>NC_060267.1:107194569-107547881 GCF_021613505.1 Equus quagga | reverse complement strand
TGTACTCCAGAGCTGCTGAACTTTTACTTTCCTCCTGCCACTTTCCTGTCATGATTAGAATGCAACAAAAAGGAGCCAGCTCTACAAATAACCCTGAAACGTCAAATGGAAGCAACAGAAATAACGTGAGCAAGGTAGAGTGTTCCCCCTGTTACAGGGCTCCAGCATCTCTTAATTTTGAAATATTCATCTGTGTTCTGATCTACTTTGTGTTTTTATTGAGACCAACATTTTTCATGTCTCCTCAACTCTATTATATCCTTATGAATACATTTTTTAAGGTCACATTTGCTTAAGTTGAGTGCTTTGTAACGCAGAGAGCTTCTGTATCTTCTCGCCAAGGCAACCATATCCTAACTAACCCTGCTTGGTTGACTTCATCATTGTTGATCTGATGTCCTCATACTCCATCCCTTAAGTGCCTCCTACAATGCCATATTTCTTCAGTATTGACTACCTGAGATCCTTGGGAGGTGACTTGATAAATGGTAAGCTGAGAAGCTAAGTGGACTGCACCTGAATTGTCATTCTGCCATTTTCCGGGACTGTGATCTGGAACACCAAACAATGTGACAATTACTTCTAGTCCCCATGTCCATGGGACATGGCATTAAGTAAGACAAGTAAGTTTCTTGCCCTTGTGGAATTGAAATTCTAGTAGCATTTCTAATCTTAGACACATTACTAAGCCCCATTGCACTTTAATTTCTGCAGCTGCAAAATGAGGTGAAGATTTGCAGGTCTTCTCACCAAGACTATGTACATAAATATTCTCTAACATTGTATTTTTATACTTACACTTTTGCATTTAGATCATTAATCTGATCATTTTTTTCCAGACCCACTTATAGGGTGTGAGAAATGGATTGAAGTTGTATTTAGTCAATGATTTCATGCCACACTAGAAAGGTCTGGAATTTGGATTGAGCATGATGGTTTTTCAAGTGATCAATAAAATGTTCAAAATCCCTCTTTTCCAAAACTCATGAGTTTGGAACTGTATTCATGAGTCCTGGCAGGAAAACAAAACACATACGGGTCACTCAATAGAGAGGATTGAATACAGGGAATTAGTTATAATGATCTTTAGAAGAGATGAAAAAACACACATGGACAGAGGTAGTGAGACAGAATAGGGACGGGACTCTGCCCCTCATCTTTAGTCACCAGGTCAGTACCTCCCAGCCCAGCTATTTTTGAAGTGAAGATAAGCAACCTTCCAACATCAAAACTGTCCCCAAGCAGTCAACCCTGACTCCTGCATGCTCACGAAGCCTCGAGATGACACTATACGACTTTCCTGGGGCACAGTAGTGAGCAACACCACCAAGTTGGACCTACTGGGCAGATGCAGGGACGGCAACCCCTACCAGGCAGGCGAAGACGACACCACCAGGAAGAGGAAAACAGAACACCTCCAGAGGAGGGGAATCATGATGCCAGTCTGCTCTCTTCACCGCATAAAAGCCCCAGGGAGCCAGCCAGAAAGCCGCTTCTCCTATGCTATCTCCCTAGTGCTCGAGCATAAGCCCCAAGATACACTTGTCTGAGATTTTGGTGGGCCTCTTGTCAATTTCTGTTACACAACAAGCCTAAGAGCTTAGGGTGGGTATCAGTAACAAGCCAGAGATCAGCATCTGGAGGAAGCCACTACTCCTTCTAGGACTGGAGGGAGAGGGGACAGTGTTAAAGATGCCCAGGAGAGGGTGCCTCCAGTGGAAACAGAAATTACACTAGAACTTTCTGGGAGGCACTGACCCACAAATGGAGCAGCAGGCTGGCAGGAGCTGGAAAGACGTGTCTGCAGCAGCTGTTGCTGGAAGAGCCACTCTAAGCAGTGAGAGAAGGAAAAACAGCCCAGCTTCTTCCTTCCTCCTGTCCTCCAATACCCTGCCCGTGTGGATCGTCATTGAAGGCAAGTCAGCAATAAAGTTAGAAATGTGTTTTGAAGGATCAGGTCCCCTTTAATGAAAAGAGGGAGATGAGCAAGGAAAGGATCTGAGGAAAAACAAACAAATGACCAGGTCAGAAACCAATTGAGGATTAAGACAAAGAAGAGTGACAGATGGAGATCAGAATGTTAAATTTATTACTAAGGAAGCTCCTGGGAGAATATGGCTCTAATCCGTGGACAAATGTGTTCCCTGTTATTGCCCTGAATTAGATGGAGTCCCTTCCCTGTACCGGGCTGAGCTGGGCAGCCAAAGGCCGCCTCTCAGAGGTGTGCATCTCGTTTTGTTGATGAAATGTACATTAGTCAGAAGGAGATGTTTCATATAGCTCCTTTCTAATGAACGGAAATTAATTCACTCTCTTTGCCAATATCACAGGAATCACCTTTGGGAAATTGCAAGTATAAATTGACTAGACATTCAATCACAGGTTATGATGTCTGTCAAATCAAGGTAAAGTACAACCAAAAGATTTTCCTTAGAAATAAGAGCAAATTATGCAATAATTTTTAAAAAGGCTTGTTTGACTTTGTGTTCCTATGGTGATTGGGGGGAGATGTTCAGACGCAACCATTTCTTGAGGCTGTACTAGAGAAGTGCATTTAATAGTGAAAGGAAAGAGGGCCTTTCCGGGGATTCGTATTATAAGCTTCAACTCCAGGTTATGGTCAATGGGAAGTGAAATGGTCAAAGCAGTACTTTTGAAAGAATAAGCTGCTGGAGGTGTGGAGAAGGCATTGAACGGGGGGGAAATGGGGGTCAAGGGGCTGGTCAGTGGATGAAGAGTAATGTGGACACGAAATGTACAGGCTTGACAAGGGGGTGCCTCAAGGGAGCTTCAGTTCTTCTTGCTTCTCATGGAGCCATTTGTTCTTCATGGTTCTTGAATGCACCATTCATGTTGTCACTTTATTCTGGGATCACACATCATTCATACTGCTGTCCTCCAGTCTCCAAACCCATGTTAATTAACCATACCGTTCCTTTCAGAGAACAGGACACAGCCTCACCATGCGACTCCACAGAGTATTCCAGAAACTACTCTTACCCAGTCATATCAGCAACTATCTAGCAATATAAATTTTAGCACCCCACTGCCACCCAGGTGTGCTTTCTTTCTCAAGTGACACCTTTGACTCACCTTATTTAACACTCAGTTTCTTCTTAACAAAAGTTGGGTATGCTAATAGCTACCTAATAGTTGTTAAAGTCTTAAATGAGATAAAGGGTGTGATGTCCCTAGTGCCAGGCCAACCAAGTAGGAGACATTCAAAAAAAGGATGTCATCCTCATTATTAGGGTTGAAGCCTATTGACACAGGAAGTAGATAAGTGTCAGTGCCTTTGCTGTTCCCATCTTCTTCACCTGATCTACTTTCTCCTTTCTTTAAGGTCAAGTTCAAATTTGGTTCAAATTGCCCCCAAACTGTATCATGGTGGATCGGTTTACATGCATGTGTCTTGGACCAGCTGGGGAATCCCTGAGAGTTTGGTTTCATGACCTATCTCTGTATCCCACTTTATAGGCACACTGTACATGCTCAACAGGCTGTTTAAGTAGTGAAAGCCTGCAGGTGGGTGGTGAGTGAACTCCCAGCACGGAATCTAGGAACTGCAGCCATGATTTATGTGTAAAGGTTTTACGAGATAACATGTGCAGGGTGCTCGCCACTGAGCATGGCGACCAGTGAGCATTCCAGAAGCAGTAGCTACGTAGGCTTAATTAGAAGTTGCCACCCTAGTGCTGCCACCATTGCAGGGGCCAACCTAACACTTTTTCCCTACTAAATACAGATGAGCTACTCCTATTCCCTCAGGCTGGGTGAGCATTCTGAAAGCTTCAAGGAGACCAGAAGGAGGTCTAGTCTGGGGCGCTCTTCCTTCCAGTCGTCCTCACAAAAGAGCCACCCAACCGGGGGCTTTCCACAGGGAGCTCTGGCTGAAAGTTATAAATGTGCAGCTCCTGGGAAGCAAGGCTCTTCTCACAAAATTTCCTTTACTCTATGTTCCAATGAGCATGTACATTTTTTTAAGTAAAGCAAACCCATTATATATCAAAGTTACTGGGCTCTTTGTTGGTTTGTTTATTTGCTTGCTTATTTGCTTACTTAAACGTTCTGCCATACAGATGAGAGTTGCTGTAAGATGACCACATACAGTAGCCCAAGACTGGATGGAATTCAGCCAATCAGGAAAGAAATTAGACAGTGGCATAAGAAAGTAGGTAACTAGATAGATAGATAGATAGATAGATAGATAGATAGATCTCAAGGGTCTCAGTATGAGTCCCATACTTTGGAAAGTGATGGTGCAGCAGAAAGAAGAGGCAAAGAAACTGGATAGTTACCCCAGTACCACCAGTACTAATGCACAGTTCCACCTCACTCAGGAACTCTCTCTTTGGACCTCAGGTTCTCCAGCATAAAATAAAGTATGTAGAGTTATTACGCAGTTTCCCATTAAGGATAGGTAAAAACCTATTGTATTCATCATGTTTCAGTTCTCCAAGGCAGAGAAGTAGAAATGCAACACCAGTCCCGAAAAATTTATTTCTCATATGCATGGAACACTAACGTCAGTAACAGTAGAAGATACAGTGCCATCTTTTATTTTAATTGCTCGGTCCCAGCCCTTCTGTAAGCAGTAGTGGACCCACCAGACTTTAAAAGGAACAATACCAGACCCAATATAAGATGGCAGTGAGGACTCTCTGTATCATTTGATCATCTGTGCTCAAGAATAAGTATTATCCTGCTAGGAAAACAGACTTATCTTGTAGACATTGGGCTAAATTGCAGGAGAAAAACTCTTCATTTATACTTTACCAATAATAATTAAATTCAGGTTTAAAATCCCAAAGGCAGCTCCCAAAGAAATGTGTTTGTTAGATGTTAGATTTCAGCAATACAAGATAATAGATGATGTTCATTTGGTCCCATGTCACAAGGGCCCAGATTTTAATTAAAAGTGATGTTTTCAATAGGTTTAACATACAATTTCTCCCTGATCACAAAGGTGGGCACAAACCAGTAGTCTCAAATCAGTGTGGTGCATTTCTCTAAGGCACAGTCGTTAAAGGCAATGCTTGTCACTGAAGCGAGATGGTCATAAATATGCGGATAACACACACTCCCTCCCCAGGTGGGTCCAGTCTCATGGCCTTCTCACGGTAAAGGCAGGTCTGGGACAGGGTACAAAGCAGGGTTATATTTATGCCGGTGAAGGGATGGATCCACAGGTCTATTTTGTTTGAGGCTGCAGCTTTAGCTTTGATCAAGCCTTCTGGGAACTAAATGGGTGAATGATGGGTCGTGCTTATAAAAGAAGATGAAACAGTCACTTAGTCTTTGATATAAATCAAAAGGTGAAGCACAGGATGGCTCTGGCCCCTGAAAGAGAGGTGGGAAATAAACTTTTGCCCTTTGAACACTGGACAGACCAACCCCAAACAAAATGATCTTTCTTTCTTCTTATATTCCCAGAAATCTTTTCAGGGACACTTGTTGATAATCTTCTGTGCACAGGTAGAAAGGAACTAACAACTCCAAAGGAGGTGTGCAATTTTCTGGAATTTTAAAGATGAGGAAGGAGGAAGTCCTAGTGGGCACATGTTGTTGTTAGCAGCCTATGCTTCCTTTCATTTTGAGAACCATGCCACCCTCTCTCCATACAATAAAGTTCTGATGGTGCTAACAGAGCACTGCCCACATCCCACCCACAATCACCAAACCTTTCCTAATTGGTCAAAGAATTGTATGTGGACCTCCTGAACTGGCAAATCATATTTCTGCCCCCTCCAGTGATGGCAATTGGTTCAAGGTCTGGACAGCACAGCCAACAGAGTTCTTCTTCCATAGGTTTAATATGCAAATGTTTGAAGAAAGAAGTTGTCTGTATCAGTCAGCTTAGGTTCAGTTATGCTGCTGTAACAAACCAAATTTCAATGACTTTCAACAACCAAAGTTTTTTTCTTGCTCCAAATTTGATGTCAATGAAGTGAAGAAGTGTAATTCCCCCACAGAGAGAAGAGCTACAAATCATATGGCCAAACTTGGTATCAATGGATCAGGAGGTATCTGATCCTCCCGCAACAAATGCTGTGAGTACGTGTTACATGTATTTTATTAACATCTGCTGGGGAAAATAAGCTACAAGGATATAAATACAGAACTATTAACAGCCATGTTACCCACTGGGAGAGAAACTGTCTATCAAATATGGTTTTAGTGGAGCAGTCAGTCACAAAATACTGCAGCTACACATCCCCAGGAAAAACACGTGGTCCAGGCATAGCCAGGTACGGTTGGCCATCCCTTTGGTAACAGTGATCGGATCTGATGGGCAGATAATTCAAGTAGGGTCAATCAGCGCTTCCCCAGGACAGATTCACAGATAACAGAGAAGAGATTCCTTCCCTTTCCTATAGGATTTCTAGGCTGGAAGACATGATTTCTGGGATATTGGATGCCATCTAACCTGCCTTGTAAGGAAAATCTATCTTTAGAGTAAAGCCAAATAGGGACAAATGAGAGTGAGAGAGAAAGAGGTAGAGAGAGACAAGCAGAGAGAAAGAGATGGGAGTCCATGACCTGAGTATCTTCAATCTCAGCTCCAGTCTTACTTACTATTCCAGCTTGCCTGCTATTGTTCACTAAATTTCTTCCTTGCATCCTGTAAGCTCTCTTTCCCAGGCAACAAGTTATTAAACATTCTCTCCTCTCTCTCTCCCACCCCTCTGTTGTCGATTTTTTTAAGCTGGCTGGTTTGAGAGAGCTCTAACTAATATAAAAATTAGGTTTGGGGGGCTGGCCCCGTGGCCGAGTGGTTAAGTTCGTGCGCTCCGCTGCAGGCAGCCCAGTGTTTCGTTGGTTCGAATCCTGGGCACGGACATGGCACTGCTCATCAGACCACGCTGAGGCAGCGTCCCACATGCCACAACTAGAAGAACCCACAACGAAGAATATACAACTATGTACCGGGGGGCTTTGGGGAGAAAAAGGAAATAATAAAATCTTTAAAAAAAAAAAATTAGGTTTGGGGGAGGTTAAAAGGTTGATATAGGATACACTCCATAACCTGACATACAGGGTCCATGCTGAACTGGTCCTACTGCCTTTCCAGGCTCATCTCCTGACGTCCTAGCCCGTTGCTCAATACCCACATGGAAGCACTGGCTTTCCCCCAAACATTTTCTACTTCCTCTCAATATCAGGCCTCTGTATATACCATTTCCAGTCCTTTGGGACAGTTCTGTTTCCCAGGAGAGTGTTCTGGAGAGAGGAAATGGCACATATAAAAGCCACCTTTGCATAACTCCTATACCACCTTGGCATCTGGGTTTCAGCTTAGATATAACTTGCAGCAGGACCAGGAAGTTGCCTCTGGCACCCAAGGACTGCACAAGCTTTATCTCCTGTGCACTCGCGTGCCTTCATGCTTACCTCCTATTTTAACACGTATCACTCTTATCTGTAATTATGTGTTAACTTACTTTCTCCACCAATAAACAAGGACTGTGTTACATTCATCTGTATATATCTAACGATAGTGCCTGACAAAAGATCTCAAATATTCGTTCAATAAATGAATGTCAAATATCCCTAGCTAGAAAATGACATATCTGGATCTAGAACCTGTGAGTTCTAAGAAGTGAATACTTTCCTTGATACCTTTTCATAGTAACGTATTTACAAATGCCTCCAAAGTATATTAAGTACCCTAAAGTTTAACATTGCCAAATTGCATCCTGTGCCCTGGACCCATTTTCTGATTTTCAAAAAGTGACCTGAAGATGCAGGAAGGTCTGAAAATAGGTAAACATCATGGTAAAGCTACTCACCGATGGCAGGTATGCTCCTACAGCTCACACTCTAGCCCTTGCTGGCATGACTCCTGTCTATAGAGAACAACACTTCCAAGATGTCCTCGCCATGAGTTATGCAGGTGACCCAGGTTCAGCCAGGCCGACACACACTCCCGTGAGACTTGGAGCTAATTATGAGCAGTACAGGAGGAGGCCACATGCTGAGAGAGTGGAGCTTCTGCCGAGCATGATGGAAGGTCTATGGTGCTTCTGGGGGCAGCCCAGGAGAAAGTCCCCAACGTTACTGGTACCAAGTGACATGAAGGGCAAGAGTAGGGTTTCATCCCTGCTATGATTGGGCATTTTTCCTGGTCACATGCTCTTGGTTATGTAGCTCTAAGCCTAGTTCCTGGTCCTTCTGGAAATTCTCTAAACTACCTAATGCTCTGTGATAATTTTCTTTCTGCTTAACCAGCATAAGTAGATTCTGTTATCTGCAGGAACCTTGATCTTCCTAATCATTTTTCACAAAATAGCCTTAACCTGACTACCCACAGAGTTTAACCATGAAGTGTTGTAATCTGTCCTGAAATAACAGTGTTTCTGGAGATGAGAAAATCAGGATTTGGGGAACTATACCAACCCACATGATGTCATGTTGAGTAAGGCAGAACTATTTTAATGAGGCACTAAGGTGACGGTTCCCATCACAAGTTATGCATCACCAAGAAAAAGATTTACAGGATGCATTATTTCTATTATGTTTTCTGCAAGGAAACGTTTTTCCCCCTGAATTATTATATAGTATGCTCCCCTGAATATTTGTTTTTGAAGGAATGATTTGAAATCAACATTAGTGAATAAAATAAACAGATGGGGAGATTTATACTATGAGGGGCAGAGTATTAAATTACATCTGAGTTAACATGAATGAATAGAGAATGTCAACATTCTTGAGTCAGAGCTCGGAGGCATTCATCTCACTTCTCAGAGAATGTGGGCAAATGCATATTTATGGCTTCTCTGAGGATTCTAGATTATTTAAATTTGTCTAATTTGGAGCTTCCTTTTACTTCTTAACATATGCTATTTATTTCAGGACCCTGACAACAGCCCTTTGGTTAAGAATTAATGCCTTAAATAGCAGTCTTTACACAGGTTAAAATAAAAAATAGGCACTTACCTACTTAATTTAGTTTTATGCTTCAACGAATTTCAAATACATCCTTTCATATTTTTTACTGCATCATAGCGGCAGGATGCTTTTTTTAAAAAAAGTCTTGCTTGTTTTAACGTTAGATAGTTGATCAATCTTCACCTGAGTTTTACTCTAGCTGAGAAGGACTAATCGAAGAAATGAGCTGACTGTTGCACTATTTGGAAGTAAATATTTAAATCTAGGGTAAATTATGAACATCTAGGATTTCTAGGCCCTCCTGTTTCCGAATGGATGGGTTTTTATGCACAGTAAGCCCTTGCTCTTTTGTTACTTGGCAATGTGTCCACAGGTGTGACATGAGGAATTGTAAAGGGGGAAACACCTTAGCGATCAGCTGGGCTAAGCTGCTCTTTTCACAGATTAGAATCTCAATACCACAGAAGGGGGAAAAGTCATCTAACTAAAGTCACATATGGGCAGGCAGCAGGTTCTTGTCCCTCTGTGCAACGAATTCCAAGGACAGACACTCAACGTCCTCATCTCTCCATCCCAGGCATTTTCTTTCCCTTCCAGGGTCATTATGACCACCTTGTCTCTTCACACTCCTTCCTATTTCCTCTAAAATTTTGCCGAGGAGAGTAAGGAAGCCAATGACCTCACCCATCATGGAACTAGACATCATTGACAAAGCTGCGCTCAGGTTTTGGGCCTGGTTTTTCTCATGAAGGCAGATATTTTCATCTGTTTTTTTCTCTGCTATTTTCCCAGCACCTAGAAGTGTGCTTATTACTGAATAAATACTGAATGAAGGACTGAATTATTGCATGAATTAGTGAATAAAGAATAAATGAATGAATGAATGGGTAGATGAATGAACAAAGCAGAACCGGATAGATTAAGGTGGGAATAAAGGATCCACATACAACCTGGTAAAGCCCTCCGGGCACTAAGCCCACCCACCTCTAATAGAAGGGAGATGGCCAAGGGCCAGGCCAGATCTGCCCCAAGAACAGACAGAAAGGTCAGCAGAGCAGGTTGAGAGTGGGGTCTAATTTCCCCAGTTAGCATCCTCTTCCCCTTATGGTTATCAATTTTCTCCCTTTGCAGAGAAAACAATCCGAACAACTCATTCAATTCACCTCCTTGTAGCAGACGCTGATAAACTCTAGAAGCAAAAGGATGAGCTAGACATACTTCCTGGACTGGAGGAGCTTCCCACATGGGGAGGAGCTGAGATCCAGAGCAGAATACCTGCGCTCTGATGTTATAAGGACGATGCCCTCAGTCCATTTAAGATATGGCAAGGAATAAATATATCTAGCCAGAAGTGCAAGGGGTGGGGAGGGGAAGGGAAAAGAGATGAAAATCAAAGTAGGGTTAGAGAAAAAGAAGCAATATCCAATATGGACCTTGAGAGATGAGTAGAAGTTTATGAGATGGACAAGAAAAGGCAGAAAGCCGTCCAGGCAGAGGGAACTGCTTGAACCAAGCCACAGACACATGCTCCACACACCTGGCCCTGGCCCTCTGTCAGTTCCTCTGCCTGGCACTAATCTCGTGGAGTGGCATCATTCTCCAGCTAGCTGCCTAAAGCTGAAAGCCAGGATCTGTCACTATTACCCCTTTCCTGTCACTGTTTCTCTATCATCATGTCAGGTCAACTTTAATTTCTGAATCAATCTCTAAACATGTCACCTCTCTCCATGTCTCTCAGCGTTCTGGGCCGGCCTTGCTACCCTGACCTCAAGTGGCTTTCTGCAGAGGTTTCGTTACTGCTCTCCCTCATCCACTCGGGCCTTCTTCCACTTCATACTGCAGTGAAATGATCTCTTTTAAAACGAACGATTAATCAAGCATTTCCCAGTTTAAACATTTCGGTGATGTTATGGACTGAATCATGACCCTTCCAAATTGATAAGTTGAAGCCCTTCGCCTCAATGTGACAGTATGTGGAGACAGGGCCTTCAGGGAGGGAATTAAGGTTAAATGAGGTCATAAAGGTGGGTGTCCATATAATAAGAGGAATATGACTGGTATCCATATAGTGAAAGGAAAAGACCAAGAGTGCACACGCACAGAAGAAGGGCCATGTAAGGACACAGCAAGAACATGGCCATCAGCAAACCAAGGAGATTGGCCTCAGGAGAAAACAGCCCTGAAGGCACCTTGATCTTGGACCTCCAGGCTCCAGAACTATAAGAAAATAAACGTCTGCTGTTTAAGCCCCCCAGTCTGTGGTATCTGTTATGGCAGCCCTAGCAGACTAATACAAATAGCCTCTCACGTTTCTTGTCCAAACTTATGTGACGTCCAAACTCCTTAACATGGCCAAGAGGGCCCTCGGTGCTCTGACCCACAGCTGGGTCTCCTGCATCACCTCGTACCACAATCTCCTCCCTCTTTGCCCTCCAGAGATCGTAGCCCTTTCCATTCCCTTCTGCATTCCTGACTTCGCTGGCTGGGTCAGCTCCCCCAGTTATAGGTCGTCAGCACTATGTTCCATTGAACAGGGTGGCAATTTGATTATTGTCTGTTACCTCCACTGGTGTGCAAACTTCATCACAGCAGGAACCACACCTGTTTCATGCCTTGGCATGAACTCGCTGCTCAAATATTTGCAGGATGAATAAATAAATAGGTATACATTAGTCCAGTTTAATCAATGGAGAATAGGTTGGTTGGCTAGAGCGTAGGACTAGGGGAATGGCTGGAAATGAGAATAGATGTCTATGGTTGTCGCCTGGCTAAAGACTATTGGCAAAAATTCAGAAGTATGACAATGCCAAGTGTCACAGAGAGTAAAGTGACATAGCATTTCTTTAACATTCCTGGTGAGAGTATCAGCTGGTATAACCACTTTGAAAAGATGTCTTGGCTTTATCTTCTAAAGTAAGTTTTCCAACCAGGGGTGATTTTGCCACCCCACCCTCAGGAATATTTGGCAATGTCTAAAATAATTTTTGGTTGTCACATCTGGGGTGTGGATTCTACTAACATCTAGTGGGTAGGGGCCAAGGAAGCTGCTAAATCTCCTACACTGCACAAGAGAGCCCCCACAAGAAAGAATTATCTGGATCAAAATTCCAATGGTGCCAAGTTTGAGAAACACTGTACTAAAGTAGAATAGTCATAAATCGTAGGACATAGCAATTTCACACCTATATAAATACCCAACACATGCTTAGACATTTATAGGAGGAGACATTACAAACTGTTTATAGCAGCACTGCTCACAAGAGAAAAAGCTAGAACTAGGTCAAATGCCCATCAACAGGAGAATAAACCATGGCATATTCACCCAACAGAATATTATACAGCACTCAAAATGAATGGACTAAAATGGTATATAACAAACTGGATGAAGCTTAGCAACATAATATTAAGTGAGAAAAATGTAATTATCCTTTTTTATAAAGTTAAAGCCAGTTAGAAGTATACTTTATACTTTTAGAAGCATATAAAAATCTATTTTATAGAGGTGTATAGAGAGGCATTGAAACTATCAAAAAACAAAGCAAAGGATTGATGAACACAAGATTTAGGATGGTAGTTTTTCAGTTGGTAAATAACGAGTGGATGTGGTGGGGTGGGAAGTCTCATCGGGTAGCGTAGGTTAAGGTGCTAGCTTTTTCTTGAGGTGGTAGGTTTGTAGGTGCTTACTATAGTATTAAAAATGATTAACCAATTAAATAAATAAAAAGCAGACCTTGAATAGATTAACGGTAAGAGTGTGTTGTGAGTCAAAGAATAAGATTAAATCAATTCCATGCAACTGACGACCAATTTAAAAGGAGAAAATTTCCTCATATAGACTGGAGTTCTTATAGAATGCTCTGAAAGCCTGCCTTGCTAGAAGGAAGAGGCCTTTTATATGTTTTAAATTGGTCCTTTGCCCATGATGTTGTTGAGAAAGAGCATCTGCTTCTAAAATAATAAATAAAAAGTTTGGAAACGTTGCAGTGAGAAATCACTGAGTGTTTCAGAAAGGAGACTGCAACATCATAAGATCTCTGACATGAAAAATCACATACTATAGAAAGGAAGCTCCTCTTAGTGATGCTCACATTTCAAAGAAGAGGGCAATACTAGGCTGCAAAGAGGGGACTCACAAATGGTATAAATCCAAAAACCAATGACAAGAAGGAAAGGGGAAGAAGATACTTTAAGGTACCTCCACCCCACTCACAGCAAGGAAGTAAAAAAAGACTGGAAGAGCCAGTTATATTCATATAATCAATTCCACAGGAGTGCAGTGCTTTAAAATATCAACACATACAGAAGTTAGAAGCCAGCCTACCTCCTTGTCCCCTTTCTTTCCTTTCAAAAGTCATTATGGTTGAAGCCTGTGTGACGTAGCTGGCCACAGTGAGAAAGATGGTGTCCCAGAAGGTCTGAGAGACTGGTTCCAAGAAGGAAAATTGAGCAAATAAAACACAGAAGATAATGACAGCAGGTTTCCCTCTGGTGGTGAAGGAGTTACAAACACAGAAAGGGCAAAAACTGGAATGAACACTCTGGAGTTAGATTGGAGTTGGAGTAATAATAATACATGGTTTGATAGATTAGATAGATGGATAGATTGATAGACAAACAGATAGGGCAATAAATATACATGTAAGTGTGGGTATATACTCACGTATACATGTATTTCTTAGCTCTGTCCACAATAAGAGCCTTGAAGCCCTAATTTGAAGGACCTTCTCCAAAATGACTGTCCTATACGCTAAAAAAAGCTTCAAGGAAAAACTGAGGAACTGTTCCAGACTGAAGGAGACTAAAAGAGCATGACAGCTATATGCAATACGTGACCCAGTATCAGAATCTTGGGCTAAAAAGGACGTTACTGAGATATTTGGCAATATTTGCATGAAATCTTTGGATTGTATTTTAGGAACGTAGCAATGTCCATTTCCTGATTTTGATGACTATTCTATAATAGTTCCATAAGCAAGGAGAATATCTTTGTTTGTAGGAAATTTGTGTTGAAGTATTCGGGCATACAGGAGTATTACATATGTAGCTTATTCTCAATGGTTCAAAAGAAAAATATTTGTAGTTTTCTTTCCATTTTTCTCTTAGATTGAAATTATTTCCAAATAATAAAGATTCACAAATTCTAGTAAAAAAATCACATGAAACTTGAAAGGAAACAATGTTTGAGCAGCAAAATTGTGATATTTGGGTGTTTAAGAACAGAATGGTTATAATGCAGACACACAGGAGGAAAAACAAATAGGTTATTAGGGAAGTTTTTTCACAAAATAGGAACAGGAAATTAAATGAAGTTTGGGTACAGGAAGGAAATTTTTGTTAGAAGCCTGGTGTCTCCCATCTTGTTTTAAGGAAATAGAGGAAAATGGTCATTGAATTGCCTTGGATTTGTTTATATAGAACAGTAATGGTATGAACAGCAACCTATGGAAAAAGCCAGAACTGAGGACTGGATGTGGTTTGTTGAGGGATCTGTAACCACAAACATCTTAGACTAATACTCAAAGACACCAAGACAATTTATCAGTTAATTGGGAAGAGTTCGACAGGAGACTTGGAAAATAGAAGCAAACTAGACCACCAACTGATATTTTTACATCTAACTAATTGTTCTCTCTTCATAGAGTTTACCTAAAGAGAATCCATTAATAATGCTGAGAGCTGTTATTTCTTTCTATAATCAACTTCCTAGGGGCAGATGATTCCTGTAAAATTAGGGAGGAAAAAGATGAAATTACATACTCTCTTCTTCCAAATAAACAATCAGAAAACTCCAGAAATGATTATCCCTTACAAATAACACTTAAAGACAAACATAACTCATATTTATCAAAAGTCTACTTTGAGGGCCGGCCCCAGGGCCTAGTGGTTAAGTTCAGTGAGCTCCATCCACTTCGGTGGCCCAGGTTCAGTTCCTAGGCACAGACCTACACCACTCATTGGTGACCACACTGTGGTGGCAACCCACATACAAAATAGAGGATGGTTGGCACAGATGTTGGCTTAGGACAAATCTTCCCCAAGCAAAAAAAGAGGAAGATTGGCAACAGATGTTAACTCAGAGTGAACCTCCCTCAGCCAAAAAAAAGTCTACTTTATGGCAGACACATTCTATAAATCATCTTATTTAGTACTTTTGACAGTGATGGAAAGTGGGTATTATCCTCCTTCTTGTTAAAATGAAGGAAGGAGGCCCAGAGAGGCTCAGTGACTAGAGCCACACAGCTGAATGGGAGTAGCAATTTGTGGTCAGTCTTATCTTGAACCTCACTAATCCTTACATGTAAACCTTGTAACCCAGATATCTCCAATCCTGTATTATAGATGAGAAAACCAGTTTTAATCCATGCATAGTTTAAAGTCTTGTATTCTTTTCACTTATTTAAATTTTTTTATTTAGTAATATCTGAGGTTTCCAATATCATTTCCGTCATATGATCAATAATAATAAGGTAGCTACAACATAAATATTTGAAAAGTAATTTGCAGTTTATAAACACTTTCATGAGCGCTTAATTTTCATCTTCTCAACAGCTGCAGAGAAAGATATTTTTTCTCTTAATTTTATAAGTGTGGACACTGAAGGCCCGTGTAGTTAAGGGAAAAGCTCACATCACACGGTGACAGTCATGACTGGAATCTGGACCAGAAGCAGTTGATGATGTTATGTAGGCAAAAATTTCAGTTTAATTTATTATTAAAGTAAGTCCTATGGCACAGGTCCATTGGTGTGGGCAAAAGACCAGGACAGTGATGCTGACAAGACGGGCATGAATAGTGATTGACTAGCGTTTTTGGATGTAGATGTTTAGTGGGTCTTCATTTGGGAGAGAAATGATGTATTAGAGATGTAAGGACATCCAGAAGATCAGTTGCCAAGGAATACACCTAAGAGGTTCCATGCTGGGCTGTCCAATGGCCATGGGCTTATTCTGTTGGTCCAATAAATCTGCCTCTGGGGCCGGCCAAGAAGTGAGCTTGCTTGCAAAGGATCATAAATGAAAGAAAACCACTTCTGAATCTCCTCCCTTCCCTCTGCATGCTCTGTTGGCGAGCTCTGGAAAACACTCTGCATTGACGGCCTGCTGCTTGGACAAGAACAGCACCACGTGCAAACATGCCAGGCAAATGCTCTGTGGCTGGCACACGCAGCCCAGGACCATCTGCTAAGATGGCTTCCAGCCTGCTGAGAAGAGAGTGAGCTAGTTCCCCAGAGGCAAAGAAGCTAAAAATGAGCTTGTGAAGTCTTTGTCAAACTAAATCTAATAACTCGTCTCCCAACCTTCCTAAACAAAGAATAATGAATTGTACTTTGCTACATCAGTCTTTTGAATTTCAGACCCCTCTACACTCTGCTGAGAGAATTTTTGTGCTGTAATAAGCCAGTTTGACTTCTGATTGCTAGTGAGCGAATGGCCTATATAAGCTCTATGAAAGCTGGGGCACCATCTTTCCTTTCCATCACATGTGTAGGGTAGTATCCAGCACATAGTAGCTGTTTAATAAACCGTGATAGGTTAATGAATATCTTGTGATCACTTAATACAGCAGAAGATAACGTCACTCTGGATGATCAATACCTAGTCTGTTTCAAACTAAATATCTTAACTTCAAAAAGATACAGGTAAGAATTGGTAGTAGTGCTAAGATTTCTTTCAACTCAGTACTTTTTCCCTCAGCTTTAGAGAATGCAGTCTTTACCTAAGTATTTTTGGTAGGAATGAAGATGACTACCAGGCATCCAAATTATTTTTCTAAATTTGAAGAATCGCAAAATAGTGGAAGGTGGGAGTTGGGATATGGAAGGGATGGGACAGTGCATGGTAAAGACACAAGAATTAAGGTAGCCAGTTAGATGTCCCTAAAAAGGAGTTTGAATATTAAAGGAGCAACACAAATACCCAGCTACAGCAAAGATATCTTCAAGGTGATAGCAGCTGGCAGCAGGAGTTTCAAAAATCTTGTGATGACACAGCCATGAATGTCTGGTGGTAGATAAAGATCAGTGGAGAGGATGCCAGCAATAGCATTGTGAGTGAATTAATGAAGACTGTTCGCTTAGAGAGACCACATGCATACCTGTTTTCCTAGCATATCTTGGTTCTGGACTGTTTTGCAAAACTTCCCTCCCGTTGATTCTGTATACTATCCAATAGCCTTCTAGGAGATGCCTTTTCAGAGTCATTCAATCAAAGCTGATTTCATTGATTTGCAAATTAGAACCTACTTTGGTGGGAGAAATATTGCCAACAGACAGTTAGAGTTGCCTGGTTTCCTATGGGGTGAATGCTTTGGAGAGGAAAGCTGTGGTATTTAGGGCTGGAGAAAGCTTGACCTGACAGCCTGGCAGCATGAGAAAGAATCAGACATGGGATGCAGTAACTTCTTCACTTGTGCCTGAACTCTGATGACTTTGTCACACTGCCCAAATACATCACTCATTTATTCTTTCCTCAACAGCTATTAATTGAGTACCTGCTGTGTGCTGGGAGCTGTGCTAGATGCTGAAGATGTGATAACAAGGTAGATGAGGCCCAAGCCTTCATAGGTTAAAAATATGGGTCCTGAGATCCAGCTGCCTGGGCTTGAATACTGGTATTATCACTTCCAGCTATGAGATCCTAGGCCATTGTTTCATCTGTACAACAGTATTAATAGCATCTGCCACATACAGTTGTTGTCTAAATACATTTAAGCTTCACAGGTAAAGCCCTTAGAACAGTTTTTCATATGAAAGAAGTACTCAGTCACTGTTAGTAGTGGTTCCTGTTGTCAATTTTATTATTAGCAGAATGTTTGATGAATATTAGACAGAGAAAAGGCAACAAAGAAATATCATACATTTGAAAAGTGTTGTAAGAAAGGATATGCAGAATAATGTCAAAAAGATGCACGTTGAAAAGAAAAACATAGCAAAAAAACATTGAAAAGGATATCCAGAAAACCACTGAAAAGAAAAATCTAGAAAATTCATCCCAAAGCAAGCGATGTCTAAGCTAAGACCTGAAAGATGAATGGGAAACCCCTAGTTTGAGTGGCAATGGTCAAGGCAGGAGGGAACAGAATGTACAAAGGGCCAGCTGGTCAAAAGGGCACAGCAGATTGAAGAGAATGAACTATCTTCAAAATGGCTAAAGTAAAGGCAACATTGTGAGTGAGGTGGTGGGGTAGGGAGAGGGAACAGTGGGCGATGGAGCTGGCAGGCACACAGGAGCTAAAACATGAAGAGTCGTGTTGAAGATCATGCCCAAGAGCCATGACAGTCACTCAAGAATTTTAAGCAGAGGAGAGTTATGATCAGATTTGCATTTCAGCAAGAACATAGTGGACACAGTCTGGAGAATAGTTGGGAGGCCCTTGGAGACAGCAATTAAACTAGTGTTTTGGTAATAGAGTTGACATGTTGGTGTGGGGGAAATATTGGGGATTTCGTTGATGAGAAGTGATAGGTGTTTAAGATACATATGGGGAGTGGAGTAAAGAGAACTCAATGATCTATTCAAAGTGAGAAAAGAACGGGAAAAGGAGGAATCTCAAATAAGAGCCCAGATTCCCTCATCGACCATAAGGTAGGAAGTGGTGTCACTGGAATATGAAAGCAGAGCGAAGGAGTAGATTCTGGGTGAAGGAAAATAGGAGGTAAATTTATTTATTTGGTGACACATTGACCTTCAGTTGCCTCAGGGACATCTAGGTGGATATTTCCAGTAGGCTTTTGTGGGAATCAAGACAAGGAGAGAAATCTTTTTGAAGTGAATGCCAATAGCAGATAGAGAATTAAAGACTATATTCAAGGATAATGTGTTGATTGAGAAGACAGCCTAGAACAGAACCCAGAAGGGTAACCATCACTTAAGTGTTGGTCAGAGACTGTGCAAAAGAGAGGGAAGGAGCAGGCAGAGGATTAGGAGGGAGCCAAGAAAAAGCAGCAACATGGAATGCAAAAAGAAGAGATTTTAGAAAGAAGTCATCAAGGCTAGAGAATGCCATAGAACATTCAAACAAGTTTAGGGATGGAAATTATCAATTGATAGAGTGGTAGCCAGTTAGAAGACTAGTTGCGGTGATAACATAGCACACCAGTTTAAATGGTGTTTAGGCAAAAGCCAGATTAGTAATGGGTTGAGGAGGAGTAACTCCAAGATGAGGAAGTAAAACAAAGAATATTGACAACGCTTTCACGCATTTGGGCTGGAAAGAATGGGAAAGATACAATAGAACCTGAAGGAGAGATTGGGATGGAAGAAAGACAGCAGAGATGTGATTTGTCCCTCTTTTTCTGATGGCCTATTCTTTGATGAAAAATATACTTCTGGCCAAGTCCAGCTGTTGCTCAAAGACATTGTATAAGCTACGTTCAAACATAGTTTGAAGGCCACGTGGAAAAATCAAATCTAGCTCTGGCCCACAGTGATCGTCTGGAATACATCATGATCTTGCAGACCCGGGAACTTTTGATTCATATACATAACCAAATGTTTTTAAGGTCCTTAGGCACTTATTTTGTTAATTTTATCACAAATGATCTATTGGAACAACCATCTACAAGTTTCCTGAGTTTATACTTCTTTTATATTTCTGTCATAATTTTGACAATGGGATGCCAAAGTATCTGATTATAAAATATCTATTTTGATGATTTTTGTGACATTTGACATATTCGTTATTTTTCCTCATGATCCCCATGTTTGAATTTTGTTTTATTATTTGTGTGTGTGTGTTTCAATATTTTGAAACCAGATGTTTCATTTTATAGTTTGATTAACTCCAGGTTCTGGGAATAATTAGATATCTAATGATACAGGTGTAATAATAATGCAATTTAAAATTATTTTTCATTGATTAAATACAGCAATGGTGATGCCTTTAAGAGAGATTAAATGAATGAAATCTGTTCAAATTTATTACAAAAAGGAGATTTCTAAGAAGTAAAAAAATAAGTTAAGACTTTACCATCTGGGAGTTTACTTAAAAATTAACAACTTTTGGCATATTTATCAAGGTAATCAGCTAGATCAATTACTGTTTTTTTCAAAACGGCAGCAGATGACTTCTAAGTACATCTCACGAACAGATTTAACCTCAGACAGTGTAAATCTGAGAAGCCCTCTCTGTTAGTGAACATGACACTAGCTTAGAAGGCCCAGTGTTGGGACAATGAGTCCTTTTTGAGGTCACTGTAGAGAAAGGACCTTGGAAGTTTCCCTTTATAAATTCAATGAGGAAGGCACACTCTCGCTCACCACCCCTTTTGGGCTAGGGCTTTAAAAAGCTTGAATGCACTTTTTAGTTACTGAAAATGTTTAAGCACTATTGCAAACAGTAACAAATAAGTTTTCAAAAAAGAACATCTTAATTGATAAACAAAATAGAATAAAAAGTTAATTGTCGACTCTAGGTAGAGAGTATATAGATATTCATTGTAAAATTCTTTCAATTGCACTGTATGTCCAAAAATTTTCAAAATAAAATGTTGGAAAAACGTATGAAGTTTGTAAAAAGTTTAAATATGATTGTTAAAATAGGAAGGTAACCAATGGCAAAATAAAAATATATCATTAAAATTCCAAATTGGCAGAGAATAAAAAGTATTTATCAATCTTATGAATGCAAAGTCACAGAAAAGAAAGAAAAGAATAGTATGTAATAGAGATAGAATATGGAGGGAATAAGACAATATAGCACAATAATGTTGAATGGCTACATCCTTTTATTAAAGACAAAATAATAGCTAGCTAAATGATGCCTATAATAAATAAAACCAAAGTGTAAGGAAAAGTTTAATACAATAACGAAAAAGCAAAGAAAATGAAAAGAAGTATCTGCTATAATTCTACAAAAACAAGAAGTATTTAAATATGTGACTTTCCCTTGAATCCAGACCAAGAGGGAATGATTCCCTTTGCCTTTATGCGTGTTTCACTGTCACTTTTTTCTTTTTGAAGCAAGTTAGGAATCAAGTTGAGTAAGATGCCAAGCAGTAACTTAAAAGGCTGAAGTTAAAAGTGTTGATTTGCACTCTAGTGAATTTTATGTGCTTTTCTCTCTGGAGTAGAGTTTCCTTTCTCTGCATCCGTTACTTCAAAGCATTGCACCAGAAGTCTCAAAGGAAACAATACACTAGATTTTCATTTCTTAAAGGACTTTTGACTCTGGATTTCGGATGTTAACAGCTTACATACCTATAGCACACTGATTTACCAAGTACTCAATCCTCCTAACAACCTAGAAGATTGGGATAATCCCAAATTATCAGACACCAAAACAACCAGATGGAAAGTGGAGGACCCAGCCAAGCAGTTTCTTTGCCTAGGTGATGTCATACAACCAAGAACTTGCGCTGCCACAGACACCCACACCAACACTAAACAAAATAAGCATTCTACATGTCTCTCTCCCTGACCACACTGCTCCAACGCTATAAGGGCTGTGTGGGATCAGGTTAGTTAACACCTAACCCTGTGAACAGAAAATAACTGAATATTGGCCACTGGTGTCTGCTAAATGTTTCACTCTGGAATAGGTGGGGCTGTTGAATGACAGAATACAACTCAGATGAAATGTAATATACATCTGCTCACAAATCTTGATGATGCACTAGTGGTGGGAAAAAACAGCACTAATTCATTTTCATTGGCTATCATGTGTTGCTCTTAAAAAAAAGACAATAGTCAATCATCTATTTAAGTAAGACAAAATGACTTCTTAAGAACTGTCAGAAGTGGAGTATTCAAATCCTAATAATTATTTTCTGTGCCAAGCACGAAACATTTATGATGTGTTTATTTTATGCCAGACACCATGATAGTGATTTAGGAAGATTGTTTTATTTGGTTTTTGTGACCTCCCCCATGAGTGAGTCCCACTATTATCTCTTTTTACAAAGAAGGGAACTCAAGCTCTGAGTCCCTCAAGAACTGACTTTTTTGGTGACCCTAGAAAGTATTGGAGCCAGGACTTGGGCTAGGTTCTATTTGACACCCAATCCAATGATTTTTTTCCACCAAGCTGTGTTGATTCCCCAAGAATGTCATGTTGGGTTATGGAAGTCACATATGAAGATGAGAAAAAGTTGTATCACATAAGGAGATTGGTAGATATTAAACTCTCTCCGTCTAAATCCTAAAACAGTTAAACAATTTCTAAAAAAAGAACCTTTGTAAAATATGGCATACTGCCCAAATTTCAGAACCTTGAAATTAGAGTTGAGAGCATGATGGGTGCCATATCTACTTCACAGCACAATTTTTAAAAAACCTATGTTATTACATAATAATAATAATAATACGCCATTATTAAATCAGTGCTTCTTATATTATTTTTCTTACCTGTTAGATTTTCCTCCTCCCTGATGCCTTTTTCCCCAACAACTACATTTCTTTGGACACCCTAAAGATGGAGAGGAAGTGGATAATACATTAGCAAATAACAATGAATGCCAGGGGTTTTTTCCCTTCATTTTCTTTGTTATTTCTTATCCCCTTGATAATTTAAGAGAATAAGGGAAGCTTGGATCTTATTTCAAAGTTACATCAAAACCAATCATTTTAAAATGGCAAATCAATTTTATGATTTGGGAATTAATTCAAGATTTAAAAGAGTAAACAAAACCTAACTGAATGTATCTTAAAGTTCACACTCATAATTAAGAAGATCAATACTGTATATATGGAAAATTCTGAAAAGTTAATATGAACACTTTATCCGGAAACAACTTATCTGGCAAACCCAGTCTATTCTTGAAGCAGCCAAGAAGTATAAATGAAGACATTTGAGCAACCAAAAAGAGAATTCCGGAAGTCACAAACACACGTGTCTACAGAAGCAAGGCAGATGCTATAACTGAATGAAGGAGGCTGAGGTAAGACAACAGAACGTGGGAACCATGAGAATGCCACCTCTAAATGGGGAAACAGCTACTCAGCTCCAGGGGATTTTTACCACATAGGAATATGGGGTCAAGGTCATAGTATCTTCCAAGTTTCCAAAAAAAGAAAGACTTACAGATGTTTCATGTGAAATTTTCTCATACTTAAAAATTGTGTGGGCCAGAAAAAAATCTCTACTATCCAAACTAGACCCAAGATAAATCACTTGGTGACTCAACTCTGGGCTAGCTTTACTACCCAACATAAGCACTGAAGCCGGAACAATGCAATTAACTCAGCCAAAGTCAGACATTTGGAAGAGACAGAACTGGAAATAGAACAGGGCTCTCTTATGCTCTCCATATTTATGTCACAGTCCTCAAAAGAGATAACTGATGGGATTTTCTTGGTGGCTGTTCCTCCAGCACGTAATGGTAAGCCCAGAACTGGGCTGTCATCCAAGAAATAAGCTAAAGGAAAGCAGTAAATGCAGATGGCACTCTGCACTGTAGCTCTCTTCTGTCCATTGGTCAGTCATGGCTGCACTATTTTCCCCCTTGAAATGTCAGTTTCTACTGAGGAGCAGTCTTTAAGCAAGAATAAAGAGGATACTACTTAGGCGTGTTCACCGTTCAGTGAATCAAGGACCAGGCTTGGGAGAAGAATCACTGTTCATTGTCATATTCTTATTAAGTCAAATGGATGGCATTTTCCTTCTCAAAGTGTTTTTCAAATTATTTTAAAATACCAATTCTTATCTGTAATCTCACCTCATTACAAGCCAATGAAAATTTATGCCTCCTTTGCACCTTGCATTTCAATATCTCTAAGCACTCAGAGAGCCACAAATTCAGATTAAGAACATCTCATATTCTGAGATTCTCCAAAGGAAACTTTTCTGGTCCCTCCTATATATTGAGTTTTATTTTCCCATCACCAGGCTTGGCCTCATCCCAAGCAAGCCCACGGACTCATGGACTTAAAATGTTATTTCTATTTTTTCCAAATATGTTAAAGTAAATTCAAAATTATCAAGAAAAATGAAATCTGTTCTCATATTATCCAAAATCATCTTTTTCTAACACCACCCTTTGAGAAACTCTAATTTAAATAAAGCTTTTACAAACTCTAATGTTGCCACCATTTCCTGATTCTTGGTAATGTTACCTTCATTATCATAATAAAATATCAAGAGTAATCGGGAAATAGGTCTCCTTCATTACGTTAACGCAAATATTAAGAGTAATAGCAAAAATGCATGTTTCATATGTGTCAGACTGTCTCGCCATGACCCTACAGGATAGCTACTATCATCTCCATTGCACAGATGAAGAAACTCAGGCCCAGGAAAGTTGAATAAATTGCCCAAGTTTATCAAGCCATCAGCGGCAGAGCCAGGGCTTGAATCCAGGAAGTCTGCCTCCAGAGGCCAAATACTTACTAGACCACACTGCCGCACGAGGAAGCATCAGCAAGAGCGCCCTTCGCTGCCTCCCATCTGCCATGCTAAACAGACCCACCACGAGGAAGCCAAAGTCCTGGAGGTCCACACAGAGTTGTGTCCCATACTTGAGGCTCCCCTCTAGTCACATCAACCATAAAGACAGAAGATTCAAGGCCACCTTTAATCAGGGCTCCTGAGAGCTTCATATTATTCCTGAGGTCATTGCAAGGCTCTGGGAAAAGTTCCAAGGTGGAGATGAAGCCTGTCTATGAATTACAGGGCAGGAATTCTCTTCCTAGCCCCAAGAATATTCCTCTCCATTTCCACATGGGATGCTCCTGAGACATGTGAGGGAAGAGTTGAAAATAAAAGGCAGTAGGAAACACAAGGCACCTTCCCATCCAGCGGGCTGCCCAAGACCCACCTATTCTCAAGCTGTATGGGAGCCGAGGAGGAGGAGAAAGGGCAAAGAGGGCAGGTATGGGAGACTCTGGAATGGTTCAAGCTAGATTCAAGTCACACCATGTAGCAAGTAGTTCACAGGCTCTTTCCTTTTATCCTCCTGGTAATCCCATGAGGTGGATGTTGCTGTCATTTGACACATAAAGAAATTGAGGTTCAGAGTAGTTAAATCGCTTGACTAAGATCAGTTCTGTTTGTCAATAAGAGAGCCAGAAAGCAAAACCTCAGATCTATGTGAACAAGTCTGTGCTTTACAAGACTGAGAGGGAAAAACAGACTGCCAAATGCTCCTAGATTTCAATCATTCTTGAAAAAAAGTAAAACACTCTTAGGCCTATGGGTTTTGAAAGTGTTTTCCCAGATTTTGAAATCTGCATTTACATTGTCCACTTGGCTTTATGAAGTAATCTCCATTCATATTCAGAAAAAAGCAGAGAAAATAAATATATTGGCATCAAGTGTGTTGGGACGAGGCATTAGAGCGTGAAAGGAGATAGGGACCCTGGGCCTAGAATTTCTCAGGGAAGCCCTTCACCCTGCAAGCTCCCAGATTTACAAAACATCACCTCCAGCAATGCTAGGGACCAAATATGAGTGGAAGCCAAACCCAGGAATCAGATCACAAGTGACAAAACTCAAAATGTCAGAGAGCATCAACCCCAACTCACCCCCATCCGACAAGATGAAAGGAGAAATCAGAGGTCAGCAAAAGTGAACGGCCCAAAGTCAAATAGCCAGTCTATTGTGGCAAGGACTAGAACCCAGGCCATTCTGGCCCTTAGTCCAGGATTCTCTCCTCTACCTTCACGTTATAATATAGGGATTCTAAGTATAGTACAGAGCCCTGGGCTCAGATGAACTGGATTTCAAATTCTGATGCTAATTTGTGACCTTGAGCAAGTTATTTAACCTATGTACATCTTAGCTTCCTCATTAGCAAAATGGAGATAGTAATAGTGTCTATCTGACAGAATTATGATGTATAGAAGCCAGAGTTATCATGCGTACAAGCACTTAGCACAGAGTTTGACCCAAGGATGTGTTCAATAAATGTTAGCAGTTTCTTATGATGCCCATGAAAGTACCTTATAAACTATAAAGTGCCATTAGACGTTATTTATTACTATAGCCTAATTTTTCTAAGAAGGTAATGTACCATCCTATATAAATCTTCTCTTCCTTATATATCATAATAGCATTTAGACAGTTACAAAATAATCTATAAAGCCATCTTGTTTCTCATCTTTTTAATATAAGAAATGCAAACTGCACACATAATCATTTCTAATGTTTCTACATATCACATTCCAGACCCAGATAGTAAATGTCCCATCCCACAATGCCACAGATGAATCAGTAAGACAAATGGCCTTCTTGATTATAGCATTTATTCGAAATAAAATTGAAAGATGTGATATAAGAAAAAACATGTTCCATATTTGTCCAGAGTTCCTGGCACCTGAAATCCTTGGGATTTCTTAAGTGGTAGAAGTGTCTTTTGTTATTTATAAGAAGCCCTTTTAGACCATACCTGAGTTTATGCTAATGAGATGGCTCACAGCAAGGCCACTGGATACTCTCAGATTGGGAGCTGATCGCCAGAAAGAGGAAATGTGATTAGAGAATGGGAGCTTCCAGCCCCATTCCCCAGTCTCTGGGGATGGGAGCCAGACTAGAGATTGAGTTCAATCACGTGACCAAGAATTTCATCAATCATGCCTATGTAGTGAAACCTCAATAAAAACTCTGAAACTCTGAGGCTCAGAGAGCTTCCAGGTTAGTAAAGACATTGATGTGCTGGAAGGGGTTGGAAGCTGCATTCCCCCATAGTTTGCCCCATATATCTCTTATTTGACTGTTCTTGTGTTGTATCCTTTACAATAAAACTATAATTGTAAGTATAGCTCTTTCTTGAATTCTGGGAGTTGTTCTAACAAATTATCAGACCCAAAGGGGGTTGTGGTAACTCCCAAATATGTAGCTGGCCAAGCAGTAGTGTAGGTGGCCTGGGGACACCCAGGCCTTAGGGCTGGCATTTGAAGTAGGAGCAGCCTTGTGGGACTGAACCTTAACCCGTAGGGTCTGTGACAAGTCTGGGTAGTTAGTGTCAGAGTTGAATTGAGTTATAGGATACCCAGTTGGTGTCAGAGAATTGCTGTTGGAATGATGCAAAAGGGAGTTGTTTTGGTTCTGAGACATATATCACATGTTGATAACTTTCACGTGTTGACAATTCCCCAACTGGAGGATAAAGAGAGCTATCTGCCCGCTATGTCCTCAGGCTGTGTCTGTGCTTAAGTAGATCCAGGGCAGTCACTGGATATAGTGAAACTACATAGTAGAATTTTAGAAGTAACCTTAATGACCTGCTAGGAACTTTTCTCATTTGAGTCATCCCTGGTTTTGGCAAAATCCTTAGTTGTAAATTTAGAAAGGTGTGCTTGCTTCCAAGGTATTGTACGGAGAGATGATTCAGCCAGAGATGCAGGTAGTTCTAAGGCAGCATGGAGGTGGGACCAGATCCCTGAGTTCCAGCCTTGCTTCTGCCTTTTAGAATTTAAATGATTTTCCCAAGGTTGCACAGCTAAGGAGGCTCTACTTCCTCACCTATACTGTGAGGAAGTTGTATGGATTTTGAAATGAACAGATGGTTCTAAGAGCCACCTGTGATAGACTCAGCCAGCATGTTTGTGAAGACAGTTTGTGTTGCCCCAGGTGTGATGATTCAGATAATCTGGGGTTGGGACCCTGGAATCTACGTTACTGACAATCACGCCAGATGATTCGGATGCCCAGTATAAACTGGCCATTGCAAGACTTAACCCCTTTCATTCTATCATAGCATTTTATGGCACCAATTCTATTATATCATTTCTCTAAGTGAAAAAGAGGTTATCAATTTGGTGAGGGCACTAACGAGGCAGATATCATATACTCCAATATGAGTGTCTGCTAAATAGTAAGGTTGGTTAGGTAAAATCAACTCTTATACAGTGTGTCAATCTAGAAAATTCTCTGACAGCCCCTCAAAACCTCTTTGTATAACTTCATCTTTGTGGTAGCTTCTTTTGTATGAGTTTTTCAGATAATGGCATTATCTTTCTATTTAATTGGTCCACATAGTTCCAATCTCAGAAGTGAATCTCTCTCCCAACGGTATACCAAGCCAGTTGCCATCTTCTTGACTGATGCAGTAATTTCAGACATTGAGTAAACACACTTCATGTAGTTAATCCTATGATGCATTATTTTAACCATCATGTAAATGCTCCCCAGAGTAATAAAGGAATTTAAGTGATTCTGAATTAGTCAAAAACGCAAACGGTTCTGAACCTAAAGATGAACACTGACTCCTCAATGCCATCTCCTTCAAATGACATCCACTGTTGCAAAGGTTCAGATTCTTGCTTCTCCTTTTTTCTCTCCCTCTCTCCCTTTCCCCACCCATTCGTGTTGTATTTAGGTTGTTATTGGAAGCAATTGGCTGAGGTCATTGGCTTCCTTGTTTTCATTTTAAAGTACCTGGCTTCTATACAGAGCTCTTTACATTTTAAATGATATTTATGCTTTTTGAACCTTCTCAAATTGGCATGTTGGGAAAACACAGGACGACTTGGATCATCTGCTGGATCTGCATTCCTGCTGCCTTCATTTAAGCAGCTATTAAACTGGTACCTCCGTGCACATGTCTGAGCCATTTTGTCATGAGTAAGGTAATTTAAGGTAACTCCAACATGGCTAGGAAAATCTCAGGTTCCCCAAAAATACTGTAATAGGTAACTTAAAATCAAGATTGTCTTGGATGGTGAAAGTCTTTTATTTTCATTATTATGAAAGATTCCCAGGGAGCTCAAGTGTCCTCAAGCTCTGATTATATTTTATGAATAAGAATATCTTTCTACACGATAGTTGCACAAAATAGACTCTGAACGTGGGTCCTAACCATGTGAGAGAGGATGAGTAAGGTGGAGGCATTCACAGCTTTGAGAATATGATCAAAGCTACAGACTGTCTTCACCTTCCACCATAAAAAGGACATATATAACTGGGCTGGGAACTTCCTACATATGCTCTGAATCACAGCTCTCAAAGTGTGGGCCATCAACAGTGCTGATCTGTGAGTTGCTTGTTATTGGTCTACAATAAGATAAGTACTGAAATTGAGAAGCAAGCAGTCAGAAACCTTATAGAAACTTGACAGAATAATTTTATGCTTGTTGACTCTAATAATATAAAAAGGGAGCTTGTATTTTGCACATTTTTTTAGATTTTCTTTTTCAAATTTATTTTTATTGTATTTTAAAAGTGTGTTACTCTGCAATAGATTCAAAATTTTAAAACCAACAATAATGCTGGCCCTTCACCACAGATAATTTGAGAAGCATTGCTCTGCGTGGCAGCTTGCATTCACCTCTAATGAGAAGTCTCAAAGACCATAGAACTCCCAAACCATGGTGTTCCCATCTGTACAAATTCTGAAGGCCTATGCATCCCATCTATGGGCTATGGAAAAGACGCAGCCACAGAGAAGTGGCGAGTCACCTAGTGCCGTTTGTGCCAAAATTTGGTTAAGAGCCAGAGCTCAGAATCTCGAGGATGAAAGAAGGAATCAAACAGCAGGGAACGTGGGGCAGAGGTGGGTTACACTAAGGATATGGAGCCCAAATGCAATCTTCAGGTCCTTGAGCTCAGCAAGTGCTGGGATCCATGACCTGCGGAAGTGACTCCCACATCTGCAGGACACACTGGGCCCTTTTAGGAAGTAGTGTAAAATGCATTCAAAGGTAGAAGCCTCCTGAGTTCCAACACCTGCACTCAGAGGCCATCAGTGAGGACCACTGCATGGGGCACGGGCTATGGGCTACAGAGACTGTGGGTGCCTCAGTGAGCAAGTCAACATCCCCTGCTCACAACTTCTCTAAAGGGAAATTAATCCACTATGGGAGCTGGGACTCCCCAGTGTGGGGAGGCTCCCAATAACACACAAATACTGCATCCAGTCCAGGAGCCTCAGGGACTTCCTGCAATGAGGCCATGGGCCTCTCCCAGCCTCCTTGCTCATGGCAATGATTCTCTAAGGGTGGGGCTATTAGAATTCACAGCGCTGGCATAGGATAGTTCCCTCCAGCAGGTTGTGACATGTCCAAAATGAAGAGTAGGTACTCACGTGCTAAGAGGGAATACCCATAGCCCTCTACCAGAACCTCTGCAATTCAATCAGAAAACAGCTCTGTTAATGACAAGGATTACTATATCCTTTAGGCGTGTTGCAAAAATAAAGTCCAACATAAAATCCTTGATTTTACTGCTCTAGGTATAATGTGTAAATATTCAAACAAATCGGGCACTGGGAAACAGGAGAGCAGGTGTCCATGCCGCCCCTCCCCCTCCGTCTACCTACCACACACGCACAAACACACACACACACACACACACATGCTTCCTGTCACTAGCTCCCTGTATGACTCAAGGCTCAAGACAAGGGTCACTTTCCCACCTGGGTTCTGCCGAGCTCACCCCAGGCTGCACAGCTGTCTACAAGACGCTTCAGATGACAGGCCAGGTCTGCCAACCTCAAGTCTCAACATTTTCTACTTCTCTGATCTATTTTAAAAGTAAACAAATTCTGCACTTACTGACTCCAGTTGAAGGCAGAAATGTCTTTAATTATTTATACCCAGCAAATGCATTCCATGTCTTAGATCCTGTGAGAAACCCAACAAAATGTCAGCTTCAAACACAATTTTTTCTTAAAATATTAGAACTTGGGATTGCAATGGAACTGTGTGCTGAATAAATAAGCCAAACTGTTAATAATAATTATATATCCATGAAAACAAACACAGAGAGTGGTTAAAAAAAAAACAAAACAATGCATCCGATGAGGTTTCTCACTGGAATTTTCAAAGTGGGTTCAACTGCAAGGATAGTTCATGAAGGTGGACAGCTGAGAGGGAAGGGGTCAGTGAATTGAATTGGTATTTTGGCCCAAGAAAGGCAAATTCCTGTATCTTTTCTGGGACCGTGCATCCCTGAGAGACCTGTTGCTGGGCAGGAACTGTAGTGGTAGCAGGGATAAAATAATCTCTAAGGCTCAAGAGTCCTTAGTTCCTTCTCCTCGGAAAATGTAGTTTTTGCTTTCTGGCTCAGGCCCTCTGTCTGTCTTTGCCATATCTAGCACGACCATTTCTGACGTTAATGATCCCTACATTGATCTACGATAGGAGGAATTGTCGAAGCCTGAAGATCTTCTGAGACTGACATTGGAAATGGACAGAACTACTGAGTTAGGGGAAGAAAGAGAAAGGGCTCAGTGAGGATGAGCAGGAAAGATAAGAGCCAAGCAGGGTTTGTATCTGGAGAAGAGGGAAGGGACTGACAAACTGGAAAGTGATGGGGGAAGGCAGTTTCTGGTATGAGAGATACGTTTATAAAAATATAAAGAGTAATTATGTAGCTCTGTTGTGATTATGATCCAAAACTTGGAGATCTCCTTGGATATTACCCAACACTTGGAAATACGGTGAAGGGCAGGGAACAATGGCATTTTTAATCAATGGCACACTGAGGCATTGTTCAACAGGGCTGCTCAAGGATTGTTCGGTTCTCTGGAAGACCGTGCCTGTGTTAGATGTTGCTATTTACTATTTGATTGGACTCTAGACACTGTAAAGTCACATGTTAACTTGTAGATTTATGTTCAGTAGAAAAGATATCCCCAAACATAAAGGTTTTAAGGTTTTATTGCCCTGTAGGACATTAATCAGTTTTGCATGCAATCTAGCAAACTTAGGCTAACAATTTTTAATTCCTGTAATTGCCCAATTCCTTAAATGCCTTTGCAACCAGCTTTACCATCTCACCTGTTCCCTTATTAATGAGTTAAATAAATTTGACACACATTTATATCGTATTTGTATCAAGGTCATGATTTTAGCTTTTGAAAAGTTATACTTTGACAGGGTTAAGAGTGTAAAACCCCCCTGCCACTGTCACTACCATTTGCTTTTGTATTAAAGCCTTAAATTTGTTTTAAACTATTTTTTCAGCTGCTCAACTCCTTCTTCGAACAACAAAAAGGGCCACCTTAGTTGCCTGTGAGTTGCAAGTCCCTCACATCTTTCCCAGGGTGGGGGCTGCATTTGGGGATGTCCAGAGTGGAGGAGTTGGGGGAGGGTCAGGAAGTCTGACTTCCAGTCCTTGCTCTGCCTAACACTCCAGGAAAGCCTCCTTTCCCCACTGGGGCTCAGTTTCCCCATCTATATAATGGGAAGTTGGGTCTCTCGGATGCTTCTCCCAGTTCTAACAATCTTTGGGTCTCTCCATTTTTGGATGTTCTCTTTGTTCTAAAGGCTTTGTGTGGCCCTCTTGTCTATGTGGAAGAACGTGCTAAAGCTTCCAGTCTCCCCTCTTCTCCACAAAGAAGGAAGAATAATGACCGCTGTAGGTCCAGCCAAGCCTCTCAAGACCAACCAGAAGAGGCAGCATTGTGTCCTAACTAGAGAAGAAACTCATCAGACCAGAGGGAGGCCCAGCAGAGAAAATCATCATAGCGAACACACGGAAAAGCAGAGAAAAGTAGCCGGAGTGTCTCAACCCTGTCAATATGTAAATCCCTTAGCAGCTTGCAAATGAAATCATATGCGTATTTGGGAGAGGGAATAAAACGAGGAAACATTTCCAGTGCCATCACTGATAAATATCGTATTTAGGTGTCAATATCAGCATAAACACATTTGGATCTGTGCTCATTTTCCAGTCATTTGAAGTGTTTACATCTGTTGAATATGTATTATTAAATTAATGCTGATTGGAGTTAGGAGGGAATTTAGATTGAAATGTATTTCATTGTGCTGTAGGTAAAGCTCAGTGTGGGAAGCAAATTATCGGGCAAATGGAACTTGCTGTGCTACAAATACCCATTCCTGGTGAACGTGGATTTCCTGATGGCCCGCCTGGTTTCCTTCCCCGGTGCTGACTGGCATCATCCAAAGCTGCCTTCTGGGGAGAGAAATCAGCATGAAAGATGGAAGGGGACACTGGGGATGAGCCTTGGGTCCTGACAAAGGGCCACCGTGCTCCTTGTGGTCTTTTAATCAATAAATCGTAGATTGGGAAAAAGAGGGACGACCACTGTGGATTCCTTTTGAGTTTAATTAAAGCCAGAGTCCTACAAACTGTTGGAATTTCTTGGGTATGACATGTCCAAACATTCCCACTTCCTCCTCTTCCTGTGTCTTCTCACATTATAGGAGGGCATGACAGCCAAACAACACTTCCCAAAGTGCTGTTCTCCGGCTCCACCCCGGCCAATGCCTGTAGGGATCATGGAAGCTGACCAGGATGGGGGTGGAAAGTGGGAGACAAGATGACTCTGTCCAGGACCCAGAGTCAAGGAAGCCGAAGCACTCAATCAAGCTTTACCGTAGAAGGGTTCTCGGCACTGAGGTCCCCTGCCCCATAAAAGCAGGTCTCTGTCACAAGAAGGACCAGATGCGAGAGACAGTCAACACAATAGCTACTCTGCACTATGGTGCTGTGCCTGCCAAATAAGGAAAATAATAATCAGATGTATCTAGTTTCAGTGGATGTGCCACATTTTTCCCCACTGGTCTTTAGTCTCATGGTTGCTTAGGTTCAGCCCAGTAAAAATAAGGAATTGAGAAGATGGACATTTTAAGAAAGTCCTATCCAAATATCAGGATAAGTATGGCAAATTAGAATTCAGACAAAAGGATTTTCTACTTTCTTGGTAGATTTTCTACTTTTACTTGGATTTCTGGACGGAGATCATAGGTTTTGCCTAATTGGACTCTGTGATCTGACCATGTTTGGGAAGAAATAGACTGAGGCCCATTCTACAAAGACCAGCTTTGTCTCCATTAATGAAACAGAAATAACCATGATACAAATGACAATACTAAGATTTTTTGAATGTGTACAATGTGTCACTCTTTTAAATGTTTTATACAAGTTACCCCAGTTGAATTCTCACAGCTCTGTAAGGTATTCTGGATTATCCTCTCCATGTTACAGATGAGAAAACTGAAGCATGGGGAGGTAAACTAACCCACCCAAGGTCATATAGCTGGTATTTAGTCAAGAGGCTACTCGTTATATCAGGCAAACCTAAAATCTTAGTGACTTAGCAAACCAAACAAGTATTTCTTCCTCCAATAAAGATCAATGCAAATACTCTAGGTCAAGTAACCTCTAACCCTCTTTTTCAAACAGTGACTCAGGAATCCAGGTTAGAGGCATCTTATAAAGCAAATGGCTTCAACACATAGCCTGTGAGTGCAGCACAGAGGTGCAAGAAGTGTGGAGAAAGCAAACCTATTCTTAGAACATTCCTAGGTCAGGATGTGACATGCATCATTGCCTCTGACAGTGTATTTCCCAGAACAAATCACATGCTCCCTCCCAGATGCAGAGGAGCTCAGAACTGTAGTGCCTGGCTGGACACCCACTTCCCAGCAGCAACGCTCTCCACTTGGAACAGAGGCCGTCAGCTCTGGTGATCAGGCTCCCTCGTCTGCCACAGCTAGAACACAGCAGAGGTGAGATTTGAAATTTAGCTCTTTAAACTATCTCCTGGATCAACTTCTGGCCTCAAACTTTTGTGTTAGGGACTAGCATTGTTTGTAAGATCAAAAGTATATTTCCAAAAGAAAACTTCGAAGGAAAAATATCATGCATTACAGAGGTGGGGTAAATCCTGTAAATAAGTAAAGCCAGCCAGGTGAAGGAAAGAGAGTGATGCTTACACTAGGGAAAGGCAGCTGCTACGCAGGGAGAGGGACTGTGTTGGGGATTATGGCACTCTATCTAAGGCCAACTGCAAATCTAGTATGGCTGATGTATTACTTTGAATTTTTTTTTTTGAAAGAAGCCAGAAATTTTATGAGAAAACTCAAGATTTTCAAATATTATTCCTGGCAGGCATCCCATTTCCAGAAGAATTAGCATTTAAAAGAGAGATGATTTCATATGAAGGGACCTAAGGGATTGCAATTGCTGCCCTAAATTATCTGGTGGAGGGAGGGCTTTTGGCTAAGAGCAATGGATGCTCTGCAGCGTCTCGCAATGGCTGAACCACAGTCTTCTTGGCTATCTAGGTATCCATCCTAACCTCCTCCAGATACTCCTCTTAAGTCCCCCTTCTCTCCATTAATCCCAATGCTTAGCCAAGTTTTGCCTCCTAATATTCTTCTCTCCCCTCTTCTCTGTTCATTGGAGATTTCTTTCATTCTTTCTGGTCTCAAATATCATTCTAATGATGACTTCCAAAAATTTGTCTTTAACTCTCCCTCTCCTCTAAGCTATAGGACAACCTTTCCAGGAAACGTCAACTAAACCAATTCTTCACCCTGACCCCTCACCAAATCCAACTTCACATCTTGATTTCCACGTTTGGGTCACTTACACTAATGCTTCTCAAACTATCATGGAGGGGGAGCTTTTGTGATTTTAATTCCGCTTCCGTCTCAGACAGATACTGTTGGGAGCTAATTCTCCAGGACTATGTTCACATTTATGCTTTGTCTGAGTTTTCCGAGGACTGGAAAATCTGGGTACAGGATGATTTAATGGCAAATATACCTTGGAAGGTGGAGATAGTATATTGCTCCAGAAAGAATTGGAGACTTCTCTCTCCTAGAGCCACTGGCTTACATTCCAGGCTAGGGAAGCTATGGATCTCATTCCCCTTGCCTCCCTGGAGAACATTATTTACGTTTCAGAGCAAGCTTCTCTCTCTCTGCAGGAGAGGATGGGCTGACATGCTGGCCACTTTACATAACCTCCATGTCTCATAATTTCTGGCTTCCTCTCTTGGTCTCATTGTATCACTCCAAGAGGACAGAGCTCAGAGAACTGGTGCGAAGATACTTTTCGAGCAATAAACAATCTGTTCTCTGGTCCAGACACCCTGTGTTTTCTGTAGGAATATCACATGCATATAAACATAACAGGTACATGTGTGAAATGCAATAAAAAGGAAATACATGAAACATGAACTATAAAAGCAAAAGCATAAAACATGGAAGCCAAAATTTTATTATTACATTCAACAGACTTGAAGTCACTCTATCAACTTGCCTTAGAAGTCTCTAATCCTTACTTTCAGTTTCTATGCTCCTTGTGTCATGGATCAGTGTAGTTCTGGGTCTACAATGATCCATGGACCTTCGTTTGAGTGGCACTGACTTGTATCACCAGCTGGTGCAGGTTAAACTTGACCATTAACCTATTTACAGCTCCTTAATGGAGATAATATGAGTAGAACTTGGAATAATGCCCAGCACATAAGTAAGGGTTCGCTGAACGTTAACTATCATTGCTCCCCAGCTCCACCCTCTCCTTCACCCTTACTTCATAATGAACTCTCAAGTCTCATTAATTCATCATTTAATTTATTTTCTGAACTTGTCCCTCCCTCTCCATTCCCACAGACATGACTTCAGTTCAGTTTAGACAGACCCTTATCACTACACAGCTGTAGCATTTTAAAAGCATTCTACTTAGAAGCAGAGGCAGCTCCAGAATACAGAGCTTATGTGATCAGTCAGCGATTCCACTGGCAAAAGTAAAGAACACACTTACAGATCCCACTGGGAAAGGCAAAGGCTAGTTTCTTTGGGGGACAGTGAGTTGAAGCAGTACGCAGGTACAAACCCTCTGGAGGACTGCCCTACCCACCTCCCGTGAGATCATGTCCACAAAGGCCGAGTTACCATGTGTCCCATTTCTGCAAACTCCAATTTCCTTCATTTATAAAAGATGATACAGGAGAAGAGGAAATAAAGGATTCCATGACTTCTTCCATGCCTTCCCAGACAGCCTGCGGCTAGGAGCAGCATAGGAAGCTGAAGCAGGGAAAGGGAATGGGAAAACACATCCCATGAAGGATGGGCAGAGTAAGGTTGATGCTTACGGGACAAGAGTGTATCCATCGCAAGTGGCCAAAGTGTTACAATAAATATATGCCTCTGTCTGACTCACATTGGACAACTGCTAGAATCATTTCCAGTGACTTTACCAAAAAATTAGTCTAGACACGACTGTTGTAGTGGAAGCTTCCAGTGGAAGAACTATTGGGCTGTGGTGCTTGGTGTCCTAGAACTTAAGCCACATGACATTCCTGATTTGCAGATGAGGATTTAAAACCTGAGCCATGGAATAGCAGGTTTAGGTGGCTAGATTTACTGAGAGGTTTTGCAAGCCCCTCACAGGCACCAGAAGGACACTTGCTTACAGATGTCTGTTACAGGCAACTAGAAATGCAGCTCAGTAGAGTTCAACCTTGTAAAGAAGAAGGTACACACAGAGAAATGACATGTTATGAGATCGTCGGGTCAAAGTATAAAAAAGAAGAAAACATGACCAAAGGCAGATCCTAGTAGAATCCTTGTATTTAAGGTTAGAAAAGCGGTCAGAGAAGGAAAATTGAGAAAGGAAGAAGGAAACCCAGAATAATATGCAAAAAAATGACAAGAAAGTATCAGAACAGCTATTTGTGGAAAATATTTTAAGAAAGAAAGGATTCCACAATGTCACCTGTAAGAAAAACAAAAAGGAGTAGAAAGTTACTGAATTTAATTACTAGGAGGGTATTAGAGACCTCTGAGAAAGCAGCTGGAGTAAACAGGAAAAGTCAAAGAGTAAGAGAGGGATAAGACTGACAATTCAAAAATGAGATGGCATAATTTCAAGATTGTGGTGATAAGAGAGACAAAACAATTACTCATGAACACAAAGTTACCCAGCCAATGACCTGATTTACTTTCAAGCATTATCCCAGTTCTTCCTTTTATTATCTGTAAATGCAGTACCTTGTTACCCATCATAACAATAAGTGAAAGCCTCAAATACAGTTTTTTTGTTTGTTTGTTTGTTTGTGCTGAGGAAGATTAGCCCTGAGCTAACATCTATTGCCAATCTTCCTTCTTTTTTCCTTTAGGGAGAGTAGCCTTGAGATAACACCCATGCCAATCTTCCAATCTTCCTCCATTTTATATGTGGGTCACCACCAGAGCATGGCTGACAAGTGGTATATGTCCACACCTGGGGTTCTGAACTTGCAAATCCAGGCCACCAAAGAGGAGCACACCAAACTTAACCCCAGTATTTTTTTTTAAAGGCAATTATCCAAGTAATTCAAGCCAAAAAGTGCCTGTTATTTACAGTTACCTGGATAATACAAAGGAAAGCAATCAGTGGCTTGAATTATGCATGCTATCCCCGCAATCTTCCACTTTGTATTAGAGAGGGATGGAGTTAAGAGCAGAGGGGGCGAAGAAGATAAGTGGCATCAGTGACCTTACCTGGTGCCGTAATTGGAACAAGAGATCTTATTAAGAGAAGGTAAACCCTCTGGAGATGGTGCTATTAAAGTGTTGACACACAAATGAGAAAATTTAAAAGTGGAAGGATGATAGAAAGATAATCACCTGCACCATCCATTGAGTCCCTAATTATTCAGCTTGCATGAGATAAGAGGTCAGGCACAGCAGCTACAATCTCCTTAACATTGGGTTCCAGGCCAAGCCAGCCAAGCCAGGCCGCCACTGCCCTTAGACCAAGTTGTTACTAGACCTTGTTACCCAAAGTAGGATGGAACTTGGAAAAAAGTCAATTAATCAAAGCCCCTCCAGCTTTTGAAGAACAAGAATTTTGGCAGCTTAAGCCAAATGTTGGAGGAGAGCTTGAAATCCATGTATGAGAGGCATTGATATTTTCACTCATTGAGGTTAAAAGAATGATTCTGGTTTGACAAGTTTTACTCTTAGAAAGCAGCCCGACTCTTTTGCCTACTCTTCCCTGCCTCCTGCTGGCCGTTCCATCTGGACAGGTGGTCACCACCTGCTTCTGATGACAACCCACACACAACTCCCTTGTATGTCACTCCTTTTCAGTTTTGGCATCTCCATGTAAACCTCACCTCCTTAACAGGACTTTCACAAGCTACCATGTAAAGTAAACACAGCCCTCATTTTCTCTGATCCCTGCTTACTCCCTTCAAAGCAACTGCGTAAGTTATTTAATGTTTTCTGCCCCTTTGTTTATGGTCCCCTTGTCTCCATTCACATATACCCCACTGAGGCATGAGCCACAACTTTTTTTCACTATTGCATATTTTGAGAAATATTGGTGGAGGGAAGGGGATCCGAGTAAGTCGGGAGGAGAGAAGGGGGTGTAGGTTGGGAGTGTAAGGAGAGCAGGGAGTGTGGACATGGGAGGAGCGGGGACCGAGGTTGTATTAATCTCCTATATCTGATGTACTAAGTTAGTACAAACTTAGGGGCTTAAAACAGCACAGATTCATTATCCTAAGTTCCTGTACATCAGAAGTCCAAAAATGGGTCTTATATGGCAAAAATCAGGGTGCCAGCAAGATTGTATTCCTTCCGGAGGCTCTCGGGGAGAATCTGTTCCTTGCTTTTCCAGCTTCTAGAGGCTTCCTGCATTCCTCGGCTCCTGGCGTTCTTCCAGCAATAGCACACTTCCATCTCTCTTTCTCTAACTCTGACCTTCCTGCCTCCCTTTTGTAAAGACACTTAGTACATTGGGCCCACTAGATAATCCAAGAGACTCCACAGCATTTCAAGATCCTTAACTTACTTGCATCTGCAAAGTCCCTTTTGCCAGGTAAACTAATTTATTCACAGGTCCTGGGATTAGAATGTAGACATTTCTGATAGGTCATTTGTCTGTCTACCTCAGAGGGAGAAAGAGAAAGGAGGAGAAGGGAAGGGAGGGGAGGAAAGGAGGAATAATTCTTCCTTCCTAATTCTTCACTCCTTTTATCCTCGGCCACCATCTAAAATCCGATTCCAGAAAAAAGATTTCCATTGCAGCGCTATCTACTCATACATTTCTTGGTCACTTTTGTCTTCAACTGAATTTCTGTGATTTCAGATTGAGGTTAACAGAATACCATGACCAGTCCAAATCTGTATTTATTCCTTATTAATTAAATATACCATCTTTAGTTGTTAAAGGCGTAAAGAATGATTCCTTTTGGTGTATTCCATACCCAAATGAGCAATTATTTTCTGCTGCAAATTAAGATAAAAGTGATAACATTAGAAGTGTCTGGGAAATAGATCAAAGTGGAAACAACTGGCAGCTAGTCCAGGTTTCTGAAGATAGGTGACATCTCCTTGTTTTAATGGAGTTGACCAGCTCAGTCCCTTTAGGCAGCCCTTCAAGACAGTTGTTATTAATTGTTGAACTCAGTCAAAATGGCCAACCCAGAAACTGTTCAAAAGTTGTTGCCAGTGTGAGAAACACCACATGATTATTCTTATTGCTTTTTTCCCCTCTATGAATTTTTCTGGCTGCTTTCACAATATGTAAAAGAAACAATTGAAAGCAAAAAGTTTATCAGATCCCATAAACATGATTGATTAAAAATGGGCAACCATTCCTCAGAAAACAAGAGATTTTTCAACAATATCTGGCATAAGTACTTGATAAGTATCAGTTATTATGATAATCATCCCTGTGATTCTTATGTTGAAAGCTTCCGACTTATGTTAATTACAGCTAATTTGCTAAATAAAAATTCAGACTTCTTTTAAGGCTAAATTAACTCGAAATAATGTTTTTTTCTGAAGCCAAGATCCTGAAAGCTTCATCCTGGCTTTCAAATTAGGGTGTATGCTGCCTTCAGAAATCTCAACAAAACTCTCTCTTGCCTCTCCAGACCCTAGACTCCATAGTTGATGGAGTATTTCATTATGTTGCCTGTGGTTCCTGACAGGCGGTGGGAGAAAGAGGAGGAGGGAGACGCTTTAGGAAATAATTGAAATGAGAAATGTCACCTTGAGTTTAGTGTCAGTGAGCTTATACTCAGCCTTGGCTGGAAAGTAGACAGTGGAAGCAAAATGGCATTGACGAAAAATACTGATCCTGTGCACGAACAAATCCATCTTTCATTCATATTTGATTTTTTTTGTTCCTGTATTGATTGCCATGACACGTCTGTCACCTAGCTGAATCCCACAACTTCTATTGCAGGCAATTTCCTTACAGAATTACTTTCCTGAAAGGGCTGGACATTATAGCAGCCTTGTCAAACTGCACACATGTCAACAGCATTTGGTAGTGACTACTCAATAATTAATTTACTAGGCTGGACTGTCGGTACAATTTGAAAAGTCTGTTTGCTGTTCGTGCTTCTTGAGGCCAACAGTCCAAAAGTATCATGATTGGACCATGTATGTAGCTCAAGTATTGGATTATGTGATCCGCTATAATCAACTCTAAACGTGTCCTGAAGAACGCAAGTTCAGAACCAAAGAAGATTAGAGCTAGGAGGAACTGTTATCCATTGACCATTTTAGAATTGATCCATTAATCATTTAACCCTTTGATTTTAGAGCATTTGTGGTATCTACATTTGTAAAGCATCATTAGAAAATTTTGTTAGCTGGGATATTAAAACAACACATTTATATCCTATTATTCGCTATGTGAAGAGGAACCAACCAAACAAGAACTAGAATTAGAAGGATAAACAGATGCAAAGGACAGCCCTACTTCAACTTTGCTCTGCCTCACAGCAAGTCTGCACAAGACTAAGAATAAGCACACTTATTTTAAATAGTCACTCCAGGGAAGTATTTCTGATGATATACTATTTCCAGTCATGGCAGCTTTAAAACACGATTGCAAATTCTTTGACACTACTCCCATTGAGAGGTGGAGCCTAAGTCTTCTACCCTTGAATCTGGGCAGACTTGTGGCTTCTTTAACTAATAAAGTACAGTGGGACTAACACCCTGTGACTTCCAATGCTAGATTATGCAGATTCCATCTTGATCACTGGAACACTAACTCTTGGAGTCCTGAGCTCTTAAGTAAAAAGTTCAACTATCCATATGCTACCATGCTGTGGGGAAGCCCAAGTCACCAGAGGAGGCCACATGTAGGCACTGTGGTCAATAGTCCCAGCTGAGCTCAGCTGTCAAGTCGTCCCAGCTCATGAGAAAACTTGTCAAAAGTTCTAGCCACAAGCCATTGAGCCCTTCCAGATGAGGCTCCAGATGTTGGTAGAACAGAGAGCAGCCATCCCTACTGTACTTAGTTCAAATTCTTGACCTGAACAAATCGTGAGCACAATTAAATTGTTGATTTATGCCACTAAATATGACAGTTATTTGCTATACAGCAATAGATAATTGGATCATTTATCCCATCTCAAGTTAAAAGTGCAGATGAAGCAGATGGTGGCTGCTGGTATTCTCTTTTTCTCTGGGCTAGAGTACCCGTCATTTCCCTGCTGGTGCGCTGAACACATCTACCATCTCAAGGAAAGACAGAGAATAGCGTGGAGTGGGGAGAGATGAAAGAGATCAACAAGATAGTTTGTATTCACTCGGAAATAGAAGAATTAGTTACAGATGCTCAGAAGTACCATGGAAAGAAAATTGAAAGTACCCTGGGGCAGGGGAAGACAGGATGTGGCCATTTTACAACTGTTCAAAATTAAGAAAGTATCCCAAGGAACTAGTATTACCTAAAAACAATTTCAGAAACTCTACCTGTGTTTTATATTGAGATGAAATCTGTTTCTTCCAACAACTTTTAATTAGAAATTCAAAAGACCCTTTTAGTTTAGAATTTTCGTAGGTTGTGTGTAGATTAAACACTACATAATGTGAAATGGTGGCATAAAATATTAACTGTTGATCGCAAAGCCATGGTGGCAATTCATGAAGGCTTGCTGCCTGTCTGCCGTGTTTCCTATGCAAAGAACCTGGATTATCAAGGATTGCAAAGTCTCTTTGCAGGGGTGGAAAAATCGTGTTATAATCTGAATCTTGACACTGCCCTGCGGAAAAGTCTTAGAGGCATCTCGCTCCCTAAATACTACAGTTTAATTCATGTATCTTACCCTTCTTGGCGTTTTATAACCTTCCTCCAGCTTACCTAACCAGTCATACTTCTTTCTTCTGTCTATTTTAATTGATTAAAAAAAACGACCTACTAGGTGTCAGGTACCATTCTCAAGACTACATTGGTAAATAATGATGGAGAAGGTCCCTGCCTCGATCAAGCAAGCCAACATTCTAGCGGGGCAAGTCATAATCCTCAGAAAATAAAATATGTCACAAACTTCAATTGTGCCATGGACAAAATAAGGTTATGTGATGGAGTAATTGGCTAGGGTGATCACAGAAAATAATAAATGGATGTCTTCCAAATTTTTATTAAGAAACTTTTCAAAGACAGCGAAGTAGAGAGAATATTTTGCCATATATGCTTCTAACGTGTTTTTGATTAAATATTTTAAAGTAATTTACAGACATATTTCATCCTTTAAATGCTTTAGTAATCTTGGGAAAACAAGGGCATTTTCTTACATAAACAGAACCTGAACACACTGAACACAACAGATAATTTCTTAAACGCCAAATTCCCACATCATATTCATGCAGTGGTCCTCAAAAAGTCCTTTATAACTGGTTTGTTCAAAATGGGACTCACATAAGGTTTAATCTTTAAAATTGGTTATATCTTTTTTAATCTATAAGAGTCCTGCCACACCCCTCGCTGTTTTTCCCCATGATATTGACTAGTTAAAGATACCAGGCTAGTTCTGGGTTTGCCTAAAGGTTTTCGATGGTGTCATTTAACCTATTCTTTTTCCTATACTTCATATAAACTGGAAGTTAGGTGTAAAGGCTTGATTAGATTCAAGTTAGATGTTTTGAAAAGACCGCATACCTGATAGTGAGGCTGTGCACTTCATATTACATCATGTCAAAAAGAACATAACATCTGGATACCCCCCTTAAACCTTCCAGGTTAAGGTGGTATCAGCCTGATCTTGCCTTTGTGGACTGAAATTTCCTGACTTGCAACCAGCAGGTAGTGACGCAGAGATCATACCGCACAGCACACATGTCCAATTTCATATCAATCTTGCATTGATAAAATGCTCAATTGATGATCCTTGACTGGCTCAATATTTCATTAGGTAATTCAGAAGGGTCATTTTTTTAAAAAAATTCCTTTATTCCTTCTGTGTTCATTAGCCAAGCAGTCTTCTGTTAAAAAAATAAAAAAAGAAAAAAAAAGCCCCTTCTTCTCATCAGATGGAGCTACTTGATCACCCTGACATTTATCTGGTAGAGGAAAGACAAAACAGATATAAATACCTCTTTGCCTTTAAGTCTGTAATGGGTTTATTATTGTTGTCATTATTTGGCTTTAATTTAGATTTCTCTTTTTTAAAAATGATTATGGACTTGTATAATTTTATATATTAATTATGTTATAATAAATTAAAATTATTATTATTATTTGAGTTATAACTGTGGACACTGAGTCCGTCAAACTGGCTGTGTGAGTTTTTAAATGACCACACTGGTCTTTAAACATTCTTTGCTTTGTAGGACATCTCGGACAGCCCAGGAACACCCAGGGCGTTCTCCGTACCAGACCTGAAACCAGCCATCTCTCCAAAGAGCCCAAAATTTTTTTAATGAGAAATGGTATTTAGAAAATAAAGATCAGAATGCCAGGGGGGCTCACTGGTCCTAGGAAGTTATTGCTTCTAGGCTTTTTCAATGTAGAGATAGCAAAATTATCTTTTAAAAGTTATGAGTTCATACAGAGATTCCCAAGTCAAGTCAAATTAAGCCCTAAAAGGTTTACTTCACGTTTTTTATTTGAAAATTGTACTTATGTTCTCTTTCATTGGAAATTATAGTTTTTAATTATAATATTATACTTTACCCTATAATTTAAATATAACGGTTTGAAGATAGCAAAGCCAACATTATCCCTAAAAATAAAAGTACTCTGTGCTGTTTAAAATTGTTTTGCAATTATTTTCTCTTTAGAATATATCTCACAAAAACACTAACTTGAAAAGATGTATGCACCCTATGTTCACTGCAGCATCATTTGCAATAGCCAAGACCTGAAAGCAACCTCAGTACTCATCAATGGACGGATACATAAAGAAGATGTGGTTTATATATGTAATGGAATATTATTAAGCTATAAGACAGAATGAAATCTTGCCATTTGGGATAACACAGATGGACCTTGATGGCATTATGTTAAGTGAAATAAGTCAAAGAAAGACAAATACCATATGATCTCACTTGTAAGTGGAATCTAAAAACAAACAAACGAAAAACCAAGCTCATAGTTACAGAAAACAGATTGGTGGCTTCCAGAAGCAGGGCATCGGGGTGGGGTTTAAACAGTTGAAGGAGGTCAAAAGGTACAAACTTCCAGCTATAAAATAAATAAGTCATGGGGCTGTAATGTACAACATGGTGACTATAGTTAATAATACCATAGTGTATTTTTGAAAGTTACTAAGGGTAGATCTTAAAAGCTCTCATCACAAGAAAAAAAATTTGTAACTGTGTGGTGATGGATATTAACTAAACTTACTATGGTGATCATTTCACAATATATACAAATATCGAACACACCTGAAACTAATATAATGTTATATGTCAACATTACCTGGTTAAAAAACAATAATAAATAAGTAAATAAATAAATAAAATAGAATATATTTCACTAGGATACAGTCACTGTTGTATCAAAAATCACTTCTCTGTTTGTGGATATATTATCAATTTATTTGCTCATATTTTCCAGTTTGCTTTTAACTTTAGAGACAGTGAAAAATATCCAACCAATGACATGTGGTCAAATTAATTTATTCTAAAGTCATCTAATAGAAATCACTTTATTTATGTGGCTTTTACACCGTTAAATATCATTGCTTCTATTTTCCAATCAACATTAATGAGACAGAACTTGAAAACAATAAAACAAACTCATTTGAAGTTTACCCATTTGACAGGGTTTTAACAAACACACTCCTAAAACCATCACAATCAAAATATGGAATAATTCCGTCACCCCAAGGTTACTCATGCTCCTTCACAGGCATACTCCCTTCATCCTGTCCTTTGACCTTGTCCTTTGATCTTACTATCAGGTTCTACAGATTAGCTTTGTTTTTTCTGGAAATTTATGTAAATAAAATTGTACACTATGTTTTGTCTTCATTGATGAATAGTATTCCATTTATAGATATATCACAGTTTGTCTAATCATTCACCATTGAGTGACATCTGGGGTTTTCTAGTTTTTTTGTTTGTTTGCCTTTTTGGGGTGTGTGTTTGTGCGCTTTGTTTTTTGTTTGTTTTGCTGTCAGGTATCAAGCTATTATGAATACTTACATACAAGTGTTTTTGTGTGAATATGTGTTTTTATCTTAATTGGGTAAATATATAGGTGTGGGATTATTGGATTCTGTGGTAAATTTATGTGCAACTTTTTAAGAAACTCCCTTTTACCCAAAGTGGCTATGCAACTATACACTTCCAACCGGAATGAGTGAGAGTTCCAATTGCTTCACATTTTTGCCAACACTTGATATTTTCAGTATTTCTGAAAACCATGTTTAGTGATATTCATAGAAATAGCATCAAAATCAACATGTAAGCGGTTCCATCACCACACTGAATTCCTCTGTGCTCCTTTCTGCTCAAGTCCTCCCCCACCGCCAGCTCCTGGTAAACGCCAATTTCATTTCTGTCCCCATTCTTTTTCCTTTTCCTAAATGTCATATAAACAGAATAATACAATGTGTAGCCTTTTGAAATGGCTTCTCCGTTTGGAATATTAAATTCGAGACTCATCTATGTTGTTGTCTGTATTAGCATCCCATTCTGTATTATTGCTGAGTATCTGTGCCATAGTATAGATGTGCCAGAGTTTATTTATTCATTTACCAGTTGATGGATATTTGCATTGTTCCCAGTTTTGGGATATTGAAATGAAGCTACTATAAACATTGAGTGCATATTTTCATGTGAATATAAGTTTCTCTTTCTTTTGGGTATGAATAGGATTGATGGGTCATATGGTAAGTATGTCTTTAACTTTATAACTTATTTATAGCTTCCATTTCTTTCCTCATAATTTTCATGGGTTTCTTTTCTATTTTCTTGAACATAGGGAACATAATTTTCAGTAGGTATTTTAACATCCTTGCCCACTAATTTTGTCTTCTCAGTTATGTCTGCTTCTGTTTTGTTAAGTGATTTTTCTCAAAGTTGTGGGTTATATATTCCCGTTACTTTGGGAGCCTAGTAATTTTTGATTGAATGTTCAGCATCGAATATTTTATGTTGTTAGTTGATGGACTTAGCTTTTTTCCTTTAAGTAGTATTAGACTGTTTTCTAGCACTCAGTTAAGTTACTTTGATATAGTTTAATCTATTCAGGCTTGCCTTTAAGCTTTGTTACGGCAGATTCAAGACAGCCTTTGGTCTATGGCTAATTTATCTCATCTATTAAGGTTGTAATCTTCCAAGGACTCAAATCAATGCCCCACAGATTAGGAGGCTTTCCAAACTGGTTATTAGCATAGAAAATATTCCCAGCTTGGAAGCAGCTCTGAGAGTCGTTTAGCCTACTCCTTCCCAGTGGTTCTTGCCCTGGCCTTGGGTAGTTCCCTCTCATGCACTCATCAGCCAAAGACAAACAGGAATGCCCTCACAGGCTCTTGCTTCCTTGTCCTCCCTGAATTCTGTCTGCTGTGCTGTTGCTTAGAAACTGCACGTAGGCAGCTGAGCTCATCTCAACTTTTTCTCTTCAGGGATCACAGCCCTGCGTTGTCTGTTGTCCAATGACTGAAAATTATTATTTTATGTATTTTGTCCGTTTTCTTGTTATTTAAAGTGGAAGGGTGAATCTGGTTCTCTTTACTCCATTGTGTCCAGTAGTTCTTATAACTGCTTTTTTATCCCATTTTCCAATGGTTTCTTGTTAGTGGCTTCTGCTTGGTTTTAATTTTGGAAATTATATTTGGCACTGACATATTTCTGTCTTTAAGTTTACATGCTTCAAAGTAAACATATTAAAAAGAGCTCAGAGTAGTTTCGTTTTTGCCCTTATGCCCTCACACTACTCCTTTGAATAATCATTTTATCAGTTTTTGATTTACCCTTTCAGTGTTCAGAGTTTTACGGAATGGTCTCATATGAGACAACTCTGCAAAGAACCATGGAGATGGCGTTCAAGGCAGAGACATACCAAGTACAGATGCCCTGATGCTGCAAAGAGCATGGTTTACTGAAAAAAGAAGAGAGAGAGAAAAAAGAAAACACAGGGTGTGACCGGAGTATTATAGTGAGGCAAGGAGAGAAACCATTTATTTCAGGTTATAGAAATCAGCAGAAATCTAGATAGGGCCTGTGTGCTAGAATAAGAAACTTAGTTATTATTCTCAAGCAATAGGAGGCAACTGAAGAGTTTTAAGCACGGGACTGATAGTAGGATAAGGTTTTCGTTCTTAAACTATCACTTGATAAAGGAACTATGAAGCACGGATTGCTAAAGGGACACGAACAGAAATAGGGAGACAAGTTAGGAGGTCATAATAAAATTCTAGGTTACAGATAATGATAATTTTGTTCAGATAAGTGACTAGAGCAGAGACAGAAAGGACTAAAAGGCTTCAGCTTACACTTTTGCATCAGGACAGGAGTTGCTGATGAGTTACAATGCGGATGGCAAAGGGAAGGCAGGAGTAAGGATGATAAGGATGATTCCTAGGAATTTGGCTTGAGAAACTAGGTGCTCTGAAATACCTCAAGGGAGAAACAGGCTTAGGGGACCAAGAATTTTATTCTGGCCGTGGTAAATTTGAGTTGCCTGTTAGACTTTCAAATACACATATAAAGCAGGAAGTTGGATATATTGGTCTGGAGCTCAGGGACTAGGGAGTGCAAAAACAATTTGAGAGGCAATGGGCAAAGCACTAGATCAAACCTTGTAGGGAAACTGTGTGCTCAGAGAGTAAGAGGGACAAGACCCAAACCCTCAGGATGTATCAACATTCACAACTCTGGCAGAGGAAAAGAATGCAGCAAAAAATACTAAGAAAGTGATATCAGTAAGGTGGGAGAAAACAAGAAAATTGTTCTGTCGTGGAAGTCAAGAGTAGAATGCGTGTCAAGAAAGAGGTGAGGTTAATTGTGTCTAACTCAGATCTGCCAAGAGGAGAACAGAGCAATCTCAGAGAGAAATAGAGATGACAGAACAGGTGGTCAAGAAAAAGACGACGAGAAAGGGGTCATCTGGTCATTTCTAGTTCCTGCGATGGTGAGTTATATTTATTAAAATTGAGATGCATGCTGTTCCCAATGTATCCTCCAAATTCTCTTCACTTGATGTATTTCAAGCAGATTCCTCCCTCTTATACTTATGAATGCTATGATAACACTTCTGGAGAAGGAACTAGATTACGTGAAGCACTCAGTCAGACGTAAAAAGAAAAAGAAGACTTTATTGATAATCATAAGTGATGACTGGAATCGCAGTGAGTTTTGTAAAGGGTAAAAGGAAAGGAATTGAGCCTTGGCTATATATCAGACATAGGATATGCTTTACCATACATTGTCCCTTAACCTTATAACAACCATGCAAAAGTAGATTTTGTTATTTCCATGTATATATAAAGATGTGATGGCTCAGCAAGGTTAACCAAATCTCTGTTCTTCAGATCTAAAACAAATTTGTGGCGGAGTCAAGTTTCAAACCAAAGTTTACCTTAAAATCCCCGTTTATCACTATGACTGCCCTTCAAAATAATAAGTGAAGGCTTTGTTTGAAAGCACATGAAATATTTTGTTTTCCCTTAGCAGATCCAATTTCATATAGGCAATGTTCCCTCAGTAGACTTTACCTGTGGCTTTGACCCCTATGCAGTGCATAGACAATTGGCTGTCAACTTGATTAGGAAAGGTTAATGACACAACAACGAAAACTAATACTATGTTTTCTTTTTTTTTTTAAAGATTTTATTTTCCTTTTTTTCCCAAAGCCCCCCGGTACATAGTTGTGTATTTTTAGTTGTGGGTCCTTCTAGTTGTGCAATATGGGTCGCCGCCTCAGTATGGCTTGATGAGTGATGCCATGTCCATGCCCAGGATTTGAACCTGCAAAACCCTGGGCTGCTGAAGCAGAGCTCACAAACTTAACCACTCAGCCACGGGGCCAGCCCCAGTAGTATGTTTTCTGAACGTGATGCATGCTAATCTGCATGTGATGTCACAAAAACCAAAAATTCCCAAAGTAAAAGCAGTTGAACAATGGTATAAAACCATGAAAGAAATGCACTGAGTTTGAGAGAAATCTTTTTTTTTTCCTTAAAGATTGGCACCTGGGCTAACAGCTGTTGCCAATCTTACTTTTTTTTTTTCAAAGTTGGGCCCCGGGGAAAAAAACTTTCCCAAATTTTTTTTTTTTTTTCTGCTTTATCTCCCCAAACTCCCCTGTACACAGTTGTATATCTTAGTTGCAGGTCCTTCTAGTTGTGGGATGTGGGACGCCGCCTCAACGTGGCCTGACGAGCGGTGCCATGTCCACGCCCAGGATCCAAACCCTGGGCCGCTGCAGTGGAGCATGCGAACTTAACCACTCGGCCACGGAGCCGGCCCCCCCCGAGAGAAATTTTGTTATACAGAAAGAAAAAAATTATAGAGGATATTCTGGGATATTCATAATTTCAACTTGGGGCAAAATTTATAGTTATTTATATATATATAGCACAGAAATAATTATATAAAAGAAAAAAATTGCTGGTCTTTATTTAAATAGCATTGAAAAAGAGCTAAAGAAGGAAATCTGTGACTAGAAATCCCAAACATCTTATTTACCAGATGTGGATCCTGAGACCAAGAGAAGGTAAGTAACTTGCCTGGCATCAAACAGCCAGTTAGCAGTCAAGGACAAAGGTAGAAATCACATTTCTCTCATCCTACACTGAGCTCATTCCAAGACTTTATATCAGTTGAAACCCATGTGTATGCATAACTGATGATATTCATTTGTAGCTCAGTTATGGTAATGCAGATTTAAGTAAAACATAACATTAGCTTCCTTGAATTCTGAATAGTTCTATAACTCCAACCTCATAAAGGGAAAAAATATTTTTTATTTTCATCACTATCACCTTGTTTTTTTTTAACAAAACCAAATAGCAGACCGCTCATGATCAAGAAGAATTTTTAAAGTGATTTTCATTTTAAATAGATGCAATAAGGAATGGAGGCTTCAGGGGAAATTGCTGTAGCCCTATCAATCAGTGTGGGGAGGCTGAAATGCAAAAGGATCTACACTCTCCAAGGGGGACACCAAAAGAGGTCAAAGGCCCAAGTGTGCACCTGGGTAGAATTGTCTCTCCCTTTAAAAGAACACTTGGTTTTGAACTGCCCAGTTTTACACTACAAAGGTTTTGGAGTTGTCTCAAATCTTTGAAGCTTTAAGAAGAGTTGCTTGGCATAAAGACTGGATATCATGAGCAAGTCAGGGAAGCAGTCAAAGCCAAAGGCTTTCAACAAATCCAGAACAATGGCTCTCATCCTATTGACCTTGGCTTGAAACACTTCTTTGGAAATCAAAGCAGGATATCTGAGGAACCCCTCAATTTCAGTGAAAATGATGAGACAAGGTCTGTGTAGCAACAAGGTAACTGCTGAGTTGAGCATCAGGTACCTAAATTCTGTGCTTATATCTGCAACTAGCAGGTATATGATCTTGACCACATCACTTTTTCTCTCCAAGTTTCAAGTTCCTAATCATGGAAATAAGGAGATCATATCAGGCTGGTAAACTGGTTACACTCTTTGGGCCAACTCTAAATGGTAGATAGGTTGTCCCAACCAATATCAAGTCCCAACTATGTGCTGTCTACCAAAAATGTACTTTAAACATAAAGGCACAAATAAGTCAAGAATAAATGGATGGAAAAAGATGTAGTATGCAAACACTAATGATTAGAAAACTGGATTATCTATATAAGAAATAGATATATTAGACTTTGGGTTATGGTATATTTCCAGATAAAATAAAGGTATTTCATAATGAGGAAAAGGGCCAGTTTATAAAACGGACAAAAAATCCTAAATGTGTAGGCACCTAATAACAGAATTTCCAAATACAGTCATGTGTCACTTAATGGCAGGGATATGGTCCAAGAAATGCATCATTAGGTGATTTCATCATTGTGTGAACATCATAGAATGTGCTTACAAAACCTAGATGATATAGCCTACTATACACCTAGACTATACAGTACTAATCTTATGGGACTACTGTCATATATGCGGCTGGTCATTGACTGAAATGTCATTATATAGCACATGACTATATATCAAAGATTGACAGAACTAAAAGGAGAAATAGATACATCTACAATTATAGTTGGAGATTAACACTTTTCTCTCAATGACTGATAGACAAAGCAGACAAAAAATCGTTAGTAATATAAAAGAGTTAACAACACTATCAACCAACTTGACCTAATTGACATGAGAGAACATTACATACTTGGCAGATTACACATTTTTTTTCAACTGCACATGGATCATTTACCAAGATAGTTAACTAATGATGGAGAATTTTTCACAATTAAGAAAAAATATGGATTTGCGGATTCAGGAAGGGCAAGGAGTTCTGAGAAAAATCAATGACAAATCCACATGGCTAGACATTTTGTAGTGAAACTATAGAATACTAGAGAAAAAAGAAAGTGGCTAAAGAGAAAACAAAGATCAACTAAAAAAGAGTAATAATAAGACTAACAGAAGACTTCTTTACAGAAAGAATGGAAGCCAGAATACAGTAGAGTAGTATGTTCAAAATTCTGAAAGAAAATAGCTCTCAATTAGAATTATGTCTCCAGCAAAACTATCTCTTAGGAAAAAGATAAAATGCCATTTTCAGATAAATCAAAACATAAGCTTCATGACAACAAACCTTCCTTAAAGGAATTTCTAAAATATCTACGTTTGGAAGAAGAAATATTATACCAAAAAGGTCTGAGATCCAAATAATAGAAGGTGAACAAGATAAACCAATAAATATGTGGGTGAATCTAAACAAGCATTGACTGTATAAATTAATACTAGTGACTTAGAAAGAGAGGGCAAAAGTCAAATACTGAACAATAATAATATGTAAGCCATGCAGACGTGATTAGAATTTAAACTTCCTAAGCTCTCTGTGTCGTATAAAAGGAGAGTAAAGATTTTTATTAGCTTTAGACTTTACAAAATTAAAAATACATTCATAAAATTAAAAATACATAGGAAAATGTCAAGTTTAAGAATAAAAATATCTTTCTCTCCAGCTCTAAAATTAACATTGAATCTGAATTTTGCATGGGTCAGGAAGACAGGAAACGTAGAGCTTTGGAAAGATAATTGAGTCCCAGAAGCTCACGGATGAGGTTCAAGGCGGGAGAGAATGGAGCAAATGGGAATTAGGGGGTTTGATTTGTGTAAAGATCTGAACCATTCTTTGGGGTGAGCAAGTTAACAAGGCAAGTGTAGTAGGAGGACGACAGAGAGGGGGGCCTGTGGAGGGAGAGATGAGGCTGGAGGGATAAGCTGGAAGAGTCAGGGTGAATGGAACAAAGGGCGTGGATATTAACCAGCAAGTCAGTCTTTCTTCTAGGTGCTGTGGTGCTGTAGACTCAGGAAGATGACAAACGGAGATGTCAATCTCATTTGGGTTCTGTGGGAGGTACCTTGGGCTTTATGGAGAATAGGGGATAAAACCAGCCCAAAAGCATGACCTCATTCATCTCTTCTCCCTCTGGAAGAGTACTGGTGGTAGAATCTTTTCTGTGTTTGTTCTATTCCAATTCTTAAGCTCCAAAACCATCATCTCACTAGAGTCAGGCCGTAAGCATGACAAACCGGTTTTTACTTAGAGTATTAATAACAAAGCAGGAATGACTGGTCCTTCCTCATCAAATCCCCAGGCATATTAATGAACATTCATCCAGAATCTAGTGCATATTCACCTAGAGAACAATTAGAAAACAATTCTGAGACGATTCTTATTATACGTAATATACAAAAGACTCAGCTGCCAAGGTCTTTCTTAAAAGTTGATTAAAACATTACTAGTTTTAAGTCGATTTTAAGAACTTATAAGTAATAAAAATAGCACAGTCATCAAACCCCAAAATATGCTTCAAAACACAGTAGTTCTAAACTGCCTGAGGAAATAAAGCTACCAATACCAAAAGAAGTAATAGGAATTCCATTTTGTTTTGGATATGTGCAAATATTCAGACTCAAACAAGAATGCTATGGAGAGAAAAGTCCATAATAAGGCACTCTCAAAAACCAGGTTGACTGACAAGCTGAATATTTTAATAGTGAATGAGATATTAGTCTGTTAAACCATTTGCTATTTTCATTCAGTGCCTACCAAATACCACTGATGTTGTCTGCTGCAAAAACTCCGTCAGCAGAGCCAAAGGCCAGAGCACTCTTGACCACTATCGCCTTTTTACAATATACCCAATCTAGAAAAGCACATGGCAGTTCTCGTAATGCAATATAAATCTGTGGCAACATACACACACGTGTACCATAGGGAAGATGTAACAGGCTGGGGAGGCTCTCTGTAGAACTCCCCCACAGCATTTAATTACTCTTTAGTCAGCTCTGCCTAATTTTCCTAATCCCACAGTCTAAACTGTCCATAGAACAATAGCAATTTCCAAAGGACCCGTTACAGTAGGGGTCAAAAAACTCTGGTGCATGGGCCGTGTCTGGCCCAACACTAGTTTTCATGCATCAAGTTTTACTGGCATGCAGCCATGCCCTGCCCATCATTTGTCTACATCGTGTTGTCTGCAGTTGCTTTCTTACTACAAAGTGAGTTAAATAATCATGACAGAGACCATATGGCCCCAAATGCCTAAAATATTTACTCTCTGGACTTTTACAGAAATGTTTTTCCACCCCTGCCTTATACCATTGGGCTATGAAAGTGACCTAGGAGAGAATTTAACTGCAAAGGACTGGATCTTCCTCAACACATTTTTGCATTGTTACCCAACTAGCCACCTCACAATGAAAAAATACGTAGGTGCTATTTGTTAATGCAGCACTGCCTGCTGTATGGAATGAGTTCGAGAGAGTCTATCCTAGTAAGTGTGTCACAAGTCATCTCTCAGGATCCCAGGAAAGATGTCACTCAATCACCACAGCACTCTTTCCTCTAAATCCAGATGTCACCTCAGAAACCTTTCCACATAGTTCTCCAGGCAGCCAATAAGTGACTGAGATTAGCATAAAAATTGAAATAGTTTTGCTCTCTCTGGTCTAATTAATTCTCATGTTGGTATTTTAAACAATTATCCTTTAATCTGTCCACAAAAATCTGTCTGCCGCTAAGTTCTATCTATTGGGGCTCGTTTGGACCTTTAAACTGCCTTTAATAAGTCTAACTCTTTTATGAAATAACAGTCTTACCAACATTAGAAAAACGTGTGTGTATGTATAAAAACTAAAAGAAAAGAAAGAGAATTATAAGTAACCAAAAAAGTTGATACAGAAGTAAAGGGAATTATGAAAGTTATATTTTCAGAACGTGATTTCCAGTTATGTTTGTGCAGATCATTCATTTGTTTGTCTGTTTTGGCTGACAAGAACTCAAGGCAGGAGTTGCTAGTATGGCAGACACTACAGCCTCTAGAAATTTGTGGTCCTTCCACGAAGTTCTCTAGACAGTAATGAGTTTATATAGGTGTCTCTCCTGGAGCGTACAACTCACCTGTCTGACAGTGAGGGCTGCCTCTTGTCTTCCTGAGGCCAGGAAGCACTGTGGAAAGGTCACTGTGGTCCTCTGTAGGGTGAGCAAGCTTTCCAAAGCAGGCCCAGTAGACTGAGTAGTCTAGGGTGCCTCCTGATGGGGCCTCTCCAGTTCCTTTTCCATCCTCTCATTCATTCTCTATTTTTCCATCTCTGTATCTTCTCCATTAGTCTACACACATGCTCAAAACTCCTCTTTACTGCTTTTGATTCTGAACAAGCTGCTTACCATCGCTCAGCCATAGATTAGGATGTTGCAAGGATCAAGATGAGAAAGACCAGATCTGTAAAATCTGAATCTCCAGAAGGATGCTTGGAGTCTGTGGATTTTAACCACCAAGTGATTATAATGATAAACAAGTTTGAAAAATGCTGCTTTGTTAATGTGACCCCATTAGTATGTAGTGGAATCACTTAGATGCCTGTTCAACAGGCAGATTCCCCTGGTCTCTCCCCAAACCCACTGACACAGACCCTCTTCATGTCTGCATATTCAGACACAAGTCATCTGCGGAAAGCACTTTGAGGAAGCCTCACTTAAGGCCTTGACATTCATATTGTGGGCCCTGTTCACTAGGATCAGCATCAACTGAATCTTATTGGAAATGCAAATAGTCCTGGGCCCTACCTCCTTTGAATGAACGTGTGTATTAGGAAGATCCCCAGATGATCCCTATGCACATCACAGCTTACTAAGCACCGACTTAAGTTCAACACTGAACCATAGAACCAGACTTTTAAAAACTGTTCTGTACTCAAATGTTCGTAGCTTGATTTAAAATGTCAGTTGACCCACTTATCTCTAGATGAAAAAATTAATGCTCAGGAAACTTTAAGATGCAAGAGTTGCCCGTCTCTGAAGCTAAGACCAACATGGCCATGTGATCTGAGACCTGCTCTGGGATGGCACCTTGATTGCCCAAGATCTCTGAGTACCAGCTGGTTTGGGATGTCTATGGCAGGAATCATCAGCCATTTGGAACTTGGCAATACTAGGTGCAATAATAGAAGAAATGGCTTTTCATCTTGGGCCTCAGTTTCCCTATTTGTAAAAGGAGGATAATAATGCTCACTTCACAGGTCTGCAGAGAGAATCAAGATGATGTATGTAAAATGCAAGCTCAGTGCCTGGTGTGAGGCAAGATTCTATTCGCAAAAGGGAGTCAGTGAACTATGGCTGGGGCAGGAAGTAGGGACAATCCCAGAAATTGTAGTTTAAGCCCTCACTGGCATGATTGCCCTGCCTCACTGTTGTCAAAGAAGGAAAAAAAAGTACTTGTCTCACATTGCTATCACATCTGGAAACGTGCACGGAGGAGAAAAGATGGTCATGACCAAGGAAAACATTTTTCCCAGAGAAGTCAATTTTTATTTGCAGCCCCTTTGGCCTCTCCTTTTGTGGTTCTCACTCCAAACTCTGAGATGGCCTCACGTTTACTAACAACCTGAAATAGTAAGGCTCTGACCCAAATCTTAACAATTGAGGATTTTTGAATTATAAACACCTAGACCAGCAGGTTTTTGACCTTTCCCTCAGTTTTCTTGCTCTAAACACAAAATGGACACTGAGCTAGAGACACATCAACAGCTTTCCTTCCTGTATCAGTTCAAGCGTGCATGACTTCAGCAGGTACCAGGTCCCAGGCACTATGCCAAGCTCTGTATGTGTATTATTATTTTATTATTTCACTTTACTCTCATTATAACCCATGAATTAAGAACTCATTTTATACCCTACCCATAGAGGAGGAAACTGAACCACAAATAGGTGAAAATCTTGCGAAGGTCACTCAGCTAGTGAGTGATAGATGTGGCCGTTAAACCCAGACAGTCTGACTCCAGACTCAACGTCCTTAGCTGTCAGGTGGAACAGCTACTGTGTGCCTGGAATTGGGGCTGCAGAAAGGAGTTATCTACAGTTTCTGTCCTCAGAGACTTAAGGCCTAATAGAAGACTGCACATTCTAATGCAAGGATGGTAACCCCTATCACAAGTCACCAACACTTTTTACTTGCCCATAGCAGACATCACTAATCGATCTTAATCATCTCTCCCTTGAGTCTGGACTTGGTCACATAGGGATTCAGGAAGCACCCGCCAACTGCTTGAAGCTGGGCATTGGAGATGACACTCATTTTCCCTTCTTACTCCAGCAGAAATAAATCTAAAATGGTTTATCCGTATTGCCTCTAGATTTGGCCTATGATAGAGAGAAAGGAGGGTGTTGATATTATGTCCAACTAAAAATATTAAGTATTAAAGATTCTTTGCAAACAGGCACAATCCTAGGAAACAAAAATACTGCAATAGTCAAGTAGCCAAGAATATCACTTTCCTTTATTCAGCTTGTCAAGGAAGATAAGCCTTACCCAAATCATGTCACAACACCTTCTAAATCTCTATAGTTCATGCGAGTTAGTTGCTTGAATTTTATCTTTTCAGGAATTAAAAAGAACAGGTTAAAAAAAATATGGGATTGAAACTAAGGTTGAAATAGGACACAATACAACTGCATTTGGTATCAGAGGAGGTGGGCAGACAAGGCAGAAAGCTACCTTAGTGAACCTATTGTAATCCACCTTTCACAGTTAATTGAAAATGAGTTAATGCACAGGTGGGCTGAGCTAAAATTAGCATAAAAGAAAATCATTTTTCTGTTTATATAATTTGCATGCCTTTGTAATCAGCAAAATGACAGATCAGACAAGAGGTCTACCCGCTGTGATGCAATCTTTAATCTCTGTCACATATTAATCATCCCCCTGTAATATAATAAAGCTGCTTCTGTCATGATGGCATTGAATGTAAATAGTTCCAATTACTGGTAATTCTCAACTGTTTTGCAGAAAGAACAGTGTGGTATGATCCACGGGCTTTGTAAGGAAACAAGATAATAAAAGAAGGTAACTGAATTTTCCATCTGGGTTGAAACTTTTCTGGAGTCTTCCTAGACTCTTTGTTGACTTCTCTCGGATTATTTCTAAAGGCTGAAGCTACATAGACGCAGACCCTTGGGAGGAAAACATCCTTCAGTTTACAAGCTTCAGGATGATTTTAACAGGCTGAAAGTGAGTAAGCAACTTGTGCTGCTAATTTCCCGCAGGCATTTTCCAGGTTTTTACCCATTACTGTGTGAGGCCTTTGAATAAAAAGGTTCCGTTTGAATCAAATGGGGTTGTTGCTCTTGTGGCACACGAGAGAGAAATAAAAATATCTGCAGCAGTGAAAGTGAGTATAAGACACGGAACGAATGTCACACCTGCCTAGCATTACGATGTGCTCACCTCAAAAATTCCCCCAAATTCCATCAGCATTTACACCTTCTGACACTCTCAGAAGATAAATGGTCACTATCCTTTTAGTGCTTCTTGAGACGAAGTTCTCCAAAGGGAAGTGACTCCTTGGTCTCCATAGAAAAACTGTCATCCAGGTAGGAGGGCTCAGAGAAGGGTGACAAAAATAGTCACAATTCACTACTCTTTCCCCAGTGGCAGGCGTCACTAATCAGTCTTAAGGCTTTTTTCACACTGAGCCTAGTGGCAGACAGCACTAATCAATTTCAAGTCTTTTTCACATGAGCCCACATTTAACCTTCTCACCTTCACTGCTGGACAACCATTAACAATGAATTGAAGTTGAAGCAGGAGGTGAAAGACAGTTGCCATCTTTTCTCTCTGATTTGAGTTGCTAACTACAGACAATGATAGCGCTGCTGTTCTCTTCGGACCACTTCTTCTTTGGGAAGGGTACAACATGACCTTCTCAATTAGAAGGAGATCAAAAGGGGCGGGGAACGTTGAATAGAATTCTGTAAACCTTTTCTTTTCTCGTGCTTATATCTGCCCCTCATATTCTCTTTAAGAAATAATGAAACCAATTACAGAACTGCAAACAGGGAGTCTGAAATTCACTAACATCTAGGACTGAAGATGTTCCTCAAGATTTTTTTATGCTTTACTTATTTTCTCTTATTTATTATTTTTGTGACTGTCTCAAATAATAACAGTATTATTCCATAAGATATTCTCTAAGTTTTTTTATGCTTTACTTATTTTCCTTTGTTTTTTTTTGTAACTCTATCTCAAATAATAACAATAATGGTAAATGTGGAACTATACCTTCCCTGTTTGAAACATCTATTATTTGTTCCAACTTCTCATTAAAAGTATTTATCTTAGCTAATTTCAGGATTTAAGTAGTGAACTTTTTTGGTGGCATATTAATGGTATTACGGCAAAAGACTTGGACTCTATCCTGCAAACACTTCTTCTCAAAATAAGAAGCCAGAGGTAGATAAAAGCGAAAAAGGAAACTCGAATCAGTTATTACCTAAGTCAGCAGCTACCACTGAGTGTCTCTGTCAAGGCCAGGCTGGAGTACTCAGTGCAGCCTTGAGAAAAAAATGTACGTTCTGCTGCTTCATCTCTGCAAATCCAAACCCAAGAAAGTTCAGTTATTTCCACAGGGCACACGTGATGAGAGATGACCCCGCTTCACAGGACCACCATGTCCACTTATCACTCAACCACCCAGACTAAGAGAGAGTAAGATGCATGTGGGTGTTTGCCTTTCTGTCACATGGTAACCCAAAGTCCGAACGGCCCATACGATTGAGCTTAATTCTGACCAAAAGATAGCCAATCCTCCTTGCTTTGGGGAGAGAGGCTGGAGTATCTCCTCCTCTACAGTCATCCCATTTTGAAATCTGCACCTGCAGCCCAGGTAACCACTGTCCATGGTGCCACCTCTCTGATCTCCTGATTCACTGCTAATGTGTACCACACAAGTCAGTATTTCACATTGTTTTGAAGTCTCTGATTGATTCACACTGGTTTATTGTTCCCAAGTAGACTGTAGAATCTTCCATGATAGAGACAATTTTACTTTGATGTATCCCACAGATGTTACTAATACTATATATTTCACTTGGTAGGTGTTTGATAAATATTTGCTGATGTCATTGATTACTTGCCAATGTTACTAAATATGTAGATTATTTAATTATGCTTTGATGGATCTAATTGTACAAGAGTACTAATATTTCTTTAAAATTTGCTCTGAAGTGATAGAGTTTTAAAAAGGAGTGTCATGCTAACAATACCTTCATTTAACATATCTAAACGAAAATATTGAATTTTTTAAATTTTGAAAACATCATGGAGAATTTAAAAATTATGCTACCCTAGAGGAAGAGTTTACTTAAGAGAAATAGAAACACTTATTCACAGAAGAGACCTGTCCACAAATGTTTACAGAGGCTGTATTCACAGGAGCCAAAAACTGGAAACAACCCAAATGTGCATCGACAGGAGAACAAATCAACAGATTGTGCTATACTCATAGAATACTATGCAGAAAAAAATGAATGACCGATACATGCAGTAGAGAGATGAATCTAAAAATAATACCATGTCGAGAAGTGGAGGCCAGACACAAAAGAATAGATGCTGCATGATTCTATTGATGTGAAATTCTAGAACAGGCAAAACTAATCTCTAGTAACAGAAAATAGATTAGTGACTACTTCCAGCAAGGGATGAAAGAGATGACTGCAAAGGGGCTCCGGGAACATTCGGGGGCAAAGGAAATGCCCCATATTTTTATGCAGTGGTAGTCACATGAGTGTATAGATTTGTTAAAATTCATTGTACTGCATATTCAAATTTGTACATTTACTTGTATGTGAATTATGTCTCAACAGTGTTGATTTAAAGAACCATGCTGACTTCAGGAGAAAGAAGAGCCTGAAGTTACAAATGTTTGCAGACCTACCAAGTATAATGGAACCGCATGTTGTGACAAATATGACTCATCCAGGAGTAGAAATCCCTGTCTCTTCTAGCCTCCCGCTCAGAGGAGTTGACTGACGGAATCAAGCGTAACAATCATTTTTAATTTCTCTCATGTCTAGTTTGATCTGCTGTCTTAAAAACAGAGAGAAACCAATAAAAGTTTTCAAATGGGTGTGTCGTCTGCAATCACACTGAGGTACACAACCCTCTGAGTTACTGGCAATCTTAGGGTTTTTGACAAGTGGAAGCAAATAATTCTGTCTCTATTTTCTGGGGAAGTGAGAGCCTTAGGAGCACCCTGGGGAGGTGGCAGGATGGGCCTTTGAGTTTGCCTCCTCTCTATTGCAGTTTCCTTTGGAAGAGGGAAGAATGACCCCATGTGGCAAACAAGACGTATACCAGGAAATGTTGAGAGATGTGTCAGAGTGCAGTGGAAGCAAACTGGAGAAACGCTGGATGACTCCTTCACTCCTGTAGAACTAGAATGTGGTTTTGTGCAGAAGGGCTGCCCATGCTCATACAGAGCTTTGGAGGCCTTGGTAAAATGAAATGGGAAGCCACTTAAGGATGCAATCCCGACAGAAGCTTATTCACGTCTACATTAAAAAAATAAAAAATCACTTTGGCTCCTGTGTGAAAGAGGTGTTGGAGAAGAACAAGAGTGGATCCTGGGGAGACCAGCTGAGAGGCTACTGCTGTAGTCTAGAGAAAAGATGATGGTGGTTTGAAATAGGCTGTGACAGCGGGGTAGAAAGATGTTCATAAAACAGAACTGACAGGACTTAATGAATTGAATGAATTAGGAAAGAGAGGAACACGGAAGGATGATATCTAGATTTCTAGCTTGAGTAAGTGGCTGGACGGTGATGTCACATTTAGAAATGGATAAAAAGAGGAGAGGAATCAAATTTGGTGATTATGTAACTTATTCATTCCAAAGAAAATTCATTAATTTGACCTTATGTATGAGATACTTTAAAAAAAAAAAAGACCTAGAAAGATGTTACTCAATGTAATAGTCCACCCTAAAGATACATATTCATGCCAATAAAAATATTTAATTTCATTAATTTCTGACTACCAAGTACAGTGCTAGGCTTTCTATATTTTCAGTAGCTCATTTTCAATTTCATAAATATCTCTATGACATGGATATTATGATCCTCATTTTATAGATTAGTTATCAGAGGCACAGAACAGTTAATTACCTGTGGTTGACAATATTAATGTCCACCAATATCCAGTTCTCTTCTAACGAAGTACACAGATCATTATAATCCCCTGCCCACTTGAAGTGAAATGTAACAATGTGACTTGCTTTGGCCAATGGAGTGTGAGAGGACGTCAGTATCACTTCTGAGTGGAAGCATGTCAGAGCCCATGAGTGATCCTCCATGTTCTCTCTTCCTTTGCTGAGCAGACCAAAAAGGCCACGCATTCAGGTAGTGTAGCTCTGCAGTGATGTAGCTCCTGTGACAGCCCTCGGTAATGACTATGAGGACCTGAGTCTCTGCCATCGACCCACGTTGGACATAGAACGTGAACAAGAAATGAAACCTTGTTGTGTTAAGGCACTGAGCCTCACGGGTATTCCTTACTGCAGCCTAGACTTACTTTTTCTGACTTACACAGCTTCACAGATTCCATAAATGGCCGTGTTAGTACCCGAAAGCAGGCCCTTTAACCACTGCAGTGTGTTTACAAAAGAAAGAAATTATCTCAAAAATGAGGTGGTTTCTTAGCAGATCAGAGACTTGCTAAAGGAAATGAAGGTGAAGAAAAGTGTTGAATAGTTGCAGTCTGAGCACTGCAGACCTTCCCCTCTGAGAGAGATCCTTTTTCGTCTGTACTGTCTATCCATCTGCATTGGACTTCCTGCCTTGTTCACGGAAAGCTCACCCACTGGTGTGAATTCAAGCGGATCAAATGAACTTTGAAGAGCATTAATGGCTCCAGTCCCCCATTCTAGATCTAGATCAAAGGAGAAAGCCTTGCTCCCAAAGGGTCATTCGGCCAAATATATCAAATTTGTTCATTGCATTTTTTTTTTTTTTTTGCAGAGCCATTATAATATTTTTAAGGCTTTATTTTTTTAGAGCAGTTTTAGGTCCATAGCAAAATTGGAAGGAAGGTACAAAGATTGCTGAACCCACATATGCATGGCCTTCCCCGTTATCTTGAACTTACACATGCATAGCCTTCCCCAGTATCAACATCCTTCACTAGAGGGTACATTGGTTACAACTGATGAACCTACACTGACACATCATAATCATTCAAAGTCCACAGTGTACATTAGGGTTCACTCTTGCTGTTGTACATCCTGTGGGTTTGGGTAAATGTGTAATGGAATGTATCCATCTTTATAGCATCATACAGAACATTTTCCCCACCCAAAACCCTCTGCTCTTCATCTATTCATCCTTCCTTCACCCACAACCCTTGACAACCACTCATCTTTTTACTATTCCCATAGTTTTTCTTTTCTAGAACGTCAGATAGTTGGAATCATATGGTAGGATGTGGCGTTTTCAGATTGGTTTCTTTCACTTAGTAAGATGCATTTAAGGTTCTATCATGTCTTTTCATGGCTTGATAATTCATTTATTTTTAGTGATGAATAGTATTCCACTATCTGGATGTACCACAGATTATTTATCCATTCGTCTGCTGAAGGACATCTTGGTTGCTTCCAAGTTTTGGCAATTACGAAAAAAGCTGTTATTAACATTTGTGTGCAGCTTTTCGTGTGGACATGTTTTTAACTCCCTTGAGTAAATACTAAGGAGCGTGCTTGCTGGACTGTTGAGTCAAAGTATGTTTAGTTTTGTAAGAAGCCACCAAACTGTCTTCGAAAGTGGCTGTGCCATTTTGCATTCCCACCAGCAATGAATGAGAGTTCCTGCTGCTCCACATCCTTGCCAGCATTTGGTGTTGTCAGTGTGCTTATTGCAATTTTGTAAAAATTAACAAAAGATTTAACAGTTTTAACAGAAATGTTCAACTTTGGCTATTACATAAAATATTTAGAAAAACACATTTTATCATTTGGAAGTAAAATCTCAGTGGTGATATGGGAATTTTCCTTTAATCCTAATTTATTATATGATTTTCTGGCTAATTCTAATTTATTCTTATACTTTTGAGTTTAAATTAAAATTTACAATCAACTTTTGACAAATTGGCTGTCAGTGAACTAGTTTTGCCAAACTGGCATTTGGAGAACTAATTTTCAGAAAGTTGTCCACTTTTATCAGCCTGAAGGAAGCACCAGCTCAGAAATAAAGGCAATTCATGAATTTAGCTAAAGCTGCAGAGACAAAAAAGAATGTGATATGGACAAAGTAGATACATTTGGTCTTTTTTATTTTGTCTCCTGGCATCCTTTCCCTCTTTTCTGATGATAGAATATTCAGTGGCTTATGTGGGAATAACTCTTCTCACCGTTGGCCACAGGGATTAAGATGATATTTCTAGCCAATGAACTATTAGACTTCTGATTCCAAATCCTATATTCACTTATTCATTTGTGAATGACCAAATCTCAACTCAAAGTAGGCTAAGGACATTGACTGACTCACAAACCTGGGAGCTCAAGGGAGTGTCTAGGTTCAGAGATGACTGGATCTGCATGCAAGATGACTCCTTTCTCTGCCTGTCTTCCTTCTGAAACATGAACCATGAATCTAGAGGTCTCAATAACAGGGCTTGTACCTTGGGTCTCCCAGGTACCATCTTTCCTACTGCATGATTCCAGCCTGCCTGAGACAGATGGTAACAAGACCTACAAGAAAGATGGAAGAGTTTAGAGAAGGAAAACCAGCCTAATGAGTATTCTAGGCCCCATGCTCTAATTTGTAAACTTGAAGGAAAACTAAACAAACAACAACAAATCCTTAAATATGAGATGACAACTTTACAAAACAAGTCATAAGCAAAATAAAGCCTTACTTATTGCAGAAAAAGACAGTTCTCATAAGAGTGGCTGTGATAAAATTCTCATCTTCTGCTAAATCTTTCTGATGAATTGGGCACTGGGGTCATATTTGGCAACTGGTGAGAAGCCCCTCTGCCTCTGATATCCTATATTCCTTTCTTTCTCTCTCTCTTTCTCTCTCTCTCTCACTCTCTCTTTTTCTTTTTCTTTTTCTTTTTTTTTTTTTTGGTGAGGAAGATTGGCCCTGAGCTAAAATGGTTTGCCAATCTTCCTCTTTTTTTTTCTCTCCAAAGCCCCAGTAAGTAGTTGTTATATCCTAGTTGTTGGTCATTCCAGTTCTTCTATGTGGGATGAAGCTACAGCACGGCCTGATGAGTGGTGTGTAGGTGCACACCCAGGATCCGAATCGGCAAAACCTGGGCCATGGAAGCAGAGCGTATGAACTTAACCACACAGCCACAGTGTCAGCCCCCATACTTTCCTTTCTTAATGTTTGAGTTTTGTCTGTTTGTTCACACTCATTGGGAAAGGATAGAGATTTCCCTGTATAATTAGTGTGCTGTCAATAAGTGAGTTGTGAGTATTTCAATAAACTTCAAGTAACTGGGAACAAACTAAAAATCAAGATATTTATGGAATGCCTACCGAGTGCCAGGCAATATGCTAGGCATTGGGGATCAAACAGTAGACAAGGTGGATAAGATAGAAACATTCTATATTCTGAATAATTGATGGCAATTCTGATAAAGAGCTCTAAATGCAATGAGAGGGTGCTGAAGGAGCAAAAGGTAGAGTCATCAGATCTGGTCAGGGGCCATCAAGGAAGGCTTCCCAGAAGAAGGAACAGCTGGAAAGGATGGCTAGGAGTTGGCCAGTGGGAAGGAAGTACAGGAGGTGAGAGTAGAGGGAGCCAGAGAGAAAGAGAAGCATATACCAGGTTCAGTGGCAAGGTCGCTTGGCGCTGCTGAAGAATGGAACAAGTAAAACACGAGTTTCAAAGGCAAATGGGAGGAGAGGCCAGAACGGGCCCGGAGAGGCCAGAACGGGCCCAGAGAGGAGTCTGGGGCCAGACTCTGAGAGACTTTCAAAGTCATAATAAGAATTTTAGACTTTATCCCAACACTGTTGGGATGGTATTGATAGGTTTTAAGCAAGGGACCAACATATTCATATCATACCTTTCAAAGACCACCTTGTTACTATGTGGGGAGTGGATGAGATGAGGGGTAAGGGCAGAGGGAGGTTAGGGTGTCAAATAATGTGTTAAAATTTAATGCAAATTTTGCTTTTTGTCACTCAATATATCCTAGTTTGTTTTAGTATTTAAAAGATGCTCTCAATTATTTACTGTGGTTAACCTCACTAATTGAGTAACAAATAGGCGTTTTCTCCTGGTTAACAGATCTGGAATCTTGTTCAAGATGGCAGTGTGATAAGCTCCAAATACAAGATCATAACTAGTCTAAGCTAATTGAGTAATTCTGAGTTCTGATGTGTAGTTGACCCTACAGGAAGAGATGAAATCCGGTCCAATTCCAGCAACTGAGACTGAAGTGGAGTCTTTGGGAGCAGGGTCCTGGAAAGCTTTTCTTCCCTTAAAAAAGGAGTTAGAGGCTGCTGGCACTGTCCAACCACCAACTCCCTTTTCCCTACCTTGTACTCAGCCTTGGTCCCCGGAAATACAGTAGCTGCATTGTAACACCAACTGCAAGAAATAAGACGAAAGCTGATATGCAAAAGATGGTTGAAGGATGGCTGTGAAGGATGAAAAGATAGAAAAGATCTGTGCCCCTAGAAGCACCAATTGTCTAATGCTGGAGATCTTGTTACACAAGCAAATTATTCTTCTATTTGTTTAAGCCACTTTTTTGTTACTAGCGGCCAAATGTATTCCTAATTGATATACTAACCCTCAAGTAGAACAAATGTTCCACTATAATAGATCTAACTTTATCCTGAGGTTCCGTGTATCAACAGGCATTCCAGGCCAGAACCCCAGGGAGCATATGCACCTCAGATAGAGCAGCATAGCCTTGGGCAAACACCACTGCTTTCCAATGATTTCACTCTTTTAGATTCCAGCCCCAAATTCTTTTTTCCTTGCTTTGTTTTGACAAAGGAGCAGGGCAGGATCTAAAGACTAAGAAGGACAGAGAGGATTCTTTTATCCTGTGTGTCTGGGTTTACCCTGGCCCTCTGGTTGGGGAATGACAAAAACACTTTCTTATACACAAAGCCCTTTTAGATTGAAGATAAGAGGTTTATATCAGCACAAAGAATATTTAGCATTCTTAGAGAGTTTTTCTGTTGGTTTCCTCTGGGACTAATGTACTTTTGTTCAAGAGTCTCTGAGCTGCGTGATGCACCAGCTTTCAGTTCAATGTAAGCTATGCAAGAAAAGATGAAGAGAGGGATGTCTTCTCAACGTGGCTTTCCTCACAATGCTGACAACACAACAGTGCACTTTCATTTAGTGGATGGACCAAGACATCAAGGAGGATGGGTCCTTTCCTGCACTTCTCTTATTAGAAGATTTTCCCACTGCCCAACAGTCCCAAAGGTAAATGCCAGCTGGATGGGACAGGCATGATTCTTTGATAGCTATTTATGAGCAAATACTGCCTTTTCCCAGACTCTAAACAATTAATCAATTTCTCTGGTATTTAAAGACAGAAGTATGGCCATTAGGAGGAAAGGGACTGTGTGTGTGATAAATGCAGAAATGCTGTAGCTTCATGTTATTTATTGTAGGCGAGTGAGAGAGAGAATATAAAAACTATTCCATTAATTTCGTTTCCATTTTAGTGGTTATGTGGGCTTCGCTGCCTGGAAAACTGTCTTCTCATTCTCTCAGGAGAGAAATTTGAAAAACTACAAAATGGCTGGATGTGCTTTCATTGTCCTTATGAAGCCCATTCTCCTAGTTCTCCCAGCCCCCACCTCCTATAATGATTTTTGCTTGATGAAAGATAGGTGTTAAGAGCCTCGTCTAATTCCACTTATCCCTAGTCTCATAACAGTGTCATTATCCCTTCCCGCTAATTATACCTAAGTTGTCACTTCATTCACTCATATTTAAGTCCATCCATTCCTTGAAGGGGCTCAGTCATGTGTATACATGGAAATGTTAATATCCTGTTTATGTTTTCAGATCAGGAAAGCTCTTTTTAATACTTTCCTTGCATTTCAAAACTCAGATTTGTAAACTGGACATTTAGAAGGAGTCATTTTAAATTCACATCAATTTTACCAATTCCCAAAGATGTCTTCAAGCCCGAAATTCCCAATCACATTACAAGTTCTCACTCTGTTTTAGCATAACTGGCAGAGAAGCATTTTATACTAAGCAAACAGGTAATAATATTAGTTTAAATTTATTGGCTTCTTACCACGAGCTCAGCACTCTTCCAAGATTTCCACAAACGTCATCTAATTTCAGCATCTTCACAACTCTTTGTGTAGTGATGATTATTAGAGTTTCCATTATAACCAGTATATTAGTGTCACCAGTAATGACCAAGAATTTAAGTTGTCTAAGATCATACATCTGGTAAACGGTAGAGCCTGGATCTGGATTCAGGTGTTTAGATCCAGACTCGAGGCTTTTAGCTCAATACTGTGCTGCCTCAGATGAAAGCTATGTCTTGAAATGTATCAACTATTAGTACCGTATTTTCTGTGGCTATTTTGAAGAACAGATGGAATTAGTAGTAAAGCAGATATTTTTGGTGATCAACCCAGCATCATTTTTCTTTCCCTCCTTCCTTTCAAAATTGTTGTTTCATTCAGGGATCCACTTCACTCCCATGACTATAACTTTATCTTCAGCTCCAGAAGAGATCCTTGATTGATCTAAGCCAATTGTGGTACTTCTGTCCTCCTTGACAGTGATTGGGTTTCAAGCTTGAGCCAATCTGCTCTGTAAATTCTCGTCATAATCATCGTTGGTCCAGGGGTGAGCTCAATATGTATGTCAGTCAGTCTAATAAGAACATTTGTCCTATGTAGGGAGAGATTCCCTCTCTCCCACTAGAACAAAGCAGCACCATGCCCCAGTCACTGTTGGTATCCATCTTATGACCACGAAGAGAGTCAAGCTGAGAACAAATTTGACACAGAGGAAGAAAAAGTCGAGAGGACAGCAGGGAAACAGCCAAATCCCTCATCACTGGAACCTGATCACATACCTCTCTCTGGGAGATAAATTTTCATTCCACTTAAGTCAATTTGAGTCATGGTTTGTTTACATCCAAATGCATCCTAAAGAATGCAGGTAACCACTCACTTGGTATGATTTCAGGGGCGCTGAATGGCAAACTGCACCCAGATGTCTAACCCACCTTCTGCTACAGCACCTGTAGTTCCTGTAACTACAGTTATTCTTTAATGGTTTTCTGACAGTGCAGACTGTTGACTAGGTCAAAGTAACACCTTATTTGAAGGGGATACTTAAGTGCCTCAGGTTCACAGGTAGTTTGTATTAACCTGGCCCTGCTTGGAACTCATCTCCCTTGTTCTCCAACCTCCTTGCACCCCGTTCTCCTCCGAACTCCTGCACTCTTACCACGCTGTCTCCCTCTCAGGTCTTTCCTCCACCTCAAGTCCTTTGCTGCTGCCATCCCTCCTCTACACACACACACACACACACACGCGCAAACACACCCCTCATTGGTTGATCTCTCTTTCTGACCTCAGCTCAGTTAACACTTGTTCAGGGAAACCTTCCCTGGTCTTTCTTGTATAGCTCTCATCCTGCTGTGAACCATTCCCTGGGCAACCTTATAGCAGAAACTGTAAGTTATTTTCTTGCATCTGTTCTTTCCTTTTTCCTCAGAAGTAGAACTCCAGATTTTTGCAAGCAAAGAGCTGACTGGAATAAAAACTATATTTCCTGCCTCTTTTTTGTCTAGGGATGGGCACAGTTCAAATGTTATAGCTGATGTATTGGTGCCCCGTCCACTCTCCTCAGTAGTCACCATTCCAGTACATTCCAACCTCTTAGTACTGCAAGCACTGGATACTCACTGCCTTGAGGGCATGTGCCGGGACAGGCTGGAAATGCTGGAGAGTTAATGAAGACAGCAGCAGCTTCAGTCAGTGAAAGATTGGCATAGGAGTATGGATACCTCAGCCTCCTCATCTTGCAGGTGGCACAACTCTGAAGCATGTTCTGTACCATCTTCTAGAGTCCCCCGCTGGATTAAGCATCAGTTGTCCACAATGGTGACCTGTTCTGGAACACATTCTTCATTGGCTTCCTCCCTGTCTCACTTCCCCGCAGCCCTGCTAATGCTTTCTGGGATCACCTCCCAAATAAACGACTTACTTCAGTCCTTGTCTCAGAGTTCACTTCTAGAGAAATCCAATCTAAGACACAGTACTCTCTCCCCCACAAAGATTTCTCTGATCCTCCCAAACTAAGCATGTTCACCATACTTTTCTGACCCAATTTATACTCATTTCGTATCTGTCTTGTTACATTTATACTGTTTCGCATTTTGCTGCCTCATTTGCCCAATTAAAATATAAATTCTTTGAGTATCAAATTCAAAGCTCAAGTTCTGATGTGAGACAAATTTCAAATCTCAGCTCTACCTCTAACTGGCTGTATAATCTCATACTGCATCTCTCTGGGTGTGTTTCCTCATCAGTATAATAAAAATAATGATGACATCTACCTTTTAAGTGTTTTTGTGAGGATTAAATTGGGTAATTCGTGTAAAGCATTTAGCAAATGCCTGATACAAGTTATCACTCAATAAATGTTGGCTACTACCCTATTAGTAGTAGTATTTGCATTTGTATTAATATTGGCATCTCCCACAGTGCATAGTACAACATCCATTCAGCATATAGTAAGCACCAAATAGATATTTGCTAATTAAATTATTAAAATTGAAATGGAGTAGCATATTTTGTTTCCTTAAACAGCATTGAGACTTGATTTGGCCAATGGACTTTTATATCACACGTAGAGAAGTAGCGCTAAACCACTCAGTCCTTAAGATTTCTCACAGATGTAAATATGGACTACAAGCCATCTTCCATCTGCTCCATGAACAATACATAGTTTGTCATTTTCCTGAGAAGTTCAAAGGCACAAAAATATGTTAGATATCTTTCTTCTCCTTTGACCTACTCAGGATATGTTTAAAGGGATATATGAGCTACACTTAGCATTTCCATATGCATACTGGATTTAGAAGCAACGCAGATGCATTATGTATCTTTCTCCCACCCATCCCCTGGATCATGCCAGAGTGAGCCTTAAACCAAACCTCACCAGGTTACTCTTCTGCTAAGATGTCCTCAATAGCTCTCCAAATCCTACTTAAAATATGGCTTGCAAGGTTGACCACGCTCAACTCTCCAGCCACATTATCCCAGCAGGGTAAACTCTAGCCAAATTAAACTCCTCATAATTCCTTTAAAGACTGCTTTCTATTTGTATGCCATTGCTCATGCTGAGTGCTCTATCAGGAATGCCCTTCTCCATCTTTTATTTTTTTCTTTTGACCTTTCCAAAACTCAGTTTAACTTCTACTAACAAATCTTTCCTAACACCAGACCCCCAATCAAGCAAGACTGACCATTTCGTTTTACACTTCTCCCTGAAAAGCTCTATCTCAGCACCTATGATGCTGGGTGACATATACAACTCACGTGCCACAATATCAGAGAGGTCCCTACTAGAAATAAACAATCCTTAGTTCCAGTTAAGCTCAAACATACTTGCCATCTAAAGCAAAGAATTTGTCTACTGTCCCCAGAAATCCTTTTCAGACCAGACAGTGCCCGCCCTACATGGACACTCCTTGTCCCTTCTCCATTCATTTCCTTTCCTGAATCCACCCATCACTCTCACCCGGGTTCTTGGCTCCATCAAACCACCTCCTCACTCTCTGTCTGAGATTAACAAGACTCTGGCCTCATATGTCCAAAGCCAGCAATGGTGGAGCCTCACATTTACAAGGTAGACTCTCTTTTGAGTTACTGAGCAAGTTACTTAACATTTCTGTGTCTTACCTTCCTTAAATATAAATAGAATAACAACCTACTTCATAGAGTAGATATGAGGATAAATGAGGTAATATACATAAAGCATTTAGAAGAGTGCCTGGTACATAAGTGCTCAATAAATGTTAGTTGTTATTATTATTATTATTAACTATTAGTTATATTAGAAATAGTAGAAATATTGCTGGCCTCTCAAATGATAACTTCCATAGATTATTGTGCCTCCTCCAGGAGTAAGGATGGAGAGGAGTGGAAAGGCAGAGGGGATGAGGCTATCTTGGACCACACATCTATTCGTTAATATGAGTGCCCTGCTCCTCCTCCTCCATGCTTCCAAGAGAGTGTGAGCATTTTAAAGGAAGGATCTGTGTCTTGCTCCTAGTTGTGTCTCTAGAATCGTGCATGATATTAGGTCCAGGGTGGGAGTTTAGTAGATGCTTGTTCTATTTTTGACCCTGTCAACCTATGATTGGCACTACTAGACAAATGCCAGGACAAACAAAGGCTGAGGCCCTGGTCATGTATTGATTAGATGTTGTGTGTCTGGCTCCTCCAGGCCTGGCTAGTGTTTTATCCCTACTCCCCATTTTCACAGAAGCACTGGGAAGGTTTAAACAACCTTTGAAGAGCTCACTAACTAATAAAAAATAGATTGGGGATACGATTATGGGTCTGTAAAACTTCAAGCCAACTCTCCCATGACCATCTTTACTTTGGTTTGGGGTACCTAGAAGAGTACTGGACACATAGTAGGTGCTCAAAATATATATTTGTTGAGTGGACCCACAGTAGACGCTCTCAACTCTACAAGAGGTGTAAGCTAAGAAGTCAAGAAAGCAGGAGAACTGGGACTTCCAGAAACAGGTTGTTTCAAAGTGATTATGCACACTCAACCAAGAAGGAAGGGCTGGCAACTAGCCGGGGTCTACAACTCCAGAGCAAGCATACATATTCCCCACCACAAACCAGCTGCCAGGGCAAACTCTGATTCAAATTCTTTTATATAACATGTTAATTTATCTCTGTATATTTACCTTTTCCTTCTTTAAGAAAAACTTCAAATTTACATATAGGACTATATGAGAACAAACAAAGATAACCAAACTTATCTTCTTTACAATTGACAAAATAATGAAATAACTGCAAAGCACCCCCTCCACAAAATCTGCTTGTGAGCAAATGCAAGCTAACATTTATTATAGAAAGAGGAATTTTAAGAGGAGGAACAGAAAAGCTTTTAAATCAAACCTGGTCCTCGTGCCTCTGATTCATCCCCTAACGTGGCAATGCGATATACTATGGATACGGAGGCCAAGCAGTGCAGAGCCTCATTCAGAAGCTACTGAGAGGCTCTGAAATCATTTCCAGAACCAGTTGATAAAGAAGGAAGGAATGCTGAGAATGAGAAACAGCTGGAACCAGGTGAAGACAGGAGGATTTCTCCTCTTTTGGCTGGGGGAATCAGCTTCATTACCTGAACCAGGCACATAACTCCACGCCAGACTTTGCCTCTTCTTTTCCATTCTTTTTTTCCCAACTTTCTGTTATCTTCAGGTAGAAAGGAGAGTAAGGGCTGAAAGGTAGGAAGATTCTGGAATGGGAGGGTGGTGAAAGTGGACTTGGTTCTGAAAACAATGGTGAACCATTGTAAGTTTGTTAGCAGAAAGGGTAAACAAAGGAAGAGCTGTGTGTTAGGAATTTTCCTGTGGCAGTAGCGTACACAAAAGACTGAAGGACAGAGACAAGACTGAAAGAGATGGATTTGATAGACATCAAGAAAGAGAAACTGGCAGGACTCGCTGACTGATTCATTTTGGTTGAAGAAGGAAAAGCTATGGGCTTGTGCACTTTGATGAACAGCAGCAATGACAGAGGTATAGATTTGATTTATAAAACTCCTACCTTGGGGTTTATTTCAGGCCACTCTTGTTATTCAAGGAGTTATTGGCACAGAAAGAACCCAATCTGAAAGGTAGAGAATTAGATGCATTTTCCTCAAGGAGAAAGTGGAGAGCTGGGAAATGAGAAGATAATTTAACTTATCCATTAAGAGAAAAGAAGACGTTTTTATTAAAAGAGGAATCAAATAATTGGGAATAGTGTTTGTTTTTTAACATGATTTTTAAAAAACACATTTAGTTACATGAAACAGCATATATCCATTTAAAGCCATCGTATAGATTCGTTTACTTGTTTAAACTGGCTCTTTTAGTGTCAGATAGAAATGCTTTTGTTCTTGGGAAGATTATCTTAAAGATCATGCCAAATTTCTATAAAATAAAATTCGTGTACCATCCTCATATATAGAGAGAGCTTAAGGCCCCTAAGAATGTTACTTTTAAATTAGGACATGACTACAGATCCATTCATCTTTTACAATTCTATCCTATGGTCATCATTCTGGTGTCACTCCTCATCTCAACTTTTGGTGTACTGTAATAACGAGGCAGACATCTTTTGAAGCACCTTCTCAGCCACATCCGTGTTTTCTGATAACTACTCTCCCCTCCACCAAATGAATGAACACACCATGTATGTGCTATGTGACTCTGCCTCTTGATCATAGCTGGTTGGACTGGAGGTAGTCAGAACATCCACCTGAAGCCAATGTGATGTTTCCTCCTGATATTGGGCACTTGGCTCAGGACAGACTGGAACATTTGGCCGTGAAAGGAGACTTGTAAAAACAGCTGGATTCAGTGGCCAAAGGTGCCGTTTTGGGAGTAGTTGCGATGGTTCGTATGTAAATAGAGCAGAAGAAGCCGTCCCTCTTCTGAAAGTAAATATAGAAAATAGAGACAGACAAAGACTCTCCAGAGAAGATGGAGAATGAAACTGCTTTGGCTCCTGGTGGCATTCCTGTCCTGTAGGAGACCAAAGCGCAAATACTTTCTATGTTTGAATTCTGTGAGAAATCACTGAATCTTAACCAACAGCTGAATGTTAGACCCGGGGGATAAAATTTACCAAATAAACAAGGTTTTTGCAACTATATAAGGCAATGATGCTGGATTTTTAGGGTTGTATTTGGAGGTATTGAAGTCTTAGTAAGCACCCTCCTTGACTGTGGCAACCCTCCCTATCAGGTTTTCTGATGCTCTGCTTCTCTGAACTCCCAGTCTTCAGACTCTGTATCACTACATTTAGCATAAGTCCCTCAGGGTTGGTTAACTCTCATGCCTACAGGAGATAAGAGCATTGGGTGCATTCATTAGCTTGAATCTTTCTAATAGAATGATCTAATGAGCAAGGTGCAGCATGGAATGACGCTTTCCTAGGAGAACCAACGAACATTCTGGTGTAAAATCACTACTCATCTAGTCAGATTAGCAAGTCAACAATGTGAAAATATGACTCACATTAATTCCTCCTATATGCTCAATTTTATGGCTAACATATCACCCGATGGATATCATTAAACCACCCATGAAAGATATATTATCCTCTACTTTCATCTATTTACACAGAAACTGCAACTCTCTGGCAATACCCTTAGCAATTTACAGGCCTTTGTTGAGTCACAAAATTGGATAATGATTCCGAGAGGCTCTTACCAAAGAATGTTTAATACTTCCATTCTTCTCAACCAAGCTGACAAAGTCAATCCTTAGAACACTATGAGGTTGTAAGTGTATGTTTGTGTCTATGAGTGTATATTTTTGCTCCTGTTTAAAATTCTCCAACAAATAACAATGTCCTCTTTGACATTAGAACTGAGAAGAAAGTCCTTGGAAGAGATGCTCCCATTATTTCAGGTCTCCTAGTTTTGATAGCCTGATGGTTATATAATCTTTCTAATATTCTGAGATGCATAATGCATCAAGCTCTTTGTCTGCCAAAGGAGCATCAGAGACAGATGGGATGTGTAATGAGAGTGAGGCAGTTGAGACAGAGCTTGCTCAAATCTGGCTGGTGGGGATGGTGAACTTACATCAGCATTATTTGAGCTCTGTAAAGAATGCCATGAACTGAGAATTGGGGGAACTGGAAAAGAATCCTTAAGCCTGGTAAAGCTGCTCGTCCAAAACATTGGGGCCCTGGCAGCCCAAAGGCCAATAGAGCTAAGCCTGTGTTAGGTAGTTTGGAAGGATGTCCAGAGTCCTGTAGAATCACCTGCCTCTCACACAGCCTCAGTGTCTTCCCCTGAATTATTAAACATCGCCATTTAGATCCTTTGGTTGTATCACTTTCACCAAATTAAATATAATAAACCCTGTCCCTGTGCTGGGTCAGATTGGGTCAAACTGGAGCCTGAGGAGCCACTCTGAATAGGACAGGTACCCTGGCTACCTGGGAGCCCACAGGCGTGCTGTGAAAACTAGAAGGAAAGAGAGACGGAGAAAGAGGGGAGGAGAGAGAAGAGAGAGGAAGGATGTGAAGAAAAAGAGGGAAAGGATGAGGGGAAAGGAGGGAGATAGGGAGGTAAACAGAGAGAATAAGGATGCCAGGGAGGAAAACTGGCAGAGAAGAATTTAACGTGAAAGGGGGAGGAGAAAAGGGAAAGGGGTAAGGGTGGAGAATAGAGAAGAAAGAAGAGAGGAGAAAGAAGGAAGCAGAGTGATGGCAAGAACAGAGGAAGAAGGCAAAGTAATTAAAAAGAAAGTAACTAAAGAGGGAGGGAGGAAATAAGCAAGGAGAAGGGAAAAGATGGAAAGGAGAGACAGAAAATGTAGAGAGGGAAGAAGGAAAGGCATCCCTTCTAGTGTTCTCAGTGCCCTCAGAGCTAACTAGAGGAATAGAGGAGGGGGGACTTAGAAGTCCCTCTGACCTGCAGCTGCAGGCTGATCACAGAGAGACACCTGTAACCTCCGGTGATTTTGGAAAAGAAATAAAACGTGCCTATTTAGTGATACAATAGTGGCCATAGAAAAAAGTGTCATCAATCCTTGTTTCCCCTAAACTTGCACCCATGTTCCCAGGCAGGATATGTCCACCATCCAAATTCCTTCAGGATGACTGTGGCTGATGACAGATGCCAGTGTTAGTTACCCCCTGGAACCAGGGCTGTAAATGCTCTGGCCTCCACCTGGGTAATGTCTGAGGAACCTAGGAGGAGCCAATTTGGGTCTGCAGAAGACTTCCATAGAGAGAAAGTGAGATGTTCACCACAATAAGACCACCCTGTGACCAAGGATTGTTCTACTTCCTACAATGTTTCCCCCAATTCTGTCATCTGGTGCGCCAGCGAGCTGCGTTCCTCCCGGGTCAATTTCTCCCAGTGTGGTAACAGCATACTTACTTTCTATCTTCACATTTTATACTAAGACTTGATCAGAGAAGTGTGAGATCATTATTGGATTAACTTTTAACCTACTTAGGTTAGGAAGGAAAAGTTTAGCAATAACACCAGGAACCAAAACGTTCTTGCAGCCAAGCCTTGCAAATCAGAGCAAGGTCACTATTTTTACTATTTTATTTTTATTATTTTTCTTTGTTTATTTTTTCTCTTTTTAAATTGTTACTCTCTTATTTTTGCTGTTTTATCATAGCGTTTAGTTCATAAACCAATTTGTCGGTTTTTTCTTGTTTCCTCATTTCCCAGGTGAGTATAGTGGGCGATATCGGTGCCTGAGCCATATGCCCTTTGCGGGGCTGAAGCACCATCCCCCAGCTGCTGTGGGTATTGGATCTCGGCTGCCCCATTCTCCAAATCTCCAAAACAAGAACTGTCTTTGGCCAAAGGGAGCCACTCCACCTGGAGATTGTCCACCTCTCCCCACACACAGCCTGGAGTCACTCCCTGAATAACTCACCTCGGGGGACAAAACGCTGAGTCCCTTGCCTCGAGGTGGGCCAGCTCTGTAACGTGACTCACACTCCAGACTCCCTGTGGGGTCCAGCTGAGCCTCAATTTATCCTGAGCTCATTATTTTTGCCCGGCCTTTTCCCACATTACTCCGCTCTCAAGCACACTCCCTCAGTAAACTATCTGCATAAGATTCTCCACCTCAGGCTCTGCTTCTGGGGAATCTGAGCGAAAACAGCAAGATTACCACCAACCACGGTGCACACCTGGGTGCAGGGGATTCTGGAAATATTCAGCATCATCATGAGAACTATGCGTACCTGACAAATCACTCGTGTGTCTACAAAATGATATTTTATGAATGAATTTTATGATGGCTCAATATTATTAGAACCAAAATACTCGAGTTGGGAGTTCCACGCAAATCCAGGAAAGGGTTAACATGTCTAGAAGCTTATTTGCATACTGTTAGAGAAAAGGTATTTTCAAAGAATACTGTCATGAAGGCTTCTTTGACTCAATTCCTTATTTGTTCCGTTTAGAAAATACTGTACTCATGTCGCAATAACATGAATGCATGACCTCTGGGTTGAGTAAGAGAGCCAAGTATCCCAAATTACTTAATCTAACCCTTGTGGTTATAACTAAACACTTTCTCCAGCATTTTACCATTTACTGACTACATTTTATTTCTGTTTCAATAAGAAGCTGTCAAATAATCTGAGAATTTCACAAATTCACTTTACCCTACTGACTACACTTTGCCATAAATTAATTATTGCAAGTGCATAATATTTATTTCTGCCTAAGGCGGTCTGCACTGGTACGTCTCATTAGCATTCATTGAGGAATATAAAAATAAAGAGTATAGTTGGCATGAAAAAAGCATTTATGCTTTCACAACTCCAGTGATGAGGCTTAAAAATAATTTCCTACTTTATTCCTTTGTTGAGTTTGTGTCATAGGCAGCCACTTCTCATCTTTAAGTTGATTTATTGTACAAGACAAATGCAACTTGGGTAATTCAAGCTGCACCATCCATTAAACACTCACAAAGTAAAACACTGCAGATGTTTGATCAATTTGAAACCAATTTCCAGTCGTTTCTACAAGGCAACAGTCTAGTAATGTCACAGAGGGCAAGAGCCATGTCTGCTTTTCTTTTGTACCTGATTCATTTTTGGGTCCCCAACAAAACCTTCCACAGCGACTTGCAAATAATAAGGTACCATTAAATGCTTGTTGAGTGAATAAATGAATGTGAAGCCAAAAGATATAGAGAAAAAAGAATCGATGTTTGCTATCTGGACAATAGATTTGGCTACTACTACTGTGACATTCTGCAATGATTGCAGGCACTTTCCTGGTCTGTGTTCATCCTCCCTGAAGGCCTCAGGGATCTGAAACCTCCCTTATGAACCTAAAATACTGGAATTAAATGTTTACCTCATTGACAAAATATTTAGAGAAATTCAGTGGTGGGATCGGGTGTCCGTCAGGGAAGTTGCTCTATTTGAAACTCTGTAAACCACATTTCCATGAAAGCTAACTTGACTAAGCCAAATAAAACTGGATCTTCTTGTACAAAACAACTTAAAGCATTTGTTGCACTTCCCTCCTCAAAGTGTGATTCCTGAGCAGCATCAACGGCATCACCTGAGCTTGTTAGACAAACAGAATCTTAGGCCCAGCGCCAGCCCTGCTGATGCTCGGGACCTGCGCCTCCCCAGGTGTGCATGCATGTTAAAGGTCGGGAGGCACTCTCGGGGCAGGGCCTTTGTGGCTTTTGGGTGCTCTCACTCCCAACAGTCGGCGCCCGTGTCTGTCACAGCCCTGCCCTCAGGCTGCCAGAACTTGCTTTACCTGTGCACACAGAAACAGGAAGTGCCTAACAATGCATGTTCCCTGAGGGACATTCCTCAACCAATGACTGATAGGAGTGGGTACAAATAATCCAGATCTCTAGTCCCTGATCAGAAGACTCCAATTTCAGAGCTTCTCCACGGAACTGAACTAAAGGAAAACTCTGTGGGACTTCGCTTGACGTCACATTCCTGTTTGGTCTCCTTCCTTTACTGGTCCCATTCCCTCACTCTCCTACCATCCTGTCATCTCTGGGATAATTCCTAATAAATCATTTTCTCATGAAATCTCATTTAAGGGTCTGTTTCTGGGAATCGCAACCTAAGACACGTATCTATCAATAATACTCCAGGAAATGTTTAACAACTAGTGCCCCGGGTAAAAAATAAATCTCTGATTTTTAGGTTTTGTCAGTTGCCATGGTGTAAAGACTCCCATCATTACAGCTTTTAAGCTATAAATATGAGGTCACAGAATTAAGAAGAGATGATCACAAACTGCTCTCACAAGACAGTATGAACTGGTTCTAGCGTACCACTGCGTATATTCATCCCCACCTCATTTAAAGCCAAAAATTCATTACCGAATTTTCTTGAAGGGCAACCATAGCAGAATTACATTACACAACACAGCAAAACTTTCTAAATATTCATCCATCTGTCTAAAGAATCGTGCAGTACAAGAGATGCTCCAATTCATTCATTCGACATTAATTGAGCAATCACTGTATGTCCATCATTGTTGTAGGGGCAGAAATAAAACTGTGAATGAGATATACATGATCACAGTCTATGAAAAGTTTACATTTTAGTGAGGGAAACAAAAAATCAATAGTTTCGGGGCTGGCCCCGTGGCCGAGTGGTTAGGTTCGCGCGCTCCGCTGCAGGCGTCCCAGTGTTTCGTTGGTTCGAATCCTGGGCGCGGACATGGCACTGCTCTTCAGACCACGCTGAGGCAGCGTCCCACATGCCACAGCTGGAAGAACCCACAACGAAGAATACACAACTATGTACCGGGGGGCTTTGGGGAGAAAAAGGAAAAATAAAATCTTTAAAAAAAAAAAAAAAATCAATAGTTTCAAACTGTGATAAATACTATGCACAAAACAAAGGAGTCAAGATAGAGTACTGGGTGAGTTTGGGGAAACTCACTTTAGGAAGATTTGTCAGTAAAGATCCTTCTGAGGAGATGCCAGTTAAGCTGAGACCCACACAGAAAGAGGAGCTGGTTATGAAAGAGTGGGAGGAAAAGCAAGCCAGGCAAAGCTGGTAGCATGCGCAAATGTCTGGAGACAGAAAGACTCTGGAATGTTTGTGGAACTGACACATACACACACACACAGACACACACACACGCATACACAAATGCTGTTGGAGCAGATTGTGTCTGGAGAGATAAAAAATGAGATTGGATGGTAATGTTCATATCAGGCTGAGCTTTGCAGGCCATGGTTTGGAGTGTGGGTTTTATTCTAAATGCAAACAACAGTCATTAGAGAGTTCTGTGTAGGTAGAGGAGTGACTGATCTGAACTATGTTTTAAAATGATTTGGAATGTATAGAAGACATTAAGGCAAGAGAGGAAGCAAGAGGCAAGACATGGCCCAGGAGAGAGATGATAATGACTTTGATTTGGGCAGTGGCAATATAGATTTGAGAAGCAAATGAGTTGAAAGTATATTCTGGAGATGGAGTTGAGAAGATTTGCTAATGGAATGGATGTGGCCATAGAAGAAAAGAAAATTAATCAAAAGTGACTCTGGATTTATGGCTGAAACAACTGGGAGCATGCAACTTTTACCTCTTTTTCTTGTCTTTCCCTAAAAAATCAGTTCATTTGGCTGTCTTGATTACATTCGCTTATTTGCCTCATCTATACTTTTCAGAATTTCTCTTTTCAACTAAAGATGGCAACATTTTCTTTTAAAATTTACATTATTTTAAATTCTCATGGTTTCACCCAATTTTCTCCACCCATACACCTACTAACAAAGTCCCACAAACAGAGATGAGCATAATCGACAAAGAACTCCTGGTAGATATCCAGGGAAAGAGGAATTAACTATAAATACTCCTATGTTACTATTTTGTCCCTGTCTTACTTAAAGGGGCATGAATCTGTCTAGTAAAGTTATATTATACTTCTCAAACCTTAATGTGCATCAGCATCACCCAGAAAATTCATTAAAACACAGATTGCTGAGCCCCACCTCCAGAGTTCCCGTTTTAGTAAATCTGGAATACAGCTCAAGAATTTACATTTCTAGCAAGTTCCCAGATGACAGTGATGATGATGGTGATGGTCCGGCATCCCCACTTACAGAACCATTGAGATATACCATCAAAGATGTATTCAAGAGTACCCAAATATGCAAAGAGAGAGATGGCACCATCAACGTGTTATTTTTAAGATGGTTTAACTCTCAATGTCATTTCTTCCTCCAGTTCTCAGGTAGTGAATTCCTCACTCGAACTGTTGGCCTGAGTGCCCACCTGCCGCTGTGTGTAAAATGAGAATTGCAGCCCTTCAGAGAAGCAGAACACTCTGGGCGCAGTGGTAACTTCTCATTACAAGAGATGAAAACAGATGAGTTAATCAGGAAGTCCCTTCATCTCCTAGGAGGCTCATCTTTCCTATTTCAGGAGTTCAGACAAGCAGTTAATCTGCTGGAAAGATGGAAAATGAACTGGCTGTAGCAATATATTCGTGCCAGAGGGACTCTACATTAAAAAGGGATACTCATGTATTATCATTAAAGACATCTAGGTTGTTCATTCAAGTATTTATATTTTAATGCTGCATTTAGCGAGCCTGCTGGTTTTTCCTTTCTAAGTGGGAAAAAGCCACAATAAAATCATCATATGACTGTACACTACATTATAGTTTGTAAGGCCTTAGTGGATGACATTTTTTTTGACCTTAGAGTAATCTGGTAAGACAGGAGCTATTGTCTCCATTTTGCTGATAAAGAAAGTGAAGTTCACAGAGATGAAAGATTGTGAGTTCACACAAAGGTAGTAGCTTAACGGAGACTTAAATTCAAATCTTTTAACTCCTTGTGCAATGATTTGACTCCATGAGAAACCGGAGACGTCATGCTTCCATGGCACCATGAGGTGACAGAATTGACTTTCAAGTCATGACTCCATGAGTTGAAGGAGAAAAGCTTCAATCCAGAGGGCCAATGTCCACATAGCCATTAAACTGACCTCATCCTATGAAACACTTTATTGCAGCCCATATTAGGAGGAGCATAGGTCTGAGTTTCTATTCGCCAGCCTTCTGGATACATTTGTTTTCACCAACTAAGCCCATTGAGACTTTCAGCCCACTTGTTTTAACTACTGGATGTTTCTCTCCTTTAACACAAAGTCAACTCCTGAATAAAGCCCACAACAAAAGTATCAGGTTGAAGACTAAAAATTGCCAAATTTTAACCATTTTTAACCTACAATTTCACATGATTCAGCCATAAATAACAGCAATTTTCTCAGTACTTTCTATTAAGAATGACGTTCTGGAAAGGAAAATGGCTTTGGGGTCAGAAGCTCTAGGTTCAAGTCAGGTTCTGCATGTAGCACTTAATGTCTGTGAGCCTCAGTTTCCGGCCTGATGAGACAGGAATGATTATAACAATACCTACTTTGTAACGTCTTTGAGAGGATAGTGTGATATCGTTCCATTCAGCTAAGATTTTTTAAATGGCTATCTCATTCCAGGTGCTCTGCTGAGTGCTAAAGATACAGAGAGGGACAAGACAGAGTCTATTCCCACAGGGAGCACCGTTTAGTGAGAGGCAGATGAGTAAGTCAACTGTTGCAAAACAGTTCAGGAAGTCATAACAGAAGTACGATAAAAACAGAGAGAAGATGGTAGTTAACTCTGTCTTTGCTTGGGGTAGGGCTTTGAAGGAATCAGAGTTGCCAAGCAGGAAGACAACCTGGATTAATGGCATGTAGGATCTCCTAGGGGAGCTTTAAAAAATCCCAATGCCCTCATGCCCCTTGTATATGGTGTTTGGATAGGTGGGGAGAGATGAAGTGGCCCAGATTCACTTGTAGGTGAATGGGGTCTGTAAAGTGAAAGAAACGTGAAACATTCTATCTTGAAGGATGGAACAAGTCCACTTAGCAGATCCAAGAAGAAGGGCATTCTCCCAGGACTGGAACCATATAAAGCAATAGTCCGCAAACTTGCACTGTCTCGAGACATTGTTACTGTAAATAAATGAAAGGCAAAGGGACAGGAAAGTGTGACTTTGTTTCTACTGAAAGTATTTACAACTGAAAGTATTGACTGAGCTCTTCTTAAGGGTTGAAAAGGAGGTAAACTTTTGGAATGGACACACAGTCTCATTCCTCTATTCATGGTCAACAATGACTGTTTTCTCAATGAAAGCTATTAAATTAACAACGATTTCACATTTTGGGTTTGCTTTGGAGAGGAACAAAGGTACCAACCATATCTCCCTGCCAGGTGTTAGCCAAGATTTGATCTGTTGCTGTGATGCATCACCACTAGGAATTACAGCGTGGAGATTGGTGCAACTCTATTGGAGAAGCTCTTGGAGAGAGGTCACAATGTACGATGCTCTGAGCTGGGAATGTTGCCTGTCTAAGTACTAATTCAGTCATTCAGAAGCCTTCAAGCTTTCCTTCCAGGTCACCACGTGGGGCAGGGCAGCTCTAATGCTCTCTCAGGTGGTCAAGCAATGGCTAGGCCAGTCACAAAATCAAACCAGCAACTACCAGGTAAAGATCTCAAAGGGCCAGGCTGGATCTCAAAGGACCAGGATCTAGAAGGATGAGTTCTCTGCCTGTCTTGTTTCTCAGCCTCTTTATAGAAATCCTATTTTCCAGGAGTAGTTGATGCTTCTTTACTACAAATCAACATTCAATCACCCTTAATCTGGGGAAAAAAACATTGATTTTTCGTTTGGCAAACTAGCTCTCCATCATAACCATTCCTTATACTTTGAGTCACTGACTCCAGGCAGCTACAGGGACAGACCCATGATCTCTGCCAGGCTAGTTATCAAATTTCATTCCCTTGGCCACAGTGTTGGTCAGAGAATGTCAAACAATCCGTGATGGTCCCTTTCCACTCAATGCTGGGATTTTTGCTGGATTAATTGGGAAGGAGACGCCATTCCTCTATTGGGTTCACTTGTCAGCTATAAACCTGGGAGTCCTGGGTGCCTGAGATTAAGAGATGAAGCCAGGGAGATTAGTTCTGATGACCTAATTGCCTCCTGAGATCCCTCTGTGCCTGAAGCCAGTTATCCCTGGACCTTTCATTTAGGAGTCCAAATTCTATTATTTCCTCTAGATTGTTTGATTTGGATTTCAATTATCTGTCACGGAGAGAGCTCTGACTAGAACATGAAACATTCTAACTTGAAGGATGGAACAAGTTCACTTAGCAGATCCAAGAAGAAGGGCATTCTCCCAGGACGGGAACCATATAGAGCAATAGTCAGCAAACTTTTTCTATGAAAAAGCTAGATAGTAAATATTTTGGGCTTTGTGAACCACACAGTCCCCATAGCAACTACTCGTCACTGCCTTTGTAGTATGAAAGCAACCACAGACAGCATATAAATAAACGACTGTGGATGCATTCCAATAAAAATTTATTTACAAAAACTCTGATGGGCCAAATTTACTGATTCCTCATATAGAGGGTTTAACCTGGTTCTCTAGGGATGGCTACAGCACAAGTTTCCGACTAGGTGGACTGGGCAGAACCAGAAAATCCACAGCACAGGTGCATTCCCACCTCCTCCCATACACCTGGCAGACATCACAAATCAACCCCAGGAGTACGTTGGGAATGGGCCAATGTGCGAAAAGCTGCATCCTCAGAGCAGTATTGTCATTGTGCCCTATACATCTCAAGCTATTTCTTCTTTCACTGATGGAGTTTCTAGCTCTGAGTGCCTTACAGAAGGATCATCCAAGGAACAATTATTCATGGAGGAAGACACAGCAGGGAGAACGGGAATCCTAAGATTAAAAATCTTGAAGTAATGTGGAGGTCCAGCCGAGGCTGGATCCTAAGGGGCTGAGAATTTATGTTATCTCTCTGTCTATCTATCTGTCTGTCTGTCTGTCTATCCATCCATCCATCCATCCATCTAGCTAGCTAGCTAGCTAGCTGTCTAGCTGTCTAGCTATCAAGCTATCTAGTTACCTATCATTTATCAATTTCTTTTTCTTAAAAGCCTTCATGTCTAGAAGCAGGGTGGTGGGGTATGTAAATGTGGACTGCCATTTCAATATTTTTGCATTCTTTATATTACCTTACAGGTGAAAATTTGAATTTACCTTGAAAGAAAAACTGTACCTTTATTTTGGGAAAATCAGTCTGATGTGGCTTTTAGTTGTGCAAAGGTAAAGCAGTTTTAGAATGAATAAATAGAAGGCAAAGACAATCTAAGTGCCCTAAAATTGATTGTGAAAATTTTGATTTCATTGTGTCAACATTTTACAGTATGTCTTCTCTAGGGGCACATTTATTTTCTAATTTGTGCGTTGTCCCTATAAATGAGTGTCCATTCTTGGAAGATATGTATGTTCCTCTTTATGCAAAAATCAGTGAAAAGGAAGAATGACAGAGGGATTGTGTCAGCAAATTAGCCAGAGGGACTCTGAAAGGAGCTGGAGCAATAACGGCAAAACGCACCTCAGCTGCTGTGCTATCATCTGTCTTATATTGTCCAGCTGGTGGTGGCCGTCACAAAGGGACCCCTGGGGCAGAGCCAACCAAAGCTTTATTTTCATAAAAGAAAATGGATATGCCAACCACCAGTCACCCTAGGACAGAGAAGATGTGGAGCTAGACAAGGAGGACCTCAGAATTTGGTCTGGGAGCTTGATGATGGGAGCAGGTCAAGGGTACCCTGATTTGGAGAGTTGAGCTAGATTCTGCAATATGATGGCTGGCTGGGAGCTAGCAAGACAGAACCTGTATTAGTTTCCTAGCAACACTCTAACAAAGTACCTCAAACTGGGTGGCTTAAAACAATGGAAATTTATTGTCTCACAATTCTGGAGCCAGAAGTCCAAAATCAAAGCATCGACAGGGCCACCCTTCCTCTAAAAACTTGTGAGGGAGAATCCTTCCTTGCCTCTTCCCAGCTTCTGATGGGGTCTGTCAGTCCTTGGTGTTCCCTGGCTTGTAGCTGCATCGCTTTGATCTGTGCCTTTGTCATTCACGTGGTATTCTTCTCTCTGTGTCTCTCTCTTATAAGGACACCATTCATGTTGGATTAAGGGGTTCACACCACTCCTATATCACCTCACCTCAACTAATTATATCTACAAGACCCTGTTTCCACATAAGGTCACATTCTTAGGTACTGGGGATCAGGATTTCAACATATCTTTTTGGGTATACAATTCAACTCATAACAGACCTCCTCAGTAGGTCTTCTAGAGGGGGCATCTGCCTGCAGACCCTGAGAGTTGCTGCATCTGGTATCCATTCCTAGTGTTTGTGCTGCAATTGTCTTCCATTATTTAAATGCCTTCATTGTCCTGCATTAGATTTCCCTATGGTGAGATAAAGAAAGAAGCTGTGCCCACGCCCATACTTAGTTACAGAAGGGGCTCCGAGACTGAGTGGACCCTTCTGAGACAGTAAGATGCAACCAGTGGAAGAGAGAGAAGCAATCTAGAGCCAGACAGTTGGCAGGGGGAGCCAATAGGATGAATTTGTGGAATACTTAAGTGTTCTCGGTGGATGTACAGAAACACCCGAGGAATCAAGTCTTCTAAAGGCAGAGCTCTCCACAGTCAGGCATAATGGGAGTTCACTTCCTAATCTTGGATTTCTTTCTTTTTTTTTTAAAGAAGTTTAACTTATTCTCTAACAGAGGCTGATGGGGTCTGGGGCACTTGGGATCCACTAACATTGCTCTTTATCAAATTTTGAGAAAGCAAGCAAACAAATAAGCATGTTTGGACAAGTGGGAGCTCACAATCTTTCTCCTTCGTCTTTGACTGACAACATGTTTCCAAATAGCATAAGAGTTAATGGGAAAAAAGGCCTCGAAAAACCACAGTGTAGAAAACTAGCCCAGTGCATTTGGGAAGGAGCCAGAAGGATAATGGCCACATCCAAGGAAGGTAACATGAGCCAAAGGTTAAGTGTTTTCTACCCAACATTCAATGAAACCAGGAGGGAGAAAAAATTCAATGGCAGTTAATGGCATTTTGTAAATGCATTAATTACTTGGATTTTTGGTTATTATTTAATGAACTGGAAACATGAGATAAGACAATATTAACTCATAAGCAATCTGAATAATTCAATTAACATGACTAGGCAAGATGTTACCTGGAACGCTGTTGTGATAAATAAAAATAAAATCTCTTTGGTAAAAAATCCAAGGAAAAATAAATGGCCTCCTATCCCTCCAAATTGCATTAAAGCAACTCAGAATGTCTACTTTTTAATCCTGATCTTCCTTGTCCTGACTATAAACTATGAAATGGGAGAAGTCAAGGATAAACAAATGGAATGGGCGTATATCTCTATGTTTGATTAGCCAGAAGTTTCCTCACTCCTACAGACATGCATAGAGCTCAATGAAAAGTGGAGATATAAAGAGAACTTTAGTGGATTTTTTAATGATTAAGTTAAATTTAACATCCGAGGTGACCAGGCTCTGGCTTACATGCCTGTTGGCAGAGGAAGGAGATGCAATCCCAGCCTACTAGAGCATGACTTATGTACAACCAATACGACACGTGCAATCATAAAAGTACATAAAAAGCACAGAGATGGCGCTGCTGAGAGAGACGAACCAGGTGGGATGGATGCACCAGGGTTGCAAAGATGCTTGTGCTGGATCCAGCCAGATCTGGAATGTGAATAGAAGTAGCTCCATGGACAAGGTGGAACTGAAGAGGGCTCCAGGTGGAAGAGTCTGAACAGACAAAGACACAGACGGTAAAATAGTAAGGCGAGAAGAAAGCAACGCTCAGTTGTTACACAGTTGGAATGTATAGTATAAGGTCAAGGGGTGAGATTGGGCAAGCAATCAATGGGACTAATGAAAAGTTTTAAGCAGGGAAATAATTATAATAATTTTTTTTCAATTTAAAAACTAATTTTTTTTACAAAGGAGACTGTTGTCTCTGGCCTGCCTGCTACTCAGTGGGTTAGCAGGAAATGTTTATGAGGAGGAAGTCAGAGGGCCAAGTCCATGCAGGTCAGCAACAACATCAAGTCTGTGACCATGGACAATATTCCTGCCTCTCCCCAGCCACTTCTGAAAGGGGCAGCCCCTACAGTAGGTACTAGATTGTTGGTAGGCATGTTAGGAGCAGCAGCTGGGTGTCTGAAGGGGCCTGCAGATGGAGAGACCATCGAGATGGCCCAGAGAACTTAGAGACATCTTTTTATTATTAGCAAAAGCCAAAGTTTGCATGTTGAGGTTGGAAATGCCACAGGCAGAGACCGAAGGTATTGTCGTCTGTACTTTCTGGCCTGGGCCCTGCTGCTGCTTTGGCATTTTTCCTAATTCCATTCAAATGTAACGGAAAAGGGGAAAGAGAGTTTTGGACCCAAAAATGCCAGTACCTGTGTGTGTCAGAATTCTGTTTCTGAACCCAGGGAAGCACCACTAATTAACCACAGGACTCTTTCCACTAGTCCTCAGCATCCTTTTGATCTGTCCAGGCTGCCACCAACAAACTATTAACATTGGCACAGGAAATGAAGCCTAGCTGCCATCTCTGTTTAGAACAATTTTGCAGAATGGTTTGTTAACATTGGTTTTATGTAGATATAATCCCAATGGCATGCAGTTTAAGGTGGTGGCATCCATGTTTGATGACAGGCTGTCAGAAGGTGAGGCTGAAAGCCAGCCCTGGAAGAGTCAAGGCAAAAGTTAGAAGGTAAGGGTAAAAATAATCAAAGAATGGGTGTCCAAAGGTCAGAGCTCAGAGTCAAGGGTACATGCTCTTCCTTCTGCTTGGAATACCCTTCCAGCCTCTCTTCCTTTGGCAAATCTCTATTTATCCTTTAGGTTCCAGCTTAGAAATTGCTTTTCCTGCTCTGACTCCCACCTGTGAATTCAGTGACACCTTCTGTTGCATTGATAGCATCCTAGGCTTTGTCTATCATGGCAAGCTTTACCATCTATGGAAATCATGCGGGAGTTGTATACACCCCCCAGGGATGTGGCATATTAGTCCAGCTCCACCTTATAACTAGCACAGCAGATACCCCATTTCAATTTTTCAAATTGAATTGACATCAGAAGACAGAGAACAATAGGATCTGGCAACTCAACCAGACGTAAGTAGGTGACAAAGAGCCAGAAACAAGGAGACTTTGAAACAATGCCTTAGGCAGAAAATCTCTCCTATTTTTCTGTTATAACAAGGTCCCGTTTTTTTCCCCAAGACATAGCCAGTCCAAAGTCTGGGCTTAAAGCCCTAGTTCACCATCTCTGGCACCTTTTGATATTTGCTGAGTGAATACAATCACTAAAGTAAAAAGCTATTAGAATCCAGTTTGCTATGATATAAACCTGTATATACTGTGTATCCAATTATAACCTGAAAGAAACAATGTAATTTAGAATAAAAAGTACAATTGTTAGGGGCTGGCCTCGTGGCAGAGTGGTTAAGTTCGCGTGCTCCGCTGCAGGCGGCCCAGTGTTTCGTTGGTTCGAATCCTGGGCGCGGACATGGCACTGCTCATCAAACCACGCTGAGGCAGTGTCCCACATGCCACAACTAGAAGGACCCACAATGAAGAATATACAACTATGTACTGGGGGCCTTTGGGGAGAAAAAGGAAAAAATAAAATCTTTAAAAAAAAAAAAAAGTACAATTGTTAGAGCCAGAAAGATCCAGGCTTTTTTGCTTTTGTCTTTAATCGGGAAGACAGGCTTATATTTCAATTCTGTGTAATCTTGGTCAAGTTGCTCAGTCTCTCTGAGTTTCTGATTTGTTCATTTGTAAAATATTTGCAATTTTCTTGTGGGGATAAGATATGGCATTTGTAAAAGTTGGCACAATGTTTGACCTAAAAGAAATAAAATTACTGATATTCATTTTAGAAATTATTAATTGGATAAAAGTTTATGTACATATGTCGACTCTTTAATCCATATAAAGTAGGCTCTATTATTACCTTCATTCCACAGATGATAAAACGAAGGCTCAAGAAGTTCCCTGACTTGCCTGAAGACATTCAAAGAGCAAGGGGCCGACCAAGCTCCAAAGCCAGATTGGTCTGGTTCTGTAGCTCATATACCACACTCTGGCCCTCACTGTGGAATACAACTCCAAGGGCAGCTCCCACCTGGTCAGCAGATGGAGATGGTATGGATACATCCCCAAGTTGTGACTGGTATTTTTTTGGCACATTCTAGATATTTCCCATCTTCCTTTGAGATAGTAGGCAACAGCCTCAGTGTGGGGTTTCTCAGAACGCTCTTTAAAGGGGCTCATTGGGTGGGAAACCATGCCTTTGTCCCTCTCCTTTCCTCCTTTCTGCTGCCTGGAACACAAACACGATGACTGGAGCTACAATGGTCATCTCACAACCATGAGGCAATCTTGAGGATGGAAGTCCTGCTAAGGATGAACAAGCAGAAAGAGAGAATAGGCCTGGGTCACTGATAAATGTGGAGCTACCGTACCAGCCCTGGACTGCCAACTACTGGTCATCTCTTACGTCAGAGAAAAAAGAAACATACTTCCTTTCTTAGTTAAGCCACTGCTATTTGAGTTTCTTTCATATGCAGCTAAACTTAATCCTAAGTAATATAAGCTTCCACTGTATTTTTCATTTTTGTATTTCTCAGGCTCAGAGATAAAGGAGTATAGAGACTCTAATCGTGTTTTAAAATTTATAAAGCATAACTAAATCAGGCAAGGTGCCCACAAGAATAGCTAGGGAACACCAAAATGATAGCAGAATCTACTGCTGCTTCTGGCTCAGGGAAATTGCAAAAAATGAAAGGAAAAGCAAATACTCATTATTCTGCTTTGGAGGACTCCAAATAGTTATCATTCTGCTCCTAAGGGGAAGACTCTCAAAGACGGAAGCTTCTGGAATAAAATCTCATATTTATCTCCTCAGAGATCATCCCACTAGTTGGTCTAATCTTTTTGGATTCTACCGGAGCACAAGAAACAAAAGTGGTCCATTGATCTTCATGTTTTTATGAGAATATGATGCAATAAAATCCTAGAGTACCAAAGGCGACAGTGAAGTGGACGGCAATGACCACAGGACTAGGGGGCGCATGTTGAGTTCTAACTCTGTACCAGGCAACATTCTAAGTCCTTGACATCTACTTAATTCATTGAATTCTCGAAACAACCCTGCGATCGTTGATCTCTCTTAAAAATAAGGAAACTAAAATACAGAGATTCAGAATTAGGTATTCACAGGAAAGAATGATTTCGAAGAAATAGTGATAGAGCAATTAATTTGAAACCATCTATGTTTGCAACTGTAGAAACAGAATGCCATGAGTGCCATCTTTGAGAGAAAGAGGAGGGAAAACGTGAGATCAAAAATATGAATTTCTCGTGGCCCGCCAGGTGGTGCAACGGTTAAGTTCACACGTTCCACTTCGGCGGCCTGGCATTAGCTGGTTTGGATCCTGGGTGTGGACATGGCACCACTTGTCAAGCCGTGCTGTGGCAGGCATCCCACATATAAAGTAGAGGAAGATGGGCATGGCTGTTAGCTCAGGGCCAGTCTTCCTCAGAAAAAAAAAGGAAGATTGGCAGCAGATGTTAGCTCAGGGCTAATCTTCCTCAAAAAAGAAAAAGAAATATATATATATATATATAAATTTCCCTTCAATAAGGAAGTTGACTTTAATTAAATTAATTGAATTCCATAAAGGAAGTTAGGAAGTAAATCTCTAGAATTTTAAAGTGCTTTGTTTATTCTGATTTTAAATTCTTTCCCTGTGCCGAAAAGCCACAGGATCCATAATTTGTGACCTGGTAAACACAAGGAACCTTAGCTGACTGGCAAACCAGCTAAGGCAGAAAGCTCAACAAACTTTTCAATCCTAAATAAAAGATTTCCTCAGTGGTATTTTTCTGCCCTTCAATGCAAAGAAGTAAGGAATTATTCTCAAATCATTTTCCTATAGAACCTGTTTAAATGCATCTGAAATGTACAACTCCATGCTGTTTAGACATCAATCTGTAAAATACATCTTAGATAATCATGGCAAATTGTAAAAAATGGCTAGTTTAGGATAGAATAATAGTTTATAAGTTGTATGTCATGTTAATTACTAAGATGTAAATAAATTTACAATAAACTTACATGTAAATATATTATTTCTTTAACATCTAGAACTAAGCCCCCTTTTTCTTCAATGTTGTTAAAACTCAAGAAGAGTTTTTGAGCTGGCTCCTTCATATTGATCTCTCCCTTTCATTAATCCCAATAAGGCTGGATCGAACTCAAAAAAATGTTTCTGACAGTTAAATCTAAACTGTGTTGCAAAGCTTGTTTCTTACGCACAGTGGAATATGATGGGCTGGAGCCTCCTTTTACAGAGGAGAATAAATATATATGGACTAATATTTTGGAGACGGAAAAATCCCCCTCTACGTTTTGAGCTACTTGAAATTCAGACTTTTAGAAACATGTCCTTGATTTTCATGGATCTTCACAAAATGTTTCATGTATGATGTTTCTTTGGTTCCACAATTATCCTATCAGAAAAGTGGGATGGGGATTAGCCCCATTTCACAGATGGAAAGACCAAGTCAGTGAGAGTGGGAGTGAACAATGTAGTGTTAGTAGAAGGTATCGCCACTTAAAGGAAAATACCCTGACTTTTTGTTCTGTGCCTTTTCAACTATGCCAGAATCCTCTTTCCTTTAGAAAAGGAAGACAGTGTTTGAAAGACCACTCCACAGAGGGGGCTTCCTTGAGGTACGGGGGGGACCTCCCCCGTGTTATAATCTGTAGGATACGGAAAGGCACACAGGCCTCTTGACCTCTCACCCACCAGCGGATCTCAACACTTGGGCAGCTCTCCACAGAAGGCACACTGTTGAGTTCATGTTGAATCTCCAAAATGTGCCCAGAAAAATGCCGCGATGGTTATCTGAGACATGACGTGAATTCAGTAACATCCTTTAAATACTATCAGGGTTGATTATAAGATGACTTCACTTTAGTCCTTGCAGGAGGAAAAGAGCCAGCAGGGGAACCCGACTTGATGCGGGTGGAGGGGAGAGCAGGAAAATCCCCCAGTTGAATTGCTTAAGGGGAAGGTCATTTCAGACGATGAGATGAAGGACAACACTGTAGCCCAGCTGTTAAGTGCAGAGATGAGGCAGATGGCAACTAAAGGGAACAGACAATCAGACTTCATCCCCTTTCCAGTATTGCCTAGGATTTGGCCTTGACACTAATAGGTAACATAAATGAGCAATCGCCAAGTGCCAAGCACAGCATAAAGATTATCAAGTTCAATCTTCATCATAAATTGATAAAGTAGGCATTATCTTTACTCTTATAGAGGCTCGGAAAGGTTAAGTGACCTGCTCAATGCCAGGCAAGAAGCGAAGTTATGATTCAAAAGGAGGTCTATCTGACTCTAACAGGATATAACCTCCAACCTATTAAACCCTTCCTCATTACTCGAAGGGGTGGTTATCATTGGAGATAAAAAAAAAAGAAACAGGTCTGAAAGAACTTAAAGTTTGGCTTGATCCAATACATCTAGTAAATGAATGAAGTGGCTCAGCATAAGCCTTGTGATTCCAGTGCCCATTACCTTTTCACTATGCTGTACGCTCATTTGCTTACACACAATTATTGCATTGTCTCTCTGTTCACTGTGCTAGCTACTGGGTATATAAAGATGAATAAGATACGGTGCCTTTCCTTGAGTTCACCATATTACGGGAGCGACCGACAAATATTTAGAAAAATAATTAGATTATAACAAGACAAGTGCATAACAGAAAAAGATACAGAAGCCCCTAGGGGAATCTGAGGAGATCTCACTTAAAAAGATCACAACTGGTGGTTGCCACAGGTGGGAGTAGGGGGTGGGCAAAATGGGTGAAACGGGTCAAAAGGTACAAACACTCAGCTACAAAATAAGTCCTGGGGATGTAATGTACAGCATGGTGACTATTGGTAATAATACTGTATTGCATATTTGAGAATTGCTAAGAGAGTAAATCTTAAAAATTCTCATCACGCACAAAAACATTTTGTAACTACATATGTGACTCAGGTTAACTACACTTGTGATCGTTTCGCAATATAAACAATTCTCGAATCATGTTGTCTACCTGACATCACTATGTTATACGTCAATTATAACAGTAAAATTCTTTTAAAAAATTTAAAACTAAAATAAATAAGTAAAAAGATCACAATTAGGCTAGGTCTTTATGCTAGATAACCTTTGGAGGGCTCTGTCTAACTCATAATCTGTCCTCTCTTCTCTAAGCACCATCTGCTCCATCACCACTACCCACCAGGGAGTTCCTAGAGACAACATGGCTACTTGATATTTCTATTGACCATACCTAGTTAGACCAGCAGTGCGCACCTAACCCGAGCTGGGCCAGTCAGATGGTCTCTCTAGGGAGCTTGAACTGAAACACATAGAGCCTAGGGTCTGGGAACTAAGTCACACCTGGTGGTGTTGAAATCCCAGAAGCTGCTCAGAGATCTACCTTTCCCGAGCAGTAATCTGTCCAGTAAATTCCATTCCTTGCCCAAACTAGTGTAACATAGATTTCTCTCACTTGCATCCAGTCAAGCTTCAAGTTAGTAAACACTGAAAGACGAGTAAGAACTATCTAGACGGTGAAAAGCCAGAGCCGGAGTTTTAAGATTCTCAAAGGCCACATGAAACGTGGACTTTATCCTGGAGGTAATGGCAAGGCAAAGAGAGTTTGTCTTTATTTTTTTTAGAATGTTGTAGCCCTTAAGTGAGCAAATTAGTAAGAGCCCAATGCAAATGAGGAGCAAGATAAAGAAATATTTACAGAAGAAGTTGAAGATTCATAAGAAAATGTCAAATATTTCCCCCAAATTATTTCAGAGTGAAGCTGTATGAAGCATGGCCTCCATTCACGGGGCCCATCATGTCTGCATTCCTTCTGTGTGGTTGTACTGAGTATCTACCACTCGCCCCTCCAGATCCTTTCTCCGCCATTTTCTACCCTGCTCTGTGCCCCAAGTGCCACTTCTTCAGGCCCCTCCTGTTGGATTTGGCCACTGGAGCACATCAGTGGGAGAGCAGAGGAAGGGAGGAGAGTACATTCAGGGCACTTCTCCCCTGGGATGCCTCTCTGCAGAGTCTCCATGGACTTAATGAAGGATCCTGCTCCCCTCCACACAGCTCTCATTTTCTCTCTCTGAATTCATTTCCCTTGGTTTTGGTAACCATTCATTCCCATCTCCCCATCACACCTAGCTTATTTCCAGCCCCAGAATAGTACCCAATCTCTCTTGGTTTCCTTACCCCTGACCATGCCTTTGTAAAAAGCCTCTTTCTAAAATTCTCCTCAAACTACATAATTTGTGTGCCATCTGATTCCTGCAATAACACTGATCCAAACAGAGTCCCTCTAGTGCCTTGGATGTGAAGACCTGGATAGGAGAAATGAGTTCCCTTTATAGCTCCCTACCTCAGGAAACAGCCCGAAGCAAAATGTCCTTTCTAAGGATTATCTGAGGGAGTTCTGGGGTTATTACAGTCATAAATAAACATGTTAACAGCCATAAGGAATCAAGAGTTTCCCCAAGAAAACTTCCCTATGCCAACCTGAGATGAAGAATACTTCACACTGAAATGAAAGGGGAGAAGCAGCACTTGAGTGATAATAAACAGAGTAACAAGCCTCAGGCAAAGTCCAATAAGCAAGGAGAAGCAGGCAGACATGCCTACCTTGGCATGGGAAGTCAGGGCCAATTGGCTGATAATTTGAACTCACTTTAAGACCCAGCCACAATTGCTCAGGGAGCCTGCAGGGCAGAGAACAGAAAAGACAGGGAAGGCAACTTAATTCAAACAGACTCTTTAGAACGTGGCTTGGGACAGGCTTATCACAAAGTCTCTCCCCACAGTATGTGTTGGAGTCATTCCATTACATTTAGACGTAGTATAGCGTCCTTGATACATTTACTAATATAAGTAGTATCTTCACTGAAGCCCGGTCGACTCTTTCCTTTTATTCATGCATTCATTTCTTCATCTATCCATCCATTCAACAAACAACGCTAGAGCATCTATCTACGAAGTACAGAACACGGGCTTGTGAATGGGAGATGCAAAGAAAAACAAGAGACAGCCCCTGATTACAGTCAAGTTGAGCAGACAGATACACAAATAGATAAATGAGCAAGTTAATGATCCTAGGACACTGTGATGAGTGCAAAGGTAGCAAAATGCCTAGGATGAAGGGCCCATAGAGGAAACTGATAAGGCCCAAATTCTGGGGGTTCTTGGGAAGGATCAGGGAAAGCTTCATAGAACAGGTGACAATTGAGCTGAATTTCAGTGTTGAATCTAGTTTAAAACATGAAAAGCTATCCGAGCATATGGTATGGATCATACACATCTTTAAATAAAAACTTCTAAAAGAACACAGAGGTTTTTCACATCCTTCAAGGAAACTCAGCGCCTTAAGTGGTACCCAGGGGCTAAAGTACCCTCATCCTCTTTCCAACATGTGGCTTGGTTGCTAGGCAACCTCTATCGAGCTAAATCCAGCCTCATTCTCAATTAATTTGGGGGAGATATTTTGTTTTTTGAATTCACGCCTTTGGAGCTTCATTGTACAAAGAGAAGGAAACAGCTTCAGGCCTTTTTATCTGGTTTAACTGTGAATTTCCTAACTTCTCTTTAGTCACAGATCAACCTCAATATAGATTCAAAAAAGTCATACCATCACTGTGAGGAAGTACCGATATAATCGTTTTGAAACAAACCTTTGCCAGATAAACTTGTTAGAAGCCATTAAACTTTTTGAACTCTCTTGGGAAATAGAAGAGTGATTAAGATAGATTTTGAGTGTCTTCTGAAAACAAGGAGATCTTGGAAATATATTTTGTAACTATATATATGCAACTTCAACTGCCTCCAGCTATGTAACCAACACAATATCAGTTGTGAGGTGATGAAATAGCAATCTATTTCAGAGGCGTCATCTCTGAGCACTTTTAATGATGATACAAATGGGCCCCAGTACTGCACGGTGGAGAAGGATTCTTTTTTCAGTTCTGACTCCCAGTAGGATGTGATCTTCCATGAGAGGAGTTTTCAAACATCCCGATCCAAAATAAGACAAAATCAGATACCTACCACTGTCAAAATGTGAAAACAGACCTCATTAAATAAATAAATGTGTAAATGATAATCAACAAAATTAATCACATTAGTTAATACAAATTACTAGTTAATAAAGGAATGATTACTATTCCAGCCCACTAGTTTATCATATATGGCTTATGGTGCATACGTAGATGTCCATAGTACATAGGATAGAACGTAGGTCCAATGCTATAGACAAATTTTCATTAAATTGTGATTAAGAAATCCCTCTACTCTTTATAGATAGATTCCCAAAACGGATAACCCTACCTGCCTACTAGAGGGAAAATGCTGGCACACACAAAAGGGGAGAAATAACATGTATTATAGAATGATTCATGCAGGAAAGTGGTTAAATGAAATAGAATATATGTAGCCTATATATAGCCAGCCCTGGTGATCTAGTGGTTAAGATTTGGTGCTCCAACTGCCGCAGACTAGATTTGTTTCCTGGTCAGGGAAGCACACCACTTGTCTGTCAGTTGTCACACTGTGGTGGCTGTGTGTTACTGTGACGCTGAAAGCTATACCACTCGTATTTCAAATACCAGCAGGGGCACCCATGGTGGACAGGTTTCAGAGGAGCTTCCAGACTAAGACAGACTAGGAAGCAGAAACTGGATACCCACTTCTAACAAAATTGGCCATGAAAATCCTGTGAATAGCAGCAGAGCATTGTCTGATATAGTGCCAGAGGTGAGAGGGTGGCACAAAAAGACCAGGCAGGATTCAGCTCCGCTGTAGACAGGGGCGCTAGGAGTCGGTATTGACAGCACCAACACCACCACTACGAAATGCTATTAAATCATTAGATAGACAGACAAACTCCTATGTTACGAATTAGAAATGTCTCCAGGAAAAACACAGACCTTAGAACAATTCATATAGTTTGAGGTAATTAATGGGGATAAAAAAATGATCTGTTCATCTGTTTGTAAATGTATGGAAGGAGACAAAAGGAGATGCATCAAGCGTTCTTTGCAGCAATACTTGTAGCTGGATTGAGCAACAGTATTGGAATTTCACATTCTACATTCAGTTACTTATGCAGTATGTAGGAGTGTGTATTTGAAATACTGAGTGTTAATGCATACATGGGAATGGAAGGTGTCTGAATGAGACTTCTCTCTCTGTGGGTGTGGTGCCTTTTGCCACATGCTCCTTAAATAAGGGAATGAAGATTTTACCAAAGACTTGGGAAAACTTCCTCCCTAAAGGATTTCCCTAAAACTCAGAGAAGCAAAATGACTTACCCGAGTGCCTGCCTGCCCTTTCGGGATTTACTTTTAATTGTGAAAAATATAGAAACAAAGTATAGAAAATAATGAGGCCCCCAGGGGTCCAAAGCCAATGTAATCAATATTAATATTTCATTATATTTTCTTCAAAACTCTCTTTTATTTTGAATTAAAAATTACAAACCAAGCTAAGCCTGCCCTTTCCCATCCTTCCTAGGCATCCTTGTACAAACCGATAGGTAATCACATCCTGAAGTTGGTGATTCTTATTCCTGTGGATGTTTTTGTACTTTTACTAAATATATATACATCTATAAATAAGATATAGCATTGAGTGTTGCTTTCTTTTTATGTACATAAATTATATCGACCCTGAACTGTATCGTCATGCTAGCCAGAGATGAAGTCTGTTCATTTGCCTGAACTGGACTTCCTGGCCCATTTTACTCCATCATTGATTTAAATAATGCAATTAAACCAGCTTTACCCAGGGGTAGCTTGATAGAATCAAGCAAAAAGTTTGCACAGGTGGGTCAATAAAAAATGGACTGTGATCAGAGGTGCTGCTGGAATTCCCAACTCTTTACAGCAGTGATCAGCAAATTATTTCTGCAAAGGGCCAAATAGTAAAGATGTTCTCCTTTCCAGGCTCTCTGGTCTCCATGGCAACTACTCAGCTCTGTTATTATAGAGTAGAAGCAGCCATAGATATTTTGTAAAGGGATGCGTGTGGCTGTGTTCCAACAAAACTATTGATACAAGCAGGTCATATGCAGTTTTTGGTCCAAGGGCTACATTCTGCCAACCTCTGTTCTGTGGAAGTGAGGGAGGTCGAAGGGACTCAGCTGCCGCAGCTCTCATTCTATCAACCCCTGGGGCTGGTAGGGCTGTTCTAAGGGGGTCTCCTTCCTCCCTGCTGCTCCAAGCACATCTTTGCTGAAGTTGAGCGCTTCACAGAGGAAGATAAACTCCCGTTAGTGAGGACCACTCTTTGGTCAACTTCGCAGTTATTCCATAAAACATAAATGAAAATTGAATCTACACAATACTGTAAAGAGAAATATTTAAAGGTTTACGTGTTCCTAGACACACTTGAACTTCTAGCTCTCCCAGGTCGTGCCCATGGGGTCCTCAATCGACCCCCTGAGCTGCGTGGTCATGCTAGCCCGAGACGAAGTCCATTCATTCCAACACCTGCAGCGGGGCTGGGGGAGGCAGACGTAGGCGAGGCTCGGTTGGCCATAGCTAAGTGTGCCCTGTTCTTAACTTGGCAGCATCCCTCCATGTGCTCCAGGATGAGGTGGGCCGGGTGTGAACAAAACCAACTTCTCTGTAGTAACAGCAGGGTCCTCTGAGAGTCATAACAGACGTGAAGAGGATGAGGCTTGCGGCTCAGATCTGGCACGCTGGCGTAGGTATGCAAGGGATTCTGGGCTGCCACCAGTCTCAATCAACCCTGGCTGTGGAAAGGAGAGCCATAACAGAGAAAGACAAAGGAGAAAGAAAAAGCCCACTCTTTTCCAGAGTATAATGGAGACTGTCTCTGTACTAGATAGATTAGCAAATAGAAAGCAGTCGATGATGCTACTGCTTTTCAAAGCACATTCGGATACACAGCTTATTTGATCCCGTCTACAAGGAAGTCAAGGCAGGTATTTTTATACAGAGAGAGAACAGAAGAGCACTGCCCTTTATTGAATGCCTTCTGAGCTTGCTGTTTGTGCTGGAAAATGCGTGAATTCTCTCACTTAATCCTTGCAGGATAGATATCGTCCCTACTCAAGAGACGAGAAAAATGACTCAGAGAGGGAAAGATTGTGTCCAGTGTCACTGAGCAGGTGAACCAATCGAAAGAACTCAGAGCTTCAGACTCCTCGTTTAAGACTCCTAACCAATGCCAACGATGAATCTGAGCGGCACATTCACTGCATTCTGTCTCACGTTTCCATGGCCAGAAACCATCCCCTTCCAGAAGCACCTGGACCTGAGAGCCATCACCCAAACTTGCCAGGTGGCTACCTAAACTGCAGGATTCTGTGTCTTTGGAAATGAGAAAGGGAGTGTTATTATTGTCAGTCTGTTTTCTATGGAGGAAAAAGAGTAGCAAATGAGGATCAGAATCCTGCCAAGTCTAAAGGCACTGCCTCCATGGAAACCTAATTTCTACTTAATAGCACTAAATGATTAAATTAGACCCTTTGACACTGCTTCTTCAGAACAAATGATAGCTGGGTGCTTTGTTTTATCATTCTTTTGTTTTATGATTCTAATCTTGAATGAATGTGATCAAGAGGGATGCTTTGAGCTCTATTTCAACCTTGAGAGGACCCTAAAATGTTTTCCTATTATGCGGGTAATATTGTTGAGGACAAACGTTGTACTTATCGATAAACTTCTTTTCCAAGTGCCGGGGTTATACTCGGTGCTTGCTAGATGATTACATTAGATTTGCTGTCAAGAATTGCACCCCAGGAAATAATATAACTTCTAATTCTTCCCCAAAGAAAGATTTTATCTTACCCTTTAGTTCAAAGGAAAGTTGGTGAATCTCGGTGACCAGTAAAGAGATAAAGGGCAATTTGTCAGATTAAATCCCTAAGCTAAAAATTAAACAGTGAGAACACAGTGTGAGCTTTTATGATTCTCAGTTCTTGTGGTGAATGGAGAGGTATGCATTTAGATTCCAAAATTAGAGTTATGGCTGAGGAAAGGAACATATTTGGCTTAAAAGGGAGAATCGAAGAAAGGGCAATGTTGACATCAGACTGGGTTTTTGAAAGGAAAGTAGAAATGAAGAGGATTTTTAGAAAGTAGGAGAAAGTGCAGTGGCCTACATAAGATCCTGAGAAAAAAACAAGTTTTTTTTTCTCTGCTCAGGCTCTTCACTGAGGAGGAGAAGAATGCAGAGGTGAGGGCATGGGGCTTCTCCCATCCCTAAGGAGAAGCTGGTAAGACATTACCATGAGGACAAAGCCCACCCTGATTTGGATGCCCCCTCCCCCACCTCCTGTCACTAACCCCCTGCCTACTCTACCCAGCCACAGAGGACTTCTCGCTCTTTCTTGAACTTTCTGGCACACTCCTGCCTCAGCAAAGTTGTATTTGCTTTTCCCCCTGCCTGGAATACTCCCGTCATCCTCCCCAGATAATGGTCTGGCTCCCTACCTCACCTCCCTCAGGCCTTTCCTCAAAGGTCTCCTACTTGGCAAGAATTTCCCAGACCACGTTATTTAAAATAGACACCTCTGCCCCTCTCTCTGGCCACCGTCCTTGCATGCTCTTTTCCCCCAGAGCACTGATCACTTTCTAAGCCATCACATCTAACCATCATTCTTTTATTCTGTCTCCTCCTACCCCTCCCGACTATAAGCTCCATGGGAGCGGTGATTGTGGTCTGTTTGGGTCACTGCTGCACCCAAAACAGTTGCCAGCACACAGTTGAATAATGAAAGAAGGGAAACAAAGGTCCAACTCGAGGGAAGAAAATAAGTCAGAGAAACAGGGGGCAGGATGGAAAAGATCCGTTGCAAAGATAAAGAGGGAGGGAGCACCAAAAGGAGAGCACACAGGAGAACAGGGAAGATTCTGGGGAATGTACACGAAGAATGAGCCAGATGAAAGGCTCCTGCAATGCCCTGGTTCCACTAGGCGTGCGGACTTATTGCCTGACCTCTTGCCCTTTGAAATGAGCTGCTCACGGCTCAGAAGTTCTCTTCTGCCTGAAATAGTTCCAGCATCGCGGCAGAAAGGGGTGGGAATAAATTAATCTCCGGGCTGCAGCAGCTGTGGCAGAGCTGTATTATCTGGCAGGGGGCTTGGCAAGGACTGGGTGACACTGGAGCCTGCCTGGGCCGGGGGCTCTTGATTCACTGTTCATTCCACCAGGCTGCCACAGCGTCACGTAGGAACAGAAGGAAACACACAGCGGGGCTCGTGCCTCTTCTCGTCAAACAACAGATTGATCTGAAATTTCCATTGAATCAGAGAATAGTTGAGGGACAAGGAAGGATAAACATATGTGTGAATCTCAGCTATTCCCTGAAATTCCTCTACGGAATAGATATGAATCTACAAGGGCAAAGAGGATGGAAGAAGAGATAACGGTAAATGAGAGAGGTTAACTAATTTAAGGAAGACTGAGAAACAGTGGAAGAACTACCATGTTTCATCAATTCTAAAATGTGCATCTTTTTCACATTTTAACATTTCTGAGATGGGGATGACTCTTACTGTTGGCGGTATCTTACAGTTGTAATTGGCAGCATTTTTTTCCTTCTTAATTATTTGTTAGATAATGGATGGAACATCCTATAATTGGTCGCATCTCAAAGGAAATGAAATATGGTAACAGCATGGACAAATCCAAATGCCAAAAAGTTTGCAGAGGGCCATGTCAATGAGAGGAAACCAAGCTGCTTTGCAGAACTCCAGGAGGGCTGAGGGCTCCGAAGCGCCAGATACCGTGAGGGCGGGGGTGAAGGGCAGGGCTGATGATGGGGAAAAGGTAGGAAGTTGGTAAAAACTGTAGACTCCTCCAGATCCCTTCCACCTCACACAGGGATGAAGCCAGGTTACTACTTTGCTCTCCCATTGCCGTGGATACGGTGACCAGATGAAACAGAAGAGGCCCAGGTACATTTGAATTTCAGATAACGAATGATTGCGTGGGGCAGACTTATCCTAAAAACACATTCCTTGTTCATCTGAAATTCAGATTTTACTAGGCAGCCTCTATTTTGTTTTTCTTAAATCTGGGATCTCTACCTACGGAGAAATTGAGTCAGAAATAATGTAAACTTTGAGATGCAAGCACCATGGAGACTGGGGAAGAGGCTCGTGGCTAAAAACAAGTGGTTTAGGTAAAACCATATTGAATGATGACATCCTAAGCAACGCTTTGCAACTCAGCTCCAAGAGTACTGCCAGTCACACCCACTGCCCCCACTTGCAATCACCACTGGTAAAAAGCAAGAAAGCAAAGTAAGAAAGCAGTGGGCAATTCTCTGGGGACCCTGTCTGTGACAGAGACAAGTCCAACTGACTTTTGGCAGTTTGTCCCCTGCCTAATCATTCAACAGAGAAGCCCACTATTCAATGAGCTCCCTTTTAATGTTCCCTCCACACATGGGAGACGGGCACTCTGTTTTTCCCTAACTCTTAACATGGGCAGACAACGAAGACCACCAGACACTTAAGGAAAGCCTGTAGCACAGGAGACAGTAAAGGACAATAAAGCAGGAGAAGACTCGTAAGACAGAAAGGTATTACACGGAGGAAAAAACACCCTAAAAGATAGCTGATATATTGAGAGAAGAAAAAGTTCATTCATGAAATAAGAATATCATGCTGTCTTTAAGAAGGAACAACAAGACAAGGCTGGCCTGGTGGTGTAGCGGTCAAGTTTGTGTGCTCTGCTTCGGCAGCCCAGGGCTCACAGATTCAGATCCCAGGCATGGACCTACACACCTCTCATCAAGCCATGCTGTGGCAGAATCCCACATACAAAAAATAGAGGGAGATTGGCACAGATAGTAGTTCAGGCCAATCTTCCTCACAAAAAAAGAGGAACAACAAAGGAATAAGAAAAAACTCTTAAAAATTAAAAATACAATAGTCAACATTTTAAAACTCCATTAGAAGAGTCAAAAGATAAAGATGGTGAAATCTCTCAGAAAATAAAATAAATGGGCATCTAGAATGAAATTGGAATAAAAAATAGGAATTTGGGGAGGATGCATTCAAGAAGTGCAACATTCAACTAACGGGAGCTCTAGAAATAGAAAATAAAAATCTAGAGAAAAGAAAATTATCAAAGAATGTAAGAGTATTATCTAGAACCAAAAAACCTAAGTTCCTGGACTTAAAGGACCTCTGGAAGGCATAGGACCAAGTATGAAAGTAGCATTACACTGGACCCCCTGGCATGACCCTTCAGAACACTGGTGTTGAGGAAGATTCTTAAAGAACTGGAGGGCTCAAGTGCACATCGAAGCCATGGTATGGCAGCAGGTGGGCACCACATTTCAGGACAGCCAGCATCAAGGTGGCAGAATGAGACTGCCTGCCGAGACAGTGATCTCAGTGACTTAGTCCGGCCCCTGGGGTGATAGGGAATAGTGGTGAGGAGTGTATGGAGAGAATTAAGCTGGACTCACTCCTGAGCAGTGGTCTGTACAGCCTTTGCTCAAGAGAACAATGCACGGCACCTGGCTCTCACGTTGGTGGAGTCGGCCTCTTTTTCAAGAACTCAAGCTGAGCATACGCAAATGGAGGTTCTGAACTCAACACCCGATTATACATAAAGGACACAGGAATGAGCCAGATTTCATGGCATCGAAGCATTCAGAGTACTTAAGATATTTACACATAAAAGCATTGTAATTAATTGACAATGATGATTAAAATTGGGAAATCTTGGGCCAGCCCTAGTGGCCTAGTGGTTAAGTTTGGCATGCTCCACTTTAGGCTGCCCAGGTTCAGTTCCCAGGCACAGACCTACACCACTTGTCAGTGGCTATACTGTGGTGGCAGCTCACAAGCAAAAGATACAGGAAGATTGGCAACAGAGTTAGTCAGGGGGAATCTTCCTCAGGACACACACACACACACACAAAATTGGAAAATCTCACCCCCAAACCTAGATTTCTAGCTAATACTGAAGCACACGAATATCTGACAACATCAGGGTCATCTTCTTGTAAGTTAGCCAGAGCTTGATAGTAGATATCTCTTTCAGTCAGCATGGAGTTCTGATTGGCTGCAATCTCTTCTATTCCCTATTATCCACAAACTCTGAGGTCAATTGTTCATTACCATTTATCATTGAGTGGGCACTCCTTTTTACTGTAACAGAGTTCAGCAGAAAATGAGCTTTCCCCTTTACCCTGGTCAGCATTGCTCATATTCATCCCCAGCCTAACTCTTGCGGGTATTTGAGTCGTTCGCCTGCTTTAGCGAGGGCACCACGGCGTCTCACTACCAGGGAACCAAGCTACCACTTTAATGCTTTACCATGGAGATGATTTTGTTTCAAAGAAGTCCACGGCATGGACAAGGCGTGGAAACTCTTTCATTAACTAACCAATTATTCTGGACCTCCGTTTCCTTCAGTAAGAGGGATCTTGTGATAGTAAGTTGCTAAGATACTGCTGGTGTGTAAGACTACTAATCCATCTCTACTGGGAAAATATGGCTAATGGTAGACAGAATATTTCCACGACTAAAACTAAAGTCCATTTAATGATTTTTTCCTCGTTTGCCCCAATGCAAACATGGAACCCCCATTTCAGACACAGTATTTCATTGTATCCCTGGCTTGTCCTTTCTGTATCTTCTCAATTCAAAGCATAAAGAGGAGAGAGAGACAGTAATTAAAGGCTCAGTATCTTAGAGAGATTTAAGACTGTAGACTCAATTCTTCCATCTTAGCACAGAGACCTTTCACAAACTCAATTGAGGGTGTCTCTGGAAATTAAAGAGAAAAAGATCAATCACCTGACGTTATCAGTAACAGCTGCTGAAAATTTATCAAGAATTTGATGCAACTATGTTTCACTTGGCCCTGACTGGAAGTGAGGATTCTCTAAAATTCACCTGTAGTTAGGACATCCTTGATTAGGGAGTGCGGTTTGCCTCAGCCCACCTCACACGCTATTTCAGGCGGAGGAATCTATGTGTGCAAAACCCCAGAGAAATGAAACAGTGTGGCTGCTCAATGAACTTTGCATCGTCCAGGGTGCTGGAGAAGCCGTTTGGGGGTGAGATGGTACAGAGGAAGGGTTATGGCAGGGACTTTGCAGAACTATTCAGGGAGATGGTACAGGAAGCTACACTGGATGTGTTCACACTCCGGGAACTCGCTCTGATTTTTAGAATGAACTCTTCCTGTCTTCTTTGTTGTGTGCCTCTTTGTTCAGTCAGTAACAATAACCCCTTTGTTTGACGGCTAGGAGTGCCTCTCACTGCTTTAAGCGCTGTATGCGCATCTTCTCTATCTTCACAACTACGTTGCAAAGAGGATATCGCGGACCCATCATCGACCCAAATACCTATCCATCCTACACATGTTTTTTGAATTCCAACTTCATGCCAATGCCACCGTGCCAAGCACTGAGGATGTGGTTGTGAACAAAACAGGCAAGTTTCCTTCATTCATGAAGCTTATATTCTATGGAAGTGTAGACAATAATTAATTTGATAGAAAACGTAAAAAATTAATAAGTACTTTGACGAGAATTAAGACAGGGAGATAGCAAGATATGATAAGAGCGTTGGATAACTACTGTATAAACATATATGTCAACTGTAATTAATGCTGTAATGATATAATACGAGGGAGCTATAAAGAAGTATATAATGAGAGTAAACAATTTAGACTGGGGAGAGGGTGTCAAAGAAGGCCCATGTAAGTAAGCGGCATTTAAGTTGAGACTTGAAGGACGAGCAGGCGAGTTAGGGAGAGTGTAGGTGGGGTGGGAGGTGAGCGGTGGGTTGTAAGCAAGAGGAAGAGCATAGGCAAGTGCCACGAGGTAGGAAAGACATCGGCCTGCTGGAGGTGCTAAGATAAGGCCATAGCAGGGACAGTGAGTCTTGGAGGGGGGGAAGAAAACATCACAAGCCAAACCCTCAGGAAGGCAAGTGCCGTAACTCAGGGAACAGAGGTTCACAACGATTAACAGATTCAAGGAACCCAAAGGTAGTGATCAAGATTACATTAGAATCCAGGACCTGCAAAGTCTACAGCTCCTCAGGCTCTTTCTACTACATGTGCCATCTCTCTTTGTCCTAAGAGACAGGACACACATCCTCCCGAACTGAGGTTACCAGTTTAGGAGCAGATCCCTGCAGTTTGGCTGTCTATGTGTTTTGCTAGCAATGACCTGGCATGGGCTGGCCCATTTCCTCCAGCACTAGGGGTCATGCCAACAGCTGCCTCTCTCAGAAAGGAGCCAGGAGCAATCGTGCATGTCAAAACAAGGCTGGAAGTGCTTAACACCTAAACTTCCAGGCCCACTGGCAAGTCAGATCATAGAGGAATAAACAGAGTCATTATGCTCCATTCTTGGCCTGTAAATCATCTGAGAGCCTCCATCATTTTTGTCGAGTTATTTTAATTGCTCTCATTTGCAGGAGCAAATTAGGTGTAGCATTGTTCTCTGGATGCTGTTCAGATTGGTGCCAGGGAGGAAGAAAATGAGCAAAAAATGAAAACCCCTTTCCAAACAAAGGCCCAAACTCTGCAAGTAAAATTGATTTGTAAACCTTGTCAAGGTAGTTTCTAAGGCAAAGCTCTTCAGACCGTTGCTAGGTTTATAATGAAGGTCGGATAAATTGTTCAGTTGATACACACATCTGATGCAAGTAAGATTTGTTTGCATAGATCCGTCAGAGAGCAGGATCTTATGGCTGCATAGTCTCCATCTGAAAACTCAGGACAAGAGACAGGAGAGTTTTCTCCAGCCAAGCAATTGGAAGTTTGTACAATTAAGGCTTCTCTAACACATGCTAAGGAAAATGGTGATTAGGGAAGTGATTTTGGGAATGTGGGCAACCCACACAACTCTCTCTGTTTATCTGGGTAATGTATTTCTATTTTCTCCTCACCAATTTGGGTTGTTCTGACTAATTTACTGCTTAACGACGTTAACCACACGATGGCGAACAGGGAAAGGAAGATTTGATTTAATTCAACAAATTTTTAATAAGGGCTTACTCTGTACCAGCTACAGAGCAAGCCTCTGGAGGTCCGGTCTACAATCAATGGTAGAGAGATGGACAGAGAGCCCAGAATGTATGGTCACGCTGTAAACTCACTCAGAGCCCCAAAGCCATTCGAGAGGACTCCCACAGTTAAACGTGAGGTGGCTCTGGGGAGCACACATGCTGGATTTCCTGAAGCAGTTCCAGTTTCAAGCATTTTGTGCATCATCCAGAGACCATTAAAATATTTCCCAAATTCTAACATTTGAAAATCCAATCTAGACCCTGACCTGGAAACACCCAGTAAAATTACAGTCCTTTGTGTGACAATGTGATTTGAGTTTAGACTTTTAAGCTACTCTTTTTAAATTATTTTTTGTGTATATTTTGTAAATCATTATCTGTCTGGGCCCTTCCACTGAGATTGTTGATTTCCTGCGATTGAACATTCCTGTCAATGGAGTATTGAGCTCATACCTAACTGTCTCAAGCATTGATGGTGGAATTTTTCTGGTAAAGTAGATCATTAGAGATGTGGGGCTGGAATTAAATAAGTCTAATATTAATAATCAAGAAGTTCCACTTGCTCGTGTGAGGCACGTCAGGGAGGGCCAAGACCTAGAGACACTCTGGCAAGTGGAATTAGTACTTGTATCAAAAACAGGCCTAGGTTAAGTTAGGGGTGAGGCTTAGGAAGAGCTGTGACTCAGGAACCAAAACATAATACCAATCCTTGAACAGTTCTCAGAACTAAGCTTGAAGACAGTGTTCCCAAGGTATTTAAGTAGAGCTATATGATGCCGCCATTTTTATAAGATGAAACACATCAAATATTGGCAATTTCATGTGATTTAAATTAATATATTTAGGCCAACCCTAAACGTAGTAAATGCTCCTCAATAAATAAAAATAAAGAGGGGTGGTGGGGTGAAGCTTTTGATCAAATATTTTAGGCAAATACTTATAGATTAAGCATCCACATTAGCATATTAAAGTCTCGAAGAAGTTTTGGAGTAAATAAACCTGTTAACTACATTTCTCAAATGTCTTTGATTTTTGGAACTCTATTTTTCCCCATAGGAAATCTTGGGGCCACTTTGGAAAATACTGCCTTCCAGTGTCTAAATATATCACTAACAACAGTCGTGGATGACATAATGTCATTTGGGAATGATAGAGTGTTTATGTTTTGAAAAACATGGCCTCGGGGTCTCCAGTTGTTTCAATACAGCATGTGCAGATATATTTCCCAAGATAATCAGAGGAACTACGCCTGGATTGTAAATGTGTTATCTTCATGAGCAAGATATCTTGAAAAACATAAAATTCACCCTCATCGATGTAAGATGACAATCTGAGAACGATAAATCCTCCCATTTTTCCTCTGAAATATTCCTCAATTCTTATCCATGCTTATTCTTAACTGAATGGCAGTTTTCTTTCCTCGTATTCACAATATTTACCTCCTGAGTTATTACTTTTGGGTAGCATTGATATAATTTGCAAAAGATTTGATTCAGTCAAATCATAATCAAACAATGTTCAACAAAGTGGAAACCTTAGCAAAGTAGAGAGTTCGTGCATGAAGCACTGGGACACAGGGAAACAAAATAAAATCTGGTCTGATTAAAACGATAGCCCCCACTTTGGAGAGACTGTATGTACTAAGAGGGGTTCAATGCACTCCCAGTTAATGCAAGACTTGGTGTTAAAGGGGGTCTGTGACTTAGTACTTGGATATGTTAATGGACTATTGTTAGACTTGATTTTCCCCATCCGTGAGGTCAGGAGAGGTATCCTAAAGGCTTCTAGACGCTCCAGTATATTCCCACGGAATCTTTCCTTCTAGCATACATTTTACATCCTTTCTCTTTTATCAGATTTATTTATATGCTTATCTCATCCCTGCTTCTAGGCCTCTAGTAACAAAAGAGCAAGAACTAACTCTGATTCGTCGTTATTTTCTACTTACCACCTAGTGCTGGATAGGGTGAGTTCTAGAATCAGACTGCCTGAGATGGAGTCTTGATCTCTCCCCTTCTGGCCATATGACCTTGGGCATTTGCTTAACCTCTGCAGCTCAGCTTCCTCAAACATCATATTGCGATGATAACCATACCTACAATACGGCTTGTCTAATCCAGGCCCTGTACTTAGAACAGTGAATAACCCCTTAGCACATGTTAACTTTTTCATACCTTGGTGCTATTTGTTGACTCAGTTAATGCGCTGGTGATTATAACAGGCTAATGTTCCTTCCTTATCGTGAAAATAAATTGTCTACTCTTAATAATTCTTTTAATTCCTCCCTGTTCCCCTTTGAACAGTATAAAAATATTGTTTTAATCCTAGCAGTCTCAAAAAGATATCTTGCAATTTCAGCATATCGTCTTATACCCAAACCTCCTTTTTTTGTTTTCTTTCTCATGTCTTGACAATAGGACTTATGCACATTTTGCCATGAATAAGGTATTTGATGAAGAATGCAGTTTTATGCTTCTAACCCTGAATCATATTTCTGCTAAAGTTGAGGAAGCGATTACCATTAATTAATGGTGTTTATGTTCCACCAACTAGCTGTCTAGTGTACTAGCTGGGAGCTTCTGCAGATGTCAGACCAAGAATGTCCATGAGAGAAAGTGAGCACTGTCAAAGTTCTTCTCCCGCTGACTTCATCTTCATCCCAGCCCGGCCTTTTCTAGATTTCATATCATATTTCAGCTTCTATAGTTCTCTTTTCCATTGAAGGCTCACAGTGGATTAGAGACAAAACTCAAGATTTGTTCTAGAACTATGCTGTTTAATACAGTAGCCACCAGCCACACGTGGTTATTGAGCATTTGAAGCACAGCTCATCCAAACTGAGGTGAGCTCCAAGTGTAAGATATATACTTTTTGAAGGCTTCATACTAAAAAAGGTAAAATATCTCATTAATAATTTTTATATTGATTACATGTTGAAATGATAATATGTTGGGTAAAGTAAAATATATTATTAAGTTAATTTCAAGTGCGTTTTACTTCTTTGTATGCGGCCACTAGAAAATTTGAAGTTACATGGGTGACTCAAGTTTTTGGCTTGTTTCATATTTTTATTGGACAGAACTGCTCTAGTGCATAATCAAGATCTAGGATATTCTCTGAGACAGTCCCTGTTCTAAATTCTTTATGCATATTCTTCCATTATATAAAGAAGTCCAGGGAGAAATTATTATTCTTAGTTTAGATTTAATAAAATTGAGAATTTCTGGAGGCTAAAAAAGCCCATATAAAACAACGAGAACATTAAATTTTAGGTTTGTCTGACTCCAAATTCAGGTTCTCTTGGTTGCACCAGATTACTTTTTGGCGACAAACTGACCCAATACTAAATAATATTAAATCCTTGCCTCTGGTTGAATTTTCCAGAAGTAGATGCTGAGATGGAATTTGGGGTACGGGATGTTTATTAGAGAGCAACGTCTGTCGAAGAAAGGAGGAGGAATCAAGATTGAGCAGAGGGAAAAGTCAAACCATGATGAAGCCCAAGAAAACTCCAGCCGACCTGCCCGGAAGCCTTAGTGCGGATGCTGGCTAGCAGAGTGATCTTTCCTCGGGCCAAAACGGCCAGGCGTGTGCTCCTGCCTCGCTCAGTCGGTGCCTGTGCGCTACTCTGGGAAGGACAGGACAAGGGTGAGCGGCTCTCAAGCTGAGGCAGACCCCTAAGGAGCTGAGAGCTGGAGGCATCTGCTGACCACACTCCTACTCACTGCACTTCCTGTAAATCCTTGAATGATCTGGGTGCTGTATTCCTTATTGAAAGCAGTGTTTTTAAATTTTATTTGTTTTAATTCCTATTTTATTCTTCTAAATACCTCAAGGAGAAATACTGCTCCCCACTACCACACACAAAGAAATAGCAGGCTTTAGTCTCAGAACTTGGCAGGCAAAGGAATCTAGCTGTAACTTAATAATATTACAAGTTTCTAATTGCATTTATTTTTATAGATGTATTCCACTTATAAAAACGTGTACTGGTTTTCCATGTATGATTATATAAAATTTTCTTTATGAAAACTTATTTTTAAAAAGAACCAATTAATTGAAACATGCAAAGTGAGCCTACTTAATTTGCTGCAAATTAGAAGCCTCAGTGGCATGGGATAAAAAAAGGACAAAATGTGGAGAGACAGAGCCTGCCCTTCGTAGGGGAGGTCAGGAGTATGGGAAGTCATTCTAGCTCAGGAGATGTGTATCCTCAGTGGGGGATGGAGCAGAAAAGCACAAAGCAAGCTACTGATGTCACAATTTGTTCTGGAATTGGACCACGTCAGAATCAACTCTGCCACTGCAAGGTTACACATTCTTGACAGTTCTTTCTCTTAAAAGTCTTGGGTCTCTGACTAAAGTCTGCTACTCCACATTGCATTGCTGATACGTGGAGCTTTCTTAGTATATAGTTCGCTCTTGTAGCCTGATGCCCCACGGGGATATCCAAAACCTTCTTGAGCGATTGAGACAAAAGCTTAGTAGAGCCTATATCCCGATACGAAAATATTTATAAGACATTTAAACACTGTAGGATTGGGCCTCTATCTCCTACTCTTACATATGTGGAAGAATACAAAAGAAACTGTTCAAGGTTATTCCTCTTAGGGAGAAGGTTGAACTTGAGAGAAACTGGGTGAAGTGTATAAGAGAAAAAAAATATGTTTTTCAATATTCCTCTCTATGGTTTGAGTGTTTCCCTGATGTTATGTATTACTGTTACAATTGTTTAAACCAATTTAAATTGAAACATCAATAAATACTAAAAACGAAAAAGTTAATTAGCCAAGGATATGCCGCTAGAGGGCGCCATGGTAAGCCTCAGGGGAACTGTCCTCTCTGGGGTAGTCAAAGATGGAGCTGTCTAGCAGCAGAGTGTCAGAAGAGTTGCTCCACAGATGAAAGAACTTGTGAAGACACAGCAGGACCTTTATGAGTTTCTGGCGTCTACCACCTGTTGACCAGGGGAGTCAACATGGAAGAGTAACAAAGGAGCCCGCATGGATGAGAGAGGCTTCTGCTGGGAGCAATTGCTCAGCAGCACATTAGTCACAGGGAACTCTCGCTGGCTTGTCTCCACTGACACAGCAGACAGGGAGTGATGCTCAGAGGCTTTTATTCTTAAACGCAAGGCTGTCTCCCATCTCCATCCTTATTCTACCTTATTTTTTCAAAGCAGTTATGAGTATCTGACATTTTGTTGATTGTTTGATTGATCGATTGATCGTTTCTCTCTCCTGCCATCATCCAAACATAACCCTACGAGAGTAGAGATGTTGACTATTTTTTACTGCTTTATTCACAAAGTCTAGAGCAATCCCTAGAACCTCAGTAGAAACTTAATAAAAATTTGCTGAATGAATTAACATACGGAGAATGAGGTCTTATTTACCCAGCATTCCTATACAACTGTGAAATATGTATAGACCCAATTCAACAAACATGTCAACTCAGTGCCAACAGGCTACCTATAAAACTGAGACAAGGGTTCCCTCTGGTTTTAGCCCAAGCTTAACTACAAAATATAATGTAGGAACCATTAATTAAGATGTTTTTGTGATTAAAACACATCACCTTAATAAGTATGATAATGAGGTCTTCTCCTTATGTGAGAAGCAAATAAAAGTCTCAGATAATGATGGTGTAGGTTTTTCCATCCTGATTTACCAATATGCCTCTACATTCTTCTGAAATAATTACTAGCATCACCCCAATTAGGTTTCACTATTTCCTATTAGCATAAAGTAGATGGTCAACTAAAATTCCATAGGGACTGATAACATAAATTGACAAAACCAAATAATTAATAGAATATATTCATTATAAGGATCAGCTTAGGTTCTTCATTGAGCCATTTGTTCTTGTGGTTGTAAGACAAAAGTATTTCCTTTAGATTTCCCTTAGAGTTGCTCTCCAGTCTCATTTACTGGCTTCTCTGCTAATCTCAGTAGATGGGGAGACTTGCCATGCTTTCAGCTTAGATCTCTTCTTACCTACCCATGACCATAATTTTATCAGCTATCAGAATATTCATCATATAATTATTTCAAACCCCCACCTATCTTCCTTCCTGAAATCTCTACTAAGCTCTAACCCCATAATTCCAATTTGTCTTCCACGCTTACCAGAAGTTCCTATAGTGCTTTCAAATTCAACACGTTCTTTCCCAAGCTCTTTATTGACATCCTTACTCCTGTTTTTCTTCCATGTTCTCCCTCTCAGTGAGTAACACCAACATTGGCCCTGCCTGTCCATCCTTCAACATCTCTTACCTGGACTACTACAAAAGTCCTAGCTTCAAAGACTTAAATATGTCCACCTTACTATGTATTCACCATATACATCCAGAAAGGGCTCTATATAGTAGATAACATGAAACACATACAGGACTCCCTTTCTTAAAAACCTCCAAGAGCCATTGGGCACAAGACCAAAATATAACATTTCTTAGCATGGTACTATTCCTTTGGTTATTCCAGTTTCCATTCCCACTCTATCAACTCACACACCGTTACCTTTTTCAAGAAATTGAATCTACTTGCCCCTACGCAGACAGTCTTTACAGGTGTTCTCTCTTCCTAAACTGCCTTGTCCACCTTCCTCTCCTGGTGAATGATGTAGCTTTCATCATTCAAGATCAATGTCAAAAATCTCTTCATATGTGACACTTTCTTCCACCCCCTTATCACTCACCTAACATAGTCTCAGATTTATGTTCTGATAAGTCCATGGACATCTACCACAGAAGTTATTACATTGTGTTTTAATACCTATTATGCTGATATCTATCACCTTTAGAGAATATAGCTATTACTGAACCAAATTAGGTTCCCCTGCTGGTGAGTTAAATCAGACTTTCCATGAGAAGTAGCTGTCACACAAAGTAAAGTATGTTTGCAGCAAATAGGAGCCCATGAGGAGTCATTTCCAAAGTCATGGAATTCCCGAACAAAGGGAGCAGGGACATTTATTTCGGGTGGGGAATGAATATTCAAAAGGGAGAGGTGGGTATTCACTCGCGCAGGCTCAGCTGGAAAACATGCTTCCACATACACTGCAGCTTACGGTAAGAAGGCCTGAGCTCCTCCTAGAAAGATCTTGGTGTTAAAAACAAGGCAAATGTCATAGGTGTAGCTCTCATGGTGAGGCTTGGTCTGGTTCAGGGAGGTTGGTGATTGCATCTCCTTAACAGAACAAAAGGATAAAACAATTCGGAGCAACAGTTAAATGCTTTCAACCCACCCTTGCGTTCCTCAGGGCAGCCAGTCGGTGACATAACCACTCCAGAGGAAAGGTCCAAATTTTAGCCTTTCTTATACTTCGCATTCCTGCTGTAGCAAGAGTTTGGTTACGGCAGGAGCTCCATGGATTGTTGTGGAGGAATGAATACATAAGGAATGAGAAAAATGAATGAATAAACTAAATGGCCATGGGTCCCAAAGGAAATGATGGTAGGAAGCTCTCTATGGTGTGAATAGATCACTCCTCACTCTAAAAACACTGCTTTGCCTATTCCCTTTTTCTCCTAACCCCACGCCCTTCTACCACCCAGCAGTAACCATCCTCCAGATCATAATTCTATCCAATTTTAGTACTACAGGAGTCAGAGAGAATGAATTTAACTCTTAAAGTGGGGGTTTGGGACATTAGTAATCCTTTGCAGCACACGCTTGAGAAATTTGGGTTTACTAAGCTTCTCCCCGCTCCCCTTTACAAAGCTTGCCTGGCTGTCAAGTTTCTGATCCTTTCAGAGCTCAAGTATTAATGTTTAACACACCTCCCCTGGGCGAGGGAATGACTGCACCATCGCAATCTCACTCTATTACCTCCTGACAGTCCTGAATTACCCCGCGACAAATAGCTGGCATCCATTCTGTGGCTGGCGTCTGAATCTGTATTCTTTGTAATGATTACCATTTATCAACGATCAGCTATTGATTACTCCCGTCTGCGTCTGCAACTTGAGCGAAGGTAAGCTGGGGACACTCACTTTTCATGGAGGCTTGGTTCACAGAAACCCTGCCGGAGCTGGGGAAATGAGGTGTCCAGACACAAAATGAATAGCACCAATGCAAATTATATTAACTTTTAATGAGGCAAGATTCAAACAGCTCCAGGGACCTAGAGTTCTTGGGGAGGAATAAAAATGCAGGCTGCTGAAATGCCGTTTTGACCAGCTTTTGCAGACGCTGGGATTCTGTTTTCTCAGAATTCTGCACATCTTCCGTGCAGGGGAAGCACCTATTAAACACATTCTTCACAGTGCTGTTTACATCTCAGCACCTGTCTAGCGGAGGCCGCAGAGAGCTGGGATTTGAATCAGAGGGGAAAAGATACCTCGGGAAATCTCCTAAGTAATTAAACTCAGTACTAGGACCAGATAGGTGCTGCCAAAGTGAGGTGCAGGTTTGAGGAAGTCGGAGAACTCATTGCAGGGTTTTAAAAACTTTGCCGATGATCGTGTGTTTAAAGGGAATTCTGGGCAATTTGAATTCAGCCCCCAAATCTGCTCTCTTAACAAAATGGCAACAGAAATAACATATCATGGCTGATAGCACAAATTTATGTCACAACAGCCACTTTATGTCACAGTTTAGCCACTTAAAAGTCACTGGGCAAATTACTTAATGTCTCTACTAAGCTATGCAATGGAAATAATAATAACCTTCTCCAAGGAGTTATTGATGGCATTCCTCGTCATCACTATATGTATTGTGCTTAACAAGCTGCTTAGAACCTAGAAATAGTTCAATAAAAGGTTATTATTATTATTATTACTTAATTTATTTAATAAATATTTATTGCATGCCGACAGTGTGCCACGCTCTGTGTTGGGGATAACAGTGGTGAAAAGGGGAAAAAATAGGTAAGATTCCTACCATCAGGTTAACAAACATAAATAAAATAATCCCAATTTGCAATAAGTGCTGTGTAGATGTCAAACAAGGTTTTAGGTGAGATTAAAATAACAGAGTTGGTAGGTAAGTCAAGGAAAGCAGCTCTGAAGAGGTGTTATCTAAGCTGAAAATTAAGGAAGAAAAATAAACACTGAGAGAGAAGTAGGGGAAAGAGCACGTCCAAAGGTCCTGAGGTAGGAAAATGTATGGGCTGTATGAGAGAATGAAGAAAGACCAGTAGGGTTAGAATGCTGTGAACAAGGGAGATTGCAGAGATACAGGGGCCAGATCATGAATTGTCTTTTTGACCAAGGTTAGGAGTTCAGATTTTATACGAAGATTAATGAAAAGCCATTGAGGAATTTTTAGGGCGGAAGAGTGTGTTCAAATACACGTGATAATTCAGTACTCTCCCCCAAACATTGGCTTCTCTTACCAGATCTAAGGAAATGCATGGAAGGAAGTTTGTTACTGCCATCTCAGTTTTCAATACCCAATCGCCTGTGGGCAGCAGTGCATTCTTATTCCCCAGATCTTTCCACTCCCAAAAGGAGTGAGAGAGCCCACATTTTACCTTAGAGGTGGATCAATCAATCCAGGTTGTTGAGTTTATTCTCAGAGTGGTGGGTTAATCACAGGCTTTGAGTTCATTTATAGCCTAAGACGGAAAATTAACTTTCCAAGAATCATATTTCATAGTTTGTATGAAACAAATGCATCCTCCAATATCACTTCTTTTTTAAAAGTTTTGTGAATAGGAACCTTGTGGTAAAAGTTTGCACTCCTCAGAAATTGCACAAAAACACTTTAATTAAACAGTAAATATTAAAGAGAAAAAGAAAGCACTCATAGATCTAAACTTCACAAGACTCTTACCCCTCCTCGATAATCTGTTTGTGCGGCTTCTCCCTCTCTTGTCAAAAGGGCAGGTTCAACAGCACTTGAGTATTCTGTTAGTAAGATGATTAAGGCTTCCTATCAAATACGATTATATTTCTGTAATAAGAGTCAGTCAACACATTTGAACTCTGTGATGCTCAGCTTCCGCAAGTTATCTGATGAACTCATTCACACTAAGGCATAACGATATTACTTCACCCAGGCATATCCAATTTGGAACAGCATAAAGCTATTGCCGTACTTATTGTTGGAACTTACGATTGGAGGAATTTCTGAGCTCAGCTGTAAGATATGCCTGAGTAAATTAGTGACCCTGGCACCTTCCGAGTTGCTGCTTTGATCATGCTTAAGACACCTAACTGGAATATTTTGCTCGCAAGAATTTATGGGTATTCTTCTAATTTGGGGAAGAAATGAAGAGAAAAATAAAAATGTGACCCATCCAGAGCTACTAGAAATCAGATCATAAGATGCTTGGATGCAGGGATTGTTCCATTCTCATAGAAACTCTGTGTCACCTTAAAAAGCTCTAGTCATCCCAACATAGATGCTATTCAATGAATAAACACTCTCCCCTCCACTGGCACAGAATGCTCTGGATTACTATGATTCAGCATTGGTTACGCTGCTAACTTATGTCCACCACCAATAGTGAGATAGACACAGATGGTACGGTGGTGTCCTGGGACAACGATGGGAAGATGGCAAGTGGTGCATTCTTACATCTCCCCGTTCCCTATTGCCCTGGTATACCAGCCTCTCAGCCCCTCTTAGCCATTCTTGCTCCCCTCCTAGTTTGGTCCCCAGGAATAGCCATATCAATAAGAATCCTTTAGAGAACCCCAATTCCTTTCCCCGATAGTCTTTCTGCTGTGTGCTTCCTGCCAATCCCCGACCCCGAATCCATCCTACATATATGTTTTCTCTGCAACTGCCCCCAGGATTCCCGCAGGTGCTAGAGAAAATTGCAACTATGCCCTCTTTGCCGCATTGTGTTCTCTGCTCTGAGTGACGCTCTCAAGTCTTCTCCTCAACCTTTCTTCACAGCCTTTCTCATCGTCCATGGGGGCTGTTCCAAAGGTTACTAATCCAGGCAAGCGTTCAGGCTCCACCTCCACCTCCTTCCCCTTACAAGACACTTTACCTGCAGGCATCCCTTCTCTGCCATTTCAACTCCTCTTTCTTAACCATCCCATTCAAAAATGTTGGGGTATCCCAATCTTTCTAAGTTATTTAACTTCCCATTTCCCCTGCCCTAAACCCTAGGTTATTACCTTGTCTCTTCCTCCCTTGCCTACCAATTCCTTGAAGAGTTGTATTCACTCACTACTCCATCTCTTCATCCCTTTTTCTCAGCTGCAATCTAGGACTCCACTCAAACTGCTCTAATTAGAACATCAATGAACCACTAATTGTTTCAACTCTTGGTCTCTTTTCAAGCGGCAACTCAGTGGCATTTGATCTTGCTAACCCACCCCGTACTCCCAGAGATGTCCTTTTTCCTTCTCTTCACGAAGCCAACCTCTTTCTGCTTCTAGCTAGCTCTGTGTCAGCTCTTCTACTGTCTTTCTCGTTAATGCTGATACTTGTTTCTCTGCCATCCCTGAAATGTGGGGTTCTCTAAGCTTTCACTATTGACTCTCTTCATTCTATATTTCTTTGTGGGAGTCCTTTCCAACCACATAGTATCGACAACTGTCCAACACAATGGTCCTAATATGCATCTCTAGACAAAGCCCCTATTAGGTCTCTCTGCTTCGAAACTCTGCCCCTCTCCAATTCATCGTGTCACCTGAGCAAACTCTAATACACAGATTTGGCCACTGACTTCAAAATGCCAGTGGGTTTATTTGCCTTCAGGTTGAGGTCACCTCTTCACCAGGTCTGTCAGTCCTTTCCAAGCTTTCTCCAGTCTTCTTTTTCAAACTCCATCCTCTCTCACTCTTCAATATTTGTTGGATTAATTTGGTCTATTAAATATTACCCAACCCAACTATACTGTAGTCTTTCACACCTTCTTGTCTTTGCCACTCTGCCTGCCCTGTTTTTCCTATCCCCACTCCTACTCATGACCACGCCCATTTATCTCACACCAAATGAAGGTAACTAATAATAGCTGACATTTATTGAGTGCTGCCTATATGTCAGAGTGTGTTGAGTGCTTCACAGACATTATCTCATCTAAGTCTCAAAACAACTTGATAGATAAGGATGATGATTATTCTCCCTTTTATATATAGCAAAACTGAAGCTTAGAGGATTAAGTAACTTCTTTAAGGTCATACGGCGAGTAAGTAAATTTGATGACTCCAGAGCCTTCTCTCCCCACCACATATCCCAAAGTCGTGTGTTTGTCCTACATATTTCTGTTTCTATTCATATTACATTCCTCCTTGACTATGATGAGGTTCAGGGCAGGCCGCCCCAAGATGCGCCACTCTAGTATGTGGATTATCTCGAGCTGAAGACAATAAAGGCTCAGGCTCAGGAAGAACATTCGACCTTCCCCCCAAACTGCCTAAAAGAAATTTAAAATAAAAGCCTGTCCCCAGGACAAGCCATCACCATAGACAACTCTGGGTATCGGGTAGACTGGGAGGATCATTGCTAAGCCCACGCTTGTCAGAGTTCTATTTACACAACATTTGCTTTTCCATTTCCATGTGAGTTGCCTTCCTCCCCTTTGAAGCCCCAAACCACGACCCCAAATGTCCTCCTTCTCTGTAGCTGAAGATACTTAAACAGGCAGCCTCAGCCAGATGGCTAAGTTCCTCAGTTTCTCCTGCGTTTCTCCCACGTATACATGCTATTAAACTTTCTTTGATTTTCTCCTGCTAACCTGCCTTTGTAATTATTTGACCAGCCATAAGAACCTTAAGGAAAGGCAGAGGAATTCTCCCACTTCCTCGACAACTAGTCATTGGTACCCCTGTCCTCTGATACCATACTGAGAGCTCCTGGAGGAAAGGAACTGAGTTTCCTTTAGCTATTCCGTCTCCCCACCCCTCCAACGTGCCTCACGGATACTGGTGGTTCAACAGACACTCTCTACATCTGAATTGGAAATGAATGCCCTATACACATTGACTAAGGGGTGGGGAAAATCTTGGAGGCAAAAGATCTAATTAGCCTGACTGTGTGGGTGGCTGCCAACATTCTGAATGATCCATTTTCCATTGAGTCCCAGAAGAGGGCAAACATTCACAGCTCATTCTCTGTCTCTAAATCGCTAAACCTCTTGAAATAGGCTTTCTATGCAGAACTGTCCAAATTATAGGGACTTGACTTGGAAGAATTTTCTGTTTATAGAAAACTATATTTTTCAATTTTCTACAAGATGAACACTCAGACTAGTGACTTTGCAGCCCTAAGTTGTTAAGGCCAAGTGACCACTCACTGAAAATATTGCAGAGGCAGAAACACGGTTCTCACAGATTACAGTCACAATAACAGTTTCTTATTCTCCCTAGAATATTCTGCGACATCTTAAGTTTACCTTGGGATGGAGAGCCTGTGTATTGTAATGTAAACGGTGTAAGAGGGAGGAGATGGTCAGGTAAGCAGAAGGGCATATAGAGAAGTCACAATGCTCTCATTGCATCCATTTGTCTTTCTCAGACATAGAACCTGTAAGTCTCTCCACACCAGTTCAACACATTGTAGCAGGCTGCTTTTTCATTAGCTGTTCACTAATGCTAATGCTAACACTAGCTTCCCAAAATCCACTGATGCTTGACTTTTGAAACTGGTGAGATGTAGTTGTATTTTACTGGAGAAGCAAATGGGTTGATTCCTTCAACTGAATGTAAAAAGTGGCCCCTGTGAAAGCACTGGGAGATGTTTCTGAAATTGTAAACAAGGAGCCAAGGTGTTGGAACTTCCTGTAGGTCTGAGCCCTCACTCTATCTTCTTGGGGTCCAATCCTCCGTCTTCCTTCTTCCTCACCCTCATCACTCCAGCCTGTGGGAGGACAAAATAATGAAAGACATCATATGTGGGCTCATAGAGTGTCAGAGCTGAGAGAGGGCATGTGGAAACCACTACTCCTGACTCTTCCTTTTACATATGGAGAGAACAAAAAATCAGAGAGGAGTGTGGGGGCCTGGAATTGGCTACCCCAAATATGTCTCTTTGGCATGATGATTATTTGCGGCTGGTTACTTTAATAAACTGCAGACAGGAAGGAGGCTCTGAGGAGTGGAACTTGCTTGCCATTTGTTAGGAGGCATTTACATTGTAAAGGAAATCTCCATCTGTAAAGGTGTCTCCCTCTCTGTACCGGGAAGAAGGGGGGGATGACCTTATCTCTAGAAACTCTTAGTCAATGCCAAAGGCAAGGACTTAAATCTGCATTTTTTTACTGTACTTGTGCGGTAATCTCCCATGATCGACTCCCCCTCCATCCCCAACATCCTCCTTTGTCATTAGCTGAAGATGATATTTAAGGTGGGGGCTTCAGCCATTTTGGCGAGTTGCTCAGGTTGCCTGAGCCTCTCCCATGTATACATGTTATAAAGCTTTGTTTAATTTTATCCTGTTATTCTGTCTCATGTGAATTTAATTCATTCTCCGGCCAGAAGAACCCACAGTGGGTAGAGGAATTGTATTCCTCCCCTACAGGAGACTGACTCCTTAGACTCAAAAACAAATGAGAAAGTCCTGCTGGATCCAGCAAGAGCCAATACTGTGCATCACTTCCAACTTTGCATTCAGGGATGTCATTTTGGTAGCTTGAAATTGGTCATGATAGGAGTCTTTACACCACAGAAACTGACAAATGCTACAAATCATGGTGATTTCTCCCCCCAGAGAACAGATTTACCAGCACACCAGTGTTATATATTTGTAAATATGATCTTTCCACATTCTCATGAGTCCTATCTTCTTTCTCTCACTCTCTTTTTCTTGCCTGATTGTTTCTTTCATTAATTCACTAAACAAGTGGTTGTTGACCACTTTTTATATACCAGGCACAATGCAAAGAGTTGTGGATAAAGTGGTGAAGAAAACAACCAAGTCCTGTCTTTATTGAACTTAGTATAGTGGGAGACATAGGCATTAAGCACCTGAGGGTTATGGCTATAAATAAAAGGCTGAATATGTGCTATAAGAGCATATATGAGAGGGATCTAATTTAGTCTGGGGAAGTGATATATTTAAAGGAGATCTTCCTAACATGTTATCACAGTATGGTCTATGTGATTCCAACTTTGTAGCCAGACAGAATTGAGTCTGAATTCCAGCTTTAAATATTCTTGGGGAATGACCTTGGACAACTTCTCAAAGCTTTGGTTTTCTCTCAGGTAAAATGAGGATAATCTTAGCACCTACTTTCTAGAGAGGACATGAGGATTGGATTGATATTGTGGAATGTCTAGCCCCAAGCCTGGCACATAGCAGATGTTCAATAGATAGTAGCTATGTTTATGATTAGGATCATCAGTATTATCTTTTCTTCCCACTGCATGCCTAGAATGTTCACTCTGTCCATGCCTTTATAGGACCTCAGCTTTGCCTCCACGTGTAATTTCTCTGAGAATGCAGGGGAGTTGCAGAGACCATCTGGCGATGGTGGACACTAGCCAAATCATCACTAATTGCCTAAGCGCTCTGGCTCTCCTTGGTAATGGGTTTGGCGGGTCTAATTAGTGCAGACCACATGACATCTTTGAGTTACTGCTGTTGGGAGCTTGAGCCCAAGCCAGCAGCTCCAGGTTCCTTCCTAGTTTGAAGAGGAGCCTTAGGAGAATTGCGTTTAACAAAGAGCTGGCAGAGGTGGGTCCTGTCTGCTCCCACACCCTCCGTGTGGGAGCCTGCTGTGACTAAAAGGAGCACAGGGTTTGCAATTAGAGGGACAGATGGAAAGTGAGAACATTCACTTAGCAGCTTTTAGCGACCTCTGAGGATCGTTCTTTAAGCAGCTCCAAGCCTTTGGCTTGGGTTTTGATTCACAAAGCTAAGACCAGGGCCCCCAGCCCAGGGCAGGAAGCATATGCCAGCTCCAGGATCTACCTACCATTTAGCCACACAGCTGCCTCTCTTTGCATTGCCATATGTGGTCGTGCCTCAGTCTCAGTAACAAATGCCAAGATATATGTTTACCCAGCATACTGTCTGGCACACAGTAGGGACTCCACAAATGTTAGCTGAACAAATGAGTGCAGAGAAGTTCTATGTTGTCCTTCTTCACCGTGGTCTGCTTCCTGATTGTTCCTTATTCCATCCACCTTCCCCTTTGCTCATGCTGACAGTCCGACAAAATACATGAGGAATGCATGGAAAACACTTAGCATAGAACATGGCACGTGACAAATGACCAAGCGACTTTATTATACTGTGCAATTTCCCAAAGGCAGGCCTTCAGCCATTGTTTCTCTCTGTTCCTCTAGATGTAGCCATGGATGACGTTCACACACACCTGGATCACATCAGCTTAGCCCCCCCCCCCCCCACACACACACACATTATGGCCTTGGCTCAGTTAGAAAGGAAATTCACATCCTCAGCTTTTCTTTCACTGAGGGTCAGAGAGAAAAAATGTTAGCATTTATTGAACCTTAGATAGTGTGGCACTTAATAGTTTACAAGACACTTTACAAGGCATTTGCCTCACTCTGCCCTCCGTGACCCCTTTGAGTAAGGTGGACATTATCACCTCTGTTTAACGTTTGTGATCAGTGGAGATCTCAGTCTCAGCAATCTGTCCAAGGTCACAGAGCTTATATTAGAGACAAGAAAAACATAGAGAACATCACTAAATCCTGCAAGCTCTTCCTGCCACAACACTCCAGGGTGGCACTCCTCTCCTTCCAAACTCTAAAGTCGCTAGTCCTTACTTACACCAGAGCAGCAGGGAGAGGCACTCACAAACATTGCCTGATTTCTTATTGTCAAAGTAACCTGGCCGAGGGCAACCACAACCACACGAGGCTTTTCTGCTGGAGCATGAAAAGGATTTTTAGACTTAGAAATATGGCAAGAGAAGAGAAGTCACAAGTAAAGGAACATATGTATATATAATGTGCCTCAAAGGTACACCACAGAAGTAAATAATCAGGCTTAAATGTGTCCCCAGGCCCAGCCTATAAAGTCCCCAGAGAACTGTGACAAATGTCCAATGGTCGTATAAACACCCACTTCCTAAGTCCCAGCTCGACTGTACACAAACTGGGGAGAATAATTTTTACAGCTGTTGATGGCAGGGGCCAGGTGGCTGTCACATTTCGTTTTCACCAAGACTTACTAAGCTTCCAGAGAGATTGTATGGAAGGTAATTTTTCCCCTTTTCCAAAGTACTCCATACTTGCTTCTCCGATACATTTTGGCTTTGAAGAAAAGAAGCAAATATTAAAAGCTGTTTCAGTAAAGGCCAAGTGTGTTGGGGGGAACAGCGGGGGAGACGCCTTCAGGGTTCTGAGATCAGGCAATAGCAATGTCATTCAACAAGCAACTGATCGTTCCTTACCCCTGCTGAGCCATTGATACTTCAACAGGTTTGCCAGTGGGAATTTTTATGCTTCGTTTCAGGTAAATCCAGCGTTTGGCACCTAAACTCCACCTAAGCAATGGCTCAAGTTTAGATCTGGCCTCCAATAAAAAACATTCTAAGTAGAATGTAAGAATTAGGAAGGGTGGCTGGGAAGTCAGTCTGTATGGATTTGAAACTTGAATTAGTTGTGTGACCTTGGGCAACTGAGTTCAACCCCGCGGACCCTCAGTTTTCCCATCTGCCTAATAGGGTTATTCAGGGAATTGACATAACACATGGAAAGTGCATCAGTGCAAATGCTCTCAGCCTCACCTTTTACTTTGGCCACTGCTGAGGCAAACAGGTCCGTGTGTGCTGGGGCCAGCTTTGCAGAAGGGTGACCTGAAGCTCACACCCTGTCCCTCTAGCTTCCCAGGACTCATTGCCACAGTAGCATGAGACACCTCTGATACCAAACCTCTTAATCTCAAGTTCGTGTGCCCAAGGCATGGTGAACCAAATACTGAGACATTGGTGCTTGGAGATGGAGAAAGGTTTTGTTTGACTTGGCCAAAACGAGAAGGTGGGCACATGGGTTTGCTCAAATCTGCCTTAACAAGAGCAGAAAACGGGCGTTTATAGAGCTGAGAGGCTTGGCATGAAGAGCTTCAGAGAAACAAAGGGATCACTCCTGATAAGCCCCTGGGTAGTCTGATTTCTGCGCTTCAACAGCTGCTGCTAGGGGCCATCAGGTGATTGCTACCTCCCTGAAGCCATTCTCTTTCTTCTGCAAAACAAGCTGACAAATCCTCAAGACCCCTGAGTCACCCCTCAAGTCAAACAAGAAAAGACAGGATCCATCTATGCCTGTGTTGGGAACAAGGTCAAAAGGCAATCATGTTCTTATTGAATATCTACTGTAACCCTCAGGTTCCCGGCTTCACCTGCAGGAAAGTGACTGGGGCTCACACATGTGCAACCTGGAGCTGTGGGGTCACCCTTGGTCACTCGGAGGATGACAGTTCTGAGTATTTTCTTCAGGCTTTGTAGGGGAAAGTGTGCGCTCCTTTGGAAAACTAGACCCTGGATTGTCTCCACCCTGGGGGACACCTCTGCCCTTTATGGGCACTGTTTTACAATGCTCTAAATTATAGATGACTAATAGCAATGCAAAATCACTCTCGTCTCTAGATAAGTAAATTCTGTCCTGTCCAAAAGACTCCTTCCCACTGCGGCAAGTTTGCCTACATTTGTGCCTCCATTCCTATATTCCTGATCTGTAAATCTGTCTTTTCTTTGGATTCTCTTTGGAAGTGGGTAAAATATCTCTCTACTTCCTTCATGGATTATGAGTTAAATATTTAACATGTATTCACTTTTATATCTATATGAGAATCATGATTTTACCCTATTTGCAAAATTACCTTTTAACAGTTCCTTGGAATGTTCCAAGGGATTAAATACCAGTAGCTTGTGTGCATGTATGGGATCAGAAGTGGACACCCCAAAACGTGTCTCTTTGGTTAAGGACAAAGGACTCTGAAAGAAACTTTGACCTTCCCCCTAACTGCCTAACAGAATTTGGGATAGAAGGCGTGTCCCCATGACAGGCCACCACCATAGATAACTCTGGGTATGGTAGCCTGTGAGGGTCCTTGCTAAGCCCATTCTTATCAAAGTTCTGTCTACCAAACATTTGCTTTTCCTTTTCCACATGAATTGCCTTCCTCCTCTTTGAAGTCCCAAACCACTATCCCAGACATCCTCCTTTGTCTTTAGCTGAGGATGATATTTAAGGTGGTAACTTAACCCATTCTGGTGAGTTAGTCAGTTTTCCTGGGTTTCTCCCATGTATACATGTTATTAAACTTTGATTTTCTCCTGTTCTTTCTCATGTCAATTAAATTCTTAGCCCAGCCAGAAGGACTTGGAGGGTAAAGGAATTGTCTTCATCCCCTATATGTGTAATAGGAATTTGTATTGCTTTTCCCTCCTCCCCTGCTGCACTTCCCTTGCCTCTCATTCATGGCTCCTTAACATCATATTCCCAAGTAAACTACCTGAATGCAAGCTTTTGTCTTGGTTTCTGCTTTGAGGGGTAGGCAGTGCATTGAGGAGACATAAGAACATGGAAGTTATTCTGTAAATATTAGTTATTATTCAGGTAAACTGGTAAAGTAAATTGGAATCTTGAAACTAACAATGTAAGCCATATATTGAAGATGGCAGAGCAACAAAATAGAAGGAGCCTGGCTCCCCAGCAATCATGGAAACACTATATTAGCCTTAGACTGTGGGTGTTTACATGAAAGAGAGGCAAATGTCTTGGTCTTGTTATGTATGCCACCACCATCTTGAGTTTTCTGTCACTCAGGACTGAACCTCAGATGCATTCCCTCTTTCCCTAAACCAGTTCTTGATACCAAAAGGCTCATGCATCTAAATGAAAGAGACAGAGTTGACATGAGGAAATCATCCTCCAGTGATTAAGTGCTGAGTACCACAGCCTGATCAACTAAAAACAATACAGAAATCTGTAGTGGGCTAGAAATCTGCAAGAAATTGTCCTGGTTAAGATATGACTTGAGTGGATTCAAGAGGAGTACTTAGCATTTAATGCAACAAAAGGGATGGGACAGGGAACTCAAGGCAGGGAGCAGCCTGAGGAATAACATGAAGGTGGCAAAGAGTACAGAGTGGGTGGTGGAGGATGAGAGTGAGAAGATGGCACTAAATGGAGCAGCAGGGCTCGGTGGAAGATGTACACAGTTCTCAGAGGGCCCCTTCGCCCCGTGCCGACCACCACCACGTGCAGCCGCAGGGGAGCCTAGAGTACACCTCACTTCATTGGACCCCATGACATTTTCATTCGTGCCTCTGAATACTCTACTCCTTGCTTCTGTCACCCTCAAATGGAGTTGTCATGTGGGTTCAATGGGATGAAATAGGAAAAGGAGCTGTCAGGATGTCCATTAACTCCCCATTTTTCCTCCTCCTTTTCTCTGATGACACCCATCTCCACACAAAGTCCAGTCCTGGGCAATTTGTACTGCAGTTTCAACACCCGATTCCTAATGGGGATGATTAAGCCATTTAGCTTGTCTACAGAAACCAACTGGCCTATTAAGTCTTCTCTTCCTATATTTTTAAAAAAATAATGATCCTTTCACACCAAATGCTCATTACAATAACAGTTCCCAAGCCTGGTGTTAATTGTGTCTCTTGTTATACAGTTACAGATCACGCTGGCTGTGGATCACAGCATGTAATCATTTTTATTCATTAATAGCCAGCATTTAGAAATAAATGGGTCCCACCCAATCATTACGGAAAGGGGCTCTTTGATACCCTCAATGGGCACATCGTAAGAGTCGTGACAGACTAGTCGGACTTTTAAAAATCCTAGGAGTTTATATTCTCTAACCTAAAAATATTTGTATAAGTTTTTGAGGAAGCTTATTGCAAGCAGTTCGGAAAAAGAGAGGTATAACCTCATAGCCCAACTCTTTAAAAGAGAGATTCCTATGGACTAAATTTAGAAACTTCCAGCTAGATGATTAACAGAAGTACCTGAGCACCATGGTTTTCAGACATCACATTACAGATGAACCACGTGTGTGTAAGCTATTGTAAAACAGCTTGGATGGAATCAGATAACCCAAAGGGGTGTCCCTCCAGGGTCTAGACAATCCAGGATCTAGTTTTCCAGAGAAGGGCACAGTTTTCCCTACAGAGCCCTAAGAAATGCTCAGAACTGTCATCCCCCCAATGGGTCAAGGGTGACCCCACAACTCTGGGTTGTGCACATGTGAGAACCAGTCACCTTCTTGCAGGTGTCCCACACCACTGTAGCAGAGAGGCCTGGGAAGCCAGAGGAACAAGATGTGCACTTCAGGTCGCCTTTCTGCAAAGTTGGCCCCAGCCCACATGGACCTGTTTGCCTCAGCAGTGGTGAGAATAAAAGGTGGGACTGAGAGGATTTGCACTGATGTTCTTTCCTCATATTATATCAATCCTCCAAAGAACCCTATTAGATAGACGGGAAAACTGAGGCTCAGAGGGGTTCAACTCAGTTGCTCAAGGTCACAAGCTAATTCAAGTTTCAAATCCATACAGTCTGACTTCCCAGCCACCATTCCTAATTCTTACATTCTACTTAGGCTGCTTTTTATTGGAGGCCAGATCTAAACTTGAGCCATTGCTTAGGGGAGAATTTAGGTGCCAAATGCTGGATTTAGCTGAAAGATAAAAATCCCCAGTGGCAAACCTGTTATAATATCAATGGCTCAGATAGCTCAAGAAATTATCAAGAAATTGTTTAATGTCATTAGCATTGCCTGATCCCAGAACACTACAAGCATCCTCTCTCTCTCTCTCTCACACGCACACACACACACACAAACACTTGTCCTTTTTTTCTGTTTTCAGAATGGCTTCCTTTGAGGTACCTGAACAATATGAAGAAGAGGAAATAGTTGGTGTTGTCAGCATCCCAGGAGAGTTTCCTCACCACATGGCCTATCTAGAGTCGTACATGAAATAGAGGGATGCTCAAGGCTCAAGCCCAAGACAGAAAAGTCAAATCTCTCCCCGAGCCCTGGAAAACCACATCACCATTTGGAGAGTTTGAAAAGAAACAGGCAGAAGAACATGCCTAGAAATTCTACTTTTCTACAACTTTGCTTTGGTTTCTCTTTTGAAGAGTTATTGGGTTTCAGATTTGTTTTTCCTTTACTCCGTTTATGAAATTCCTGTTAAGAGGGACATACTAACTTTTGTTTATGACAACCAAGGAAATAATACAAACATACATAAGAAAAACTGTAGCCATCAACCGCACCATCTCTTCTTTTTTTCATTCTTTATGTCCTGCACTAACAAATACTAACAGCCTGGCAAGTGTCTCTCCTATTCCTGTGTGTAACACAAACCTAAGCACGCACAAACACACACATGGATGTTTGTCATTTGATTTTTTTAATGCATCTTACTACTTGCATTTAGCTGGAACTTTCTTCTTTAAGCAAATAATGCATCGTGGACACCGGTCCAAATGGTTAGAGGGTGAGTTCCTAATATTTAGCATCAACGTAATGGTTTGTGGTGTGACTATATGGAAACCCAAAAGCTAATCCCTCCCACACCTCTATTCTTGGCGTGGTTTTCCCACTGTGGATTTGTCTTCCTCTTCTTGGCTCTTGGCATAACCAGTAGAGCCAGATCAACTTCCCCTGAGTGAGGGCACTTCTGAAGGTTTCAGGCTAAGGATGCTGCTCAGAGGCACAGAGGTCTGGATTTTCAACATCAATTGCTAAAGCAAACGGCCAAAATTTGAATCGAGTAGTGAAGAGGACAAACAAGGCTCTGCTCTCAAGAACCTCTAATCATGCCCAAATCACACAGGAAGGGGAAAGCCTCAAGATAAAAGTGAATTCAGAATGTACCCAAAAATGCAGGTCCAATCTGTGAGACAGCTTTGAGGCATTCAGTCAGAATTCCCCCGTGGCCCAGCATCCATAATGAAGTGTGAGCACCCTTTTAAGTCTGCCTACTACCCACAGAAAGGAGGATTTAAAATTGACAAAGGGTGGAAAGAAAGTTTCTATTATGCTTCTGCTTCTGTTTCTGCTTCTGCGTTTGCTTCTGCTTTTCCCATCAGGCAAGAATCATTGGAAGAGAATAACTGAAGAGAGTACATATGAATAGATATTGATCTATCAATTTTTAGCTCCATATTATTGATCCATAGTATGCCAATAGATATTGATTTGAAAGAAGAGAAACTCAAGCTGAGTCAGGAGTCTTTACAACATTTTTGTGTTAGGTCTATGATAAATAGCATTCAAGGGCATCAAGAGAATTCACAGATTAAAATATATGATGACTATGAGGCATCTATGAGAAACGCTGGAGAAAGGATACCTCATTCATTCATTCAGTCAGTCAGTGGACACATTTATTGAGCATCTACTATTTGCCATATACCTATGATAAAAAGGTGAACAAAAAGACAAGAGTCATGTCCTCAGGGATATTACATCCTTATGGAGACTTAGGACAATAAACAAGGAATAAAATAATTTGAGATTATAAATTCTATGAAGGAAATAAGGTCACATGTGCTGCTAAGCTCTATGGGAGACATATCACTCAGATCTGGCTGCCACACCCTCAGTTGAAGGCTGACAAACTGGAATATATCTAAGGAGACAGATTTTTTGATCTGGGAGCCTTGACATTCAAGGACCCACAGAAAGAGATGATGACGTGTGAAATAAAAGATTCACAGGAAATGTGACCCTTGTCTTTAAATCCTTCAACAACTGTCATATGGAAAAGAGATTTTATATATATATGATTTCAAGATAGGTGGACAAGCCTTGCAACGAGGACAATCAATATATGAGACAAGGCTCTGACACAGTTAGAACAGTCTAGGGAGAAGTTAGCACTCTATCATTGCAGGAAATAAAACTGAAGTCATAGGACGACCCACCTGGAAAATCGTGGGGGGTATGTGTATGTAAGCAACAAAATCAAACCCGGGCCTAGCTGTTACTTCCTTCCCCTCCCAAGTGGAGTCTAGGAGAAAGAATCAGTTCAGGAACTTACAGTCAAGCCCCTGAAGGGGTGACGTCACTTGAGCTGCATCTGGAGAAGTCTGAAATGGCTAAACTTCTCTGCATAAGAAAGGGAAAAGAATTTGGTTTTGGTTCCGATTGGGAAAGGATCTATAAATGAGGAAAAGGGAGGAAATAAAACTTAAAAAAGAGGAAAGAGAGCAAGAGAAGCACTGCTCTTGAACCTGAGTTGAAGAAATGGTCCATGGACTCCTTGAAGAAGAGATAAGTCTAACATTTAATTTTAATATGTTATTGGAGTTGATTTCTGAAACTGCTCTTTGTGTGTGTGTGTGTGTGTGTGTGTGTACACATGTGTATGTGCAGGCATGCACAAGTCCTTATGTATGTGTGTGTATCTGTGTTTAAGTTAGGAAGCAGGGCAGAATCCCATATCTCAGCTGATGTCATAAAACAGGATACCAAAAGTTTCATTTATTACTTTATTTAGCAAATATGAGTGAGGCAGCTATAATGTTCCATGAGATTCAGGTCTGTGGGTCTTTGGAGCTCATATTTATTGAATGAATAATAAATAATACCATACTTTATCAAATCTAAGATCATATTTATTATAAGATGCACCATTATTTTATGTAACACTAAAAGGAAAAGAAAGCTGCCAACTAAACCACAACTTTAATTGTATGATGGATCCCACTTTCAGAAATGTAAAAATGTGAATAATGTGCATCTTAGAATCTATGAAATATAATAGTCCTATTCTTCTGTGTCATGCTTGGAATAATGCATATTAGGTACAGCTGTCACATTTTAAGGGGAGCTGACAGATAGGATGTGTTCCAGAGAACACTGATATCTGGACAGAATCAAAAACAAAGAAAAATAGAGCAAAAGAAGACCAAAATAAAAAAAAATACAGCTAAAGCAAGAATGTGGAGTGTGAGAGCCCCATGAGAAAGCAAATCCCTTGATATTCTTGGAAACCTTCTCAAAGGCCTGGGACTCTCTCTAACCTGTAAAGTAGGGGTTTTAGACGAGAGTCAGGATGACTCCAGAGAATATTGGGAAAAGCTGCTCTGACTTAAGGAGGGGAGAAGGGTTATAGGCAGAGAGAGGCAGTGGTTTCGAGGTTTCCCTTGAGTCCTCTCCCAGGAAATGCTTAAATTCTACAAGTCAAAGTTTAGAATAAGGTAACTTCTAAGATTCCTTACAGTGCTGTGCTGAAATTGCTTCCTATTGATTCTCAAGAGCCAGTTCTGTTCCTGTCTTCCCAACTCCATGTTCAGTGACAGCAATTAGCTTGAAATCAGCCATCCTGGGTGTATTTACACCATAGAAATTGGCAAACACAACAAATCAGAGTTCGTTGTTCCAGAGAGCCAGTTTTCCAGCACACCACCGCTTGAAATTACGAGTTCACCCCAGCATAAAACTAGAGATGAGAGGGGAAGGCAAAAGGTTGGGGCAACTGCCATGGCTGGGGCTATTTTTAGAGGAATTCTTTCCCTTCGTCGTCTTCCAGAATGCTTCCTTATTCCGATTTTGGCCTATTCAGATATGAAGAGCATTCCTTATTTGCTTTTGCTGCCAGATTTTCTTCTTTCTTTCAACTTCTATTGCATCTGAGCAGAGGTTCTTAGACCCTGGGCTGGCAACTCTTCAGCAGTTTTGGAGATACAGAAAGAGGTACCAAATTCACATACACATAAATATTTCCTCAGTGAAAAATCTGGGAAGTATAAATAAGATCTTGTGCATATGGGGGAAGTATACGAGATAAAGAGAGAAAGATTATCACATTCAAACCAGCTAGGAGCCTTGACTTAGGGCTTTACTTCAACTGTATTCCATCTTGTGTGATTCGATGTGCCATTTGGATTGTCTCTTAGATTCTGTCTTAGTCAGCTCAGCTGCTAGAAAATACCGCAGACTGGGTGGCTTAAACAACAGACACTTATTTCTCATATTTCTGGCCGCTGGGAAGTTCAAGATCAAGTTTCCAGCAGGGTTTGGGTTCCCATGAGGGCTCGCTTCCTGGCTTGTAGTTTGCCGCCTTCTTGTCCTGCCCTGACACGGCCTTCCCTCTGTGGCACACACACACACACACAGAGGGAGATCTCTCTCTCTTCCTCTTCCTATAAAGCCACCAGTCCTATTGGATTAGCGCCTCACCCTTATGACCTCATTGAACTTTAATTATCTCCAAAATCAGTCCCATTGAGAGTTAAGGCTGCAACATATGAATTTGCGGGGTACACAGTTCAGCCTGTAGCAGATTTCCAGCTCCTTGAGGAAAGAAAGCATAGCTCAGCTATCTTTGTATTTCTACAAATCCCCTATTATAGCATTGGCTATCGTCTAGGTGGTTAAATAGAGAAAGGTGATTAATTGAGAAAGGACCGCTCTCCCCCAGTTTCCACTCTCCCTGCCTACTGCTCTTTTCGAGGATAAGACAGACTTTGACAGTAACAGGATTGAAGAAACGGAAGCCCAGAGAAGGGAAGTGACTTGACCTAGAAAAGTGTCTGGCACAGAGTAGGAACTGAGGAAGTATTTTTAACTGATGGACTGAATGCCCCAGGTCACACAGTGAGAAGTGACAGTAGTTCTTAAGGGCAGTAGTTACGTCTTATTTATTTTTGTTTCCGTAATGCTTAACACAGTACCAGACCCACGTGCTCAACATGTTTTAATCAATGAGTTATTTGGGACAAGGAGGAAATCCCTTCTCCCCTCTTTGGGACAGTTAAGTCATCCGTAAAATGGGGGTGACAATGCCCTGAAGGCAGGAGATCGTGTTAACTGATCTTTTGTAGTCCTGTTTAGCTCAGAGTTCTCTAACTCTCATTGTTAACAGAAGCGAAGATGATCCCGTATAAAGAGGAAGTTCAAGGGGAAGACAAGTCTCTTTCTTTTTCCTGCACATCTCGAAACTGTCCTGCTCCAAGCCTTTATACCCTGTCCCCATTTGTTGCACTCTCAGAAGCTATTTATGAGGTTATAAACTGACCAAAAAATGGTACAACTTAAGGTTAGGAAGCTTTTATGTGACACTGGAAATAAAAGACAGAAATAAGAGTATATGTCTCCTTGGCTCTGCGCAGCTTGGATGATAAGGTTCTCAGCTATGATCCTGCACAGGGTCTCTATGGTGTGCATCAATCCATCCAGGCAGAAGAACTAAGTGACCTTAAACCACTGCAGCCTTTTGGCGTGGCTCAGCTGGGGGGTAGAGAATTAAAACTGTGCCTACTGCTTACACAGTACTGTGACACCCAGCAAACCAGCCTGACCCAATCTGTAGTCTCCATACCCATTCGTCTACAATCATAGAGGAAATACATCTTTTTTATCTTCCTACCTTTTCTCCCAAGACAGAACCTTTGGATCCCATTTGTCTTAAAACTTACAGATTGAATCCTCTTTTAAAAGAGAATAAAACCCAATGCAACCCAACAAGGGCTGTTTAGAAGAGGGCACCATTTTCCTCTCATTCCACACTTTGGACGTCTTGGCCAACTGGGAATCAAGAAAGCCTGTCAACTTTATTTAATTAAAATGAAAAGAAAGAAAACCTACTTTAACATTTCTAATCAAGAAGAGTCTAATGAGTCATGTTGGTTCCTGGAGTCCAGACACAGTGGGGCATTTTTGAAGCGACTTTGCTTCATTAATATTCAAAGGATGTAGATCACCCAGCATTTTCGAGGAGACTCAAGAGCGAAAAACGTCAAAAGGAAAGTTTTATTTTGCATGTGATGTTAAACAGATGCTATACATTGAACCAACTGTAGCATCTAATATAAAATGTTGTCAGTTAAAATAACTATCTTATTTCCTGCCTCAATCCCACACTCAAAATGAATCTGTAACTCTCACCTCTGAGATTTCTCCTCTTCTCTAGTTTTTAGACTTGACACTGATGCTGCAAAGACCACTGTGACTGGCTCTAGACTGGTGGAAATAATTTGTGCTTTGGAGCCCATAAACCGGGGTTCAAAGTCAGGTCTGTTACATTCTAGGTGATATTTAAAAAAACAATTTAGTTAACTTGTCTTTTGTTTAGTATTTAACAAAAATTTATTGAGCACCTTTGTGCCAGGTGCTATGTTAAGCAGTAGAGAAATGGGAGAATCCAGGCATTCTGAACTTCAATTTTCTTATCTGTAAACTGAAGGTCGTAAGTTCTGCTTCACAGGGTTGTAGTACCAATAAAATGAGAGAGGATGCAGAAGACACATGGTGCATAGTGGACGTTCGATAAATGGGAGTTTTATCTCCCCCAGTCCAGGATAATCTATATGGCTATAACTATACTCAGGCATTTAATTGCAAAGTTGTGATTTTTAGCATGTAATTGCAAGGTTGAAATGTGGGGTTTTAAAGGCCAATCTGTGGAGTACAGTTAAGCAGAAACTGTGAGAATGTAACCCAGACCTTGATGTCATTTATAATGTGATCTAATAAGTAAATTATGGCAAGTGCTATGAATCCACATTAATTCTTTAAGTAACTAATCATTAGCACAGTCCTATGCATAGTATGCATTCAGCAAATGATTTTATGAGTAATAATAATAAATCAACTAGAAAAAGAGTGAATTGTGTCTTTATTCAATAATAAGAAGAATACACAATTTATAAAACCTTTCCACCTTCATTCATTCCGTTCCTGCATGTGTAGGTAGAAGTGCATGTCTGCACACACACAGGCATAGATTACTGTGTTTAGACACAGTTCTACATGCTAGAAATAAGACAATGTTATTGCCATCATGGAGCTTATGTCTAGTGGGAAAATCAGACAGTAGACAAAAGAAATAGAATGTCAGACAGTGAATAAAGAAGAAAATGTAAGTCTTCAGTTACCCGACACATTCTCATCCCAGACTCTTTCTGAAGAAACTAAAATAATACAAAGAAAACTAAAACAATATGATAGAAGAGAGATATGGATGACATTTTTTGATGAGATGGTCAGGGAAGAAGTCTCTGAGAAGGTTTATGTGAGTAGAGGCCTGAATGAGATCAGTAAGCGGGGCTAAAATCTAGGCTGGGAACATCCCAGGAAGAAGGAAAAACAAGGGCTGGGACCCCAAAGCGGGAACAAGATTTTCATATTTGAAGAAGAGCAAGATGATTCAGACAGTAGCAGCAACTGCCAGCCACGTAGGGGAGCCATCCTGGTATTCTACACCAACAGAGACCCCAGATGACCCCAGTCAACACAGCAGGGAGTAGAAGAAACACCCAGTCAAGCCCAGTCAATCCACAGAATCATGGAAGATAATAGCATTGCGTTGTCTTAATTTATGAAGTTGTGAGTGTTATTTGTTACACAGCAATAGATAACCAAAATAGGCGAGAAGCCATCAGACATGATCTCCATTACAATATTTAATTAATTTTCATACCATCCCTAAAAGGTAGGCTTCTTTATGGCTCCTAGTTTATAGACAAAGAAACAGAAGTTAAATATGACTTGTCAAAAGTCACGCGGTAGCTAAGAGACAGAACCTGGCCTCAAATTTGGGCCTTCGGCAGAGTTCTTTCACTTTGGATATAGCTGAGCATTGATCCGACCGAACTCAGGACCCACCTAAATTTCATGGACTTAATGGATAATTCCAGATGCTCCATTAATTGCATTGCCATGTACCTGGGCCATGCCTATGAAAGTAGCTAAAATTTAAATTTAAAGCCAGAATGCTTCTACCATCTGCATCACACTATTTAATATCCAGACTAAAAACACTCTGGGGATGTGAAAGTGTGTGATAACTGAAGGCTTAATGTCTACCAAATGCTTCAAGCTGAGAAAGAAAAAATGAACAAACTCATGAATTAGCCTCTGCTTATCCTGAAATTCAAAAGACTCAGCGTTAGTCATCCAGGTTTGGGACTTCCTTCTTGATCAGACACATTCTTGTTTGAAAATGTGAGTGAAGTTATTCCTGGGGGAAGTTGCAAAACTCGTGAAAAGCAAAAGGTGTGAAAAGTAACTACATTTAGATTGTTAGGTTAAGAAATCAACATTCAATTTGTCTACTGAGTGGGTAAACTGAAAATAAAAATAAATGCAGGAGCGTGTTTTCCTTCTTTCTAGTGCAGGAGAAAACATAGAGAAATGTAAATATGCTTTCAACCACATGTACTGTGCTAAGGCCCTTTAAAGTGGTGCTCCTGCTTCTCAGCACAGCATCTAGGTGCAGGGGAAGTTTACATTACATGGTAAATTGCCTAGTGCGCAGTAGGCCTCAATAAATGTTCATTTGTTGAAAGCATTCCTCTTCCAATACTCAGTGTCTTCCTCTGTAGAATGAGGATGTGGTCCCAGAAGGCAAGCAAGCATGTGCCTTTACCACCTTCACCTGCAGTGGACACGTTCCATTATGACACTTGCCCACTGATCCCAGACTCTACCTTAGATCCCTTTTCAAAACAGAGTCTTGGATGCCCTATCAGTTACTCACAGGCAGCCCTTGAAAAGGAACCATTTATCCTTTGGTAGGCAAGTAAATGCTGCCCCCCCACCTCTGAAGTTTATGTTTCTGTGGTCCCAAGTCCATGGAAATTTTTTAAATAATCCAGATTCCTCTTAAAGTGCTGTCACTGTAACAAAAGGGAAATGATTTTAACATCAGCAACTGTACCAAACTACCCACCATGGACTGAGCTGGGTGATTAATTACTTACGCGTTAATTATCACTTCATTCCTCACTGCAGTGTTTACTGCATCTTCATATATTTAGCATTCCAAAAGCACTTTAACTCTTCTGAATGACAAGGTGAGCAGAAGTGTCTCTCTACTAAAATTATCTCTATAATTTGTGAGTCATAACAAGTCATGTTTTTATCTAGACTTTTGAGTCATCAAACTAGAAACCTAAGATGCAAGAATTGGTGCCAATAGATATAAAGGGTTGGGGGGAAAAATATTAGTAAACAAAAGTCACATTGCCTTCAAAACAGTACCGACTGTGTGCAAAACATTGTGCTACACCTTGAGGAAACCCAGACTAGAGTATGACGGTGTCTATTCTCAAAGAACTCTTTGTCTAGATGGAGAGATGCCGTGGAGTTCTAACAAGATAAATACAAACATCAGAACTCATTGTGCTAAATATCAGACATGTAACAGGATATGCTCCAAAGATTCAGAGGAGGGAAAGGTTGATGCGAACTGGAGCTTGCATGAGTTCTTAAACACAATCTGTTGGACAATGCAGGACCCATTTCCATAAGCTACAGGATCTAGCTAAGTGCCTGGTATGTAGCTGATGTTAAAGAAACATCTGGAGAACTCAACAGACACAGGTGCACTTAGTCAAGCAAAGAAGAGTACCTGAAAGTTGGGGGGATAACGAAAGCAAGGCAGGGGTGGCAGCTCCTGGTGGGCTCTGGAACACGCAGCCAGCCTGGAGCAGGGGGTCCAAGAGCTGAGAAGAAAGTGATTCTCTTTCTGCACTCTCTCCTTGAGCAACCTGACTCCCGCCTATGGCTCAGTCATGGCTTCTATGCCAAATGCTCCCATTTGTCACTTAGATTCCACTCCACACTCTCCTCCGATAGAGCCATTGGACGTTCCTATTGGGATATCCCACTGGGTTCTCAAAGTTCAAAGTTCTAAAGCTTTTAGCCTAAACTCCCTCTTGATTTTCCTTTCTCTGATATTGGGAGCACCTTCGCGCCAGACTAGAAACTGTATTGGCACCTTTAACCCCTCCTCCTCTTAGATATTCCTGTTGATTCTCCATCAATTCCTCCATTTGTGGGTGTCCACACCTCATTCTCACTGACAGTCTCTAACAGCTTCACAACTCCCTGCATCCCCTTTGATCAATCATATTCTATTTCCTCATCTCCAGCCTGTCCCACTGCAATCCCTTCTACCATATTAACCTCCCAAGAGGAAATCTCAGGTCATGTCATCGTTCACGCATTACTATTACACTGAGTACGCACCTACTATGCATCTGGCCCTGAGTTTTCTGGTCAGCACTCCCCCACACACATACACACACAATCAGACGTAGTCTCTCCTTCTCCTTCCTTGGACCATATTTATCTGATCTCCCATTTTAAATTTGTGAGCTACTTGGGGAATCAGGGTCGTGTTCTTCATAGCATCCCTTGCAGCACCCTTGCACACAGCCTTGCATATAGCTGGCACTCAATGTACGTGCAAAAAACAAAAGTCAAGGCAGGATGTTGGGAGGATACAGCTAGAGGATCCTTAAGGCCGGCCTAATGGATTTGGCCTCCATCCCACAGCCATTTGCGAGCCTTGAAGGCCTTGGATTCATGACGCGACATCTGCAAGCTGATGAATTAGAAAGATTGTTCCGGCACCAACAGATAGCATGATCTTGGAGAAGAACGATCTGAGTAGAAAAAGCCTTGATTTTCTGAGGAAATGAGATGCTTTAAATGAATGAAAAATTGGTTAAGAGAAAATAATAAGTACAAACATCAAAGTGAAAATTGAGAGAAAAATAAGTCTGCCACAGCATATGGAGTGTCTCCATAATTCTGAAGGCTCACAGGGAGAAATCATTACGGCACTTTTCAGTTGTCTGTGGTAATGAGGCTGAGTGGATAGTGTTAATATAAACTCTTCTTAAATCTCTTCTGGGATAAAGAATAGTAACAATAAGTAAACTATATAACTATACAATAAATGAAATAAACCTTTGTTATGTCAAGATCTCTCTCTTTCTCTCACAGACACACACACACACACACATCTAAGGCTAGAAAAAGTATATTTAAAAAGTGGGTTAGTTTCATTTATTGGCCCTGACCTTCAGGTGACAGAGGTGTGTGTGACTATGGGAAGGGGGACAGGAAATTCCAATAGAAGAGAAGTAAATCAAGATGGGTGGCTGTGCCGCAGGATGGATTACCAGACTCCAGGGCAGACAGAAACTTGTCCCATCCTCATATTCACATTACGTGTGCACTGGGCCAAAAGCTTCTCTCACTAATTCATCACCTTGGCTAGAAAAGTTGGCCCTATTCCCTATGGAACTGGGCAGGTATATGAGTGAATAAACATTCACTCAAACACCCTGACATGAGAGATGAGAAGAAAGATCTGCTGACTATCTAGGTTTGGAATTGCACTCTCTTTTATCCCAAAACAAAGTTTATCAGGCTTTAGGGAGGCATGTTTCCAAGCAACTGCTTTTTAAACCACCAGATTTTTTTTTTTTTTTTTTTGGTGAGGAAGATTGGCCCTGAGCTAACATCTATTCCACTCTTCTTCTATTTTTTTTTTTTCTGTATGTAGGATGCCATCACAGCATTGCTTGATGAGCAGTGTGTAGATCCATGCCCAGGATTTGAACCCATGAACCCTAGGCCACCAAAGCAGAGTGCACAAACTTAACCACTATGCCACCAGGCTGGCCCCTAAACCATCAGCTTTTTTTTTTTATTCAGCAACCATTTATTGTTTGCTATATTTAAGGGGATCCAACAGAGAATAAGACAGGCTTGACCCCTCTCCTCTCGAGATTACAGTCTGGCCGAGAGAACAGATGTTCAGCAATTTAGTACCATAAAGTGCGATAAGTGTGGTCATGGGGGAAGCACAGGACCTTATGAGGCAGCCAGAGGTGTTGAGGGAAAGTTTCCTAAGCTAGCTAGCACATCAGGAAACACCTTCTAGAGGAAGCGATGTTTAAGCTGAGACCAGAGGGAGGGTAAAGAGGAGGTAGCAAGTGCAGTGGTGAGGGAACTGCTAGCAGAGGACATGCTGTGTGCAAAGGCCAGGAGATTGGAGCAGCTGGAAGAATCTCGGTGTGGCTGGAATACTGAGAAAAGGGTGGAGAGCGATGAGGGCTGAGACTATGTAGATGGCTTATGACCTTTATTCTAAGTGCTTTCAGAAATCCTTGAAGTGTTTAAAGCAGAGGATTGACAATGTCAGATTTATCACTGATGAAAGTTATCTGGCATCTGGGAGGAAAATGAACTAGAGGAGAGAAGACTGGAGGCCAACAAATGAAGATGTCACCATCTCCTTCTCCTTCTGCCATCTTGAATTAAGTCCTTCACTGTTACATACATGGTTTCCCTGGTTTGACAAAAAAAAAATCTAAACTGGCACCCTGTTGGCTTTAGATGATTTCTGGACTAGTATTTACTAGCTATGTTGGATGATGCTATGAAAAGGCCAGTAGAACCTGGGGAATTCTCTCACTCACTCATTCACTTATTGAGATATGCCAAAGCAAACAAGAAAAGGGCTTCTGCCTCCCTGTGTCAGCTACCCAGTGCGGGGGAGACACAACCGAACCAATACAACGGAAACCAATAATTCCAAGACAATGGGATGAGGGTAAACAGAGAAGGAGTTTTCAAGTCACAGGAGTAATGCAAAGAGCAAAAACTAATCCTGCTTTGGGATGTCAGAAAAAATGCTTTCAAGAAAAGTGACACTGGAGCAGTGTAACCAATGAAAATAATTTTTATATTATGAATAATAGCAATATTATGAATAATGAAAACAATTATTTATAAAGTACCTACTGCTAAGTCCCAAGTGATTTTTCTTACGCTATCTTATTAACTACCATGAGAGCCCTACAAGGTAGGTATTTTGAAGTCATTTTGCAGATAAAAGGACCGGAGGCATATAACACTAAACAACAAGGTAGACAGTTCAGCCAGTCATCAAATCCCAAGTCTGATCTCTTCCCATTGTACCATGCTCCTAGGATTTAACCAGGTGAACAGAGAAAGGAAAAGTGTTCAGAAAGATGGAACAGTATAAGCAAAGGTATGGAGAAAGAGAGAGCATGAAACATTCGGGAAATGAATGTGATTACTCCGCATGGAGAGAAGGTGCCTGTGTGAATGTGGTAAGAGGGTAGACTGGCCAGATCCTGACCCGCCAATGGGTGGGCACTTTATTCTGAAAACATCAGGGAATCTTTGCTGAGGATTGAGCCAGAGGGTGGCAAGAGTAGATGAGTGTTTTATAATGGTCACTCCATTGTCAGCCCCCTTGGAGGAGACGAGGAATTGCAGGCAAGGAGGATGGCTGTAGGAGTACAGGGGAGGTGGCGGGGGTAGGCAGTGCTGCACAAGGGCATAGCGATGGTCATAAAGAAGGTGGCTAAAAAAGCAAAAGTGGGTAGAGAAGTGACTAAGCAAAGCATAGGGCAATTCTTATTTTCCAGTACCGAAAAAAATGTAAAGCTTTGAATATCACTCTTAGAAAGGAAAGCTTTCATTTTTGACATCATGGTAAAATGAAGTACGTAAGTATTTTGAGAATTATCCGTTACATAACTGTGTATGTGCATGAAAAAGAAGCATACATTTAAGGTGTGCGTGTGTGTGTGTGTGTTTGTTGTTAGTGTTTCTGGCATCAGAAAAATATATCTCCATCAATTATCACATAATAGGAAGCACTTCGGCCAAATAAATCAATAAGTCCAAAATAGCCTTTCTGTGTCTGCATAAAACTCTGTCGATGACCCAAGCATCTAGCATACCTCAAAGGCAGATTATTTTATTTGACAATTTATTACAAATGAAATTCATCTTCACATAATGACATCTCTAAATTCTATCTACTAATGCTTCATCCATAGACAAGAGGCAAACGCAATGATTCTGAATAATTTCAACCCTCCGGAAAATCGATCTTGCTAGAACTCGAGGAAGCTTTCTCACTGCGCCATTTAAAAGGAAACTGAACAGGAATTTGGAGGCTATATAGACCAAGTTGCTTTGGGGGTGGGGGTATACCACGTCACTGAACCTCTCAGACGCTCTCTTTCCTGACTCTGATTTTTTATTTCCATTTCATGATGCTCTTGTGGAAAGAGGCAGACGTTAAAATAAATCAACAAACATTTTCTAAGTATTGATAATGGTTAGAAATGGAGTGAGAAGTGGTGCTTGAGGGGGCAGAGGGAGGCGTAGTGGGTGACAGAACACTGGAATGAGGTGGCGATTGCTTGCAGCTACCTCTCCGAAAAGTATTTATTTGCATGTTTTTCTCCACAATATCAAAAACCCTTGAGAGCAAGGACCAGGTTCAATTATGACCATCGTCCTTAACCCAGAGATTATGACTGGATAGACATGGTTTCTAACCTCAGTACAGGGACAGGGGTAAAGTGTCCTAGCTCGTTGGTGCACAAAGTTACAATCTCCTCCCATAGAACTGAGTGAGAAAGTTCTACTTTGAGACATAACTTGTCTGTGCACTGGGAAGACAACAGTTTAAGTTTTGTTACATCGTGTCTTATTTATATCCAGATTTACTGGAATTACATAAGTGACTATAGTCTGTGCCATTGTTTCTAGTTTAGAAATAAATAGAATATTGTCTGGTCGCCTTGGAGTAGTTTATGACTAGTCAGGTAAACTGTAAGTAACTTTTTTGTTGTGGTAAAATATATATAACAGAAAATTCACCATCTTAACCATTTTTAAGTATAGGTTTCAGCGGCATTAAGTATTTGTTGTGCAATTATCGCTACCAACACTTCCAGAACTTTTTCATCGTCCCAAGCTGAAACTGCATACATTAAACACCAACTCCCCATTCTCCCTCCCCCCGCCACAGGTAACTATTATTCTACCTTCCGTGTCTCTGAATTCGACTATTCTAGCCACCTCACATGAGTGGAATCACACAATATTTGTCCTTTTGTGTCTGGATTATTTCACTAACCATAATGTTTTCAAGGTTTATCTATGTTGTAACATACATCAGAATTTCACTCATTTTTAAAGCTAAATAATATTTTAGTGCATTGTGTGTGTGTGTCATATTTTGTTTACTTATTCATCCATTAGAGGGCATTTGGGCTGTGTCCACCTTTTGGCTATTGTGAATAATGCTGCTATGAACATCATTGTACAAATATCTGTTGTGGTCTTTTCTTTCAATTCTACTGGATATGTACCTAGAAGTGGAATTTCTGGATCATCCGGTAATTCAATGTTTAATTTTTTTGAGGAACCGTCGTATTCTTTTGCATAGTGGCTGCACCATTTTACATTCCCCCCAGCAATGCACAAGAGTTCCAATTTATCCACATCCTTAGCACAATTGTTGTTGCTATTTTGGTATGTTTGGGTTTTTCTGATAATAACCATCCTGATGGAGATGAGGTGGGATCTCACTGGAATTCTGATTTTCATTTTCCTAATCATTAGTGATGTACAATGAAGAACATCTCTTTTCATGTCCTTATTTGCCATTTGTATATCTTCTTTGCAGAAATGTCTATTCAAGTCCTTTGACCATTTTTTAAATCGATTGTTTGTTTTTTGCTGTTGAGTTGCAAGCAGCTTTTTACAATAAGGAAAAAATTTATTTTTGAGCCAATTTCTAAAAGAGGCGTTGGCAAACTATAACAATGGGCTCTCTGCCTATTATTATAAATAAAGTTTTGTCACACAGCCACACTCATTGGTCTATGCATTGTCTATGGCTGCTTTCATACTACAAAGGCAGAGTTGAGTGAATGCCATCGAGGCCACATGCATCACAAAGCCTAAAATAATCACTCTCTGGCCCTTTACATAAAATGTTGGTCAACCATTCTTCTAAAGATGCCCTCTGGTTAGGCTATTTTTGAAGGAGTACCTGGGGCTAAGAACCATAATTTTGCTCTTCTTTTTAAGACGTTTGATCTATACAAGGGAGTCTATGCTCAGCCCTATGGTTTAGGGTTGCTGGATAAAATATGCCATGCCCATTTAAATTTGAATTTTTGATAAACAACAAATCATGTTTTAGTATACGCACATCCCAACTGTTTCATGAGCCAAACTTAGACTAAAGCGTGATTTGTTATTTATCTGAATATCAAATTTAACCGGGTATCCTATATTTTTATTTACCCACCATGACAACCCTACTATGCTTTCATAAAATCAAGGTCAGTAATGACCCTAAACTCTTTGGGAAGCAGGAACAGTTTTGACAAGTTTGAAGTCTTTTCCACAACATCTCCAAGCATTCGTTCCTGCTGTTCACTCTGCCTGGAGGCTTTCTGCCATGCTGCCTGGCCAACTCCTGATCAGCTTTAAGTCTCAGAACCATTGAAGGCTTTATTGATCACCGTGCAGGTGAGGCTAGATGCCCTTTCTCTATGATCTCGTTACATACTGTCAATATTAATGATAATAATAGCAACAAGAACTAAGACCAAGTTGCTGATTTCTATGTGTGAAGCACTTGAAAACACTTAGTAGGGCCTCAACAAATAGTTGAAGAATGGACTTAAATCAAGAGGGATGGTGCATGAATAGCTCACTGCTGGGCGCCTCTTTTCCTCTTCTTTAACTAACCTATACAGCCAGGACTTGTTCTTGGCTGATTAAGCAATTGGATGATATTTGCTTCCGGACTACCTCTCCACCACTATACTCCAGGACTTTCTCCCTCAGCTCACACACACAGTGTTCCTCCTGCGACACTAGGACTGCAGCATCCCCTCATGGAAACTCATCCATCCTGGGTCCCAGTCCTTCAAGGTCCCAGCTTTTGCTCCTCGGTGATAAGAAATACTGGAAGTGTGTTAGCTAGTGTGCTCCTGTTTGTAGGTAGCACCATGCACTGACACACTTGTAATGGAAAGTCCCTCAGGAAGAGTGTCAGAAAGGATGCTAATCTTGGCAAGAATTTTCTGGCTTTTTTTAAAGCTGACTCGGAGGCAGAAATGGGGGCTACAAATAAAGGGGAGAACTCCCCCACTTGGCTCTCTGTCAGCCTTTGCCCATTTGCCTTCTAATCCATTTCCTGCCTTCCTCTGTTCTTCTGCCTACCGTAAGGGGCTGGCTCCATAAAGTACATTTCCTAAGCTTCCTGGCCAAGTATCTTCCAGTTAGGCTCAGCAGTGGAAGGCTCTGGTGGGAGAAGCCAGGGCATTAGTCTCCCTCTCTCCGTTATAGGCAGGATGTCAGACAGAAGCTATGTTTCCGCTGTGATCAGTTTGCACTGGGCAGCCCTGGCTTCTGGGCTCTGAGGACACCACTTCCTCCGTTTGTTCTTCAAGCCTCAGGGTGACAATGGCGTCATTCAGGTGTTAAACTCTGAGGTGCCTGCCATCCCATTTGGCTTCTGAGCCCTCCCAGCAACCTTCTAACTAGTTGCTTCTATTTTATTCTTGCTATTGAATTGCTGGCAGGCTGTGTTGTCCTGGCTGGCTCCTGACGGACAAAGCTGTCCTTCAGGATGGGGAACGCAGAGAGTCTGCCATTATCCCCCAGGACAGGACCAGAGGCAGGGGAAAGGGACTCCTCTGCATTCCCAGGAGATTCTAATCCTGCTTAAACTCATTCTAGATTTCGATGGGACAAGGTAGGAGGTGAATTGGGGAAGAAGGACAAGGATGAATGTCACTAACGTTTGTTTATCACTTGAATCCCCAGGATCTTTAATTAATCCTTAGAACAGTCCTTCAAGGTAAGTATTATTATCCTCAAGGATTGAAGACCGATCCTTCAAGGTAAGCAATGAGGAGCCGTTGTTGGGAAGGTTGAGCTAAATTCCCAAAGCCACGTAGGTAGGAAACGTGGTGTTATGATTGAAACATAGGTGGGTCTTTTACATTCAGCCTTACTGACAAGAAAGATCATTTTTTTTAATGGTAAAAACTAGAATTCACAAAATTCAAATCAAGTAAAAGAAAAAATTTCCTCAGCTCTGTCAGAATTTTGAAATGATTCTTCACGCCTGGGTTTTTTTAAAACATTAACATATAATTAAGAATTGATGTATTTTCTGCAAAACAAATTCGATTCATCTCCACAGATGAATTCAGACAATACTTACATGCTCTAACAGATAATGTCCTATCCAGAAACCTTATTATCGCATAGAATTTTATGATGTCGTCGGACAGCACTGTGAACTCTCAGTCTGTCCCTGGAGCCCTAGCTGACCTTGCTCCAGCTGACCGTGAAATTAGGTACATTTTTAGCTGATCGCTGGGGCAGGTCAGTGATGGACACAGAGTCACTTAAACTCCATGGGACACGTGAACACAGAGGGCCAGCTTTTCTACCTTTGGTATCAAGTAATGCTCTAGGGACTTAGTTTAGTGCTTATTAACAATTCTTCTAGTGAACTCTGAGATAAAAATAGAAACTTTACGTTTTGGAGTTCAAGATAATTCTGTAACTATTGTCACATTTCACAGCCATTGAAGAAGTGAAAATACTCTATTTTAACATTAAAAATAATGGGAAAATGTTAAGCCATGCATGCAAATGAATAAGTTTTAGCCACCTAATATATGTCATAACATAACACAAATATAGGGTATGTATACTAAAAATAACTAGAGCTGAATGGAGTATTAGAAATAGCCTAGTATATATATCCCTGACTTTACAAATGAAGACACTTTGACCAAGGGAATTCAAGGTTCATACACAGGAGAGAGAGCTATATATATGTATACATACACAGATAGATAGCACATATGTGTGTGCATACACACACATGCAGGTATATATACATACACATACATTCATACACACACATATATATGGAGAAAAGGAGAGAGAATGAATGAAATGTGCATCTCTACATCAGTTAAAGAATATGTAGGTGACATGGTAGAAATCACCATCAAAACGGCGAGTGTCAGAATTCCAGTTGGAGGTGAACCTGTCTTTGGACTGCCTAGCATTTTGAAAAGGTGAGGCTTTGATGAAATGGGTTGGAAAGGGCCAAAGTGCTCTGGAGAGGAGATAAATAGGATGTGGGTGTGGGACAGAAAGAGAGGGGAGAGAAGACTGGAGAAAGGAGAGTGAAGTTGGTGAGCAGCATGATGGTCAAAAGAGTGTTAAAAGCAGACACTTCAGGTATTTAACTTCTTTCATGTATTTGTGGTCACTGTGATCTAAGGACCCTCCAGAGCCTCTAACCTTCAGCGAGGTCTGCGAGGCACACAAGCCTTATGTGTGGGTTTGGGGTGAAATCAAGGTAAAGAAGTTGAGTTCCAGGAGTAGGTGGCATGGAGCAGGGAAAACAGGCCATAGGAGGTGAGATTTGAGACAGTCAAGCGCTCACTGGAACCAGAAACTCGCCTCCAGCAGGGAGATCAGTCTGCAAGGTACAGCAAAGGTCAGGAGAACTTGAGAAGAACGTGCGGTCTGAGCCCTGAGCCGACTGGCGGTCTGTGCACACACATTTCCAGCCCATCCCATTCAGGTGCATGGGGGTTTTCAGTGGGTTTTGGTCTTCTCGTTTCTGGGTTGCTGACAGTAGAGTCGGAAAAGGTGGTGCTGTTGTCTGAGATCTGATGCTCTTCTGGGGTGGTCCACAATCCAGTGTTCCTGGAGGGCTGCCCAGGAAGATGGAGAAGACAGCCTGGGGCATGCCTGTGAGGGCAGTAGGGAAGCTCTATCCTGATCCGAAGGGGTCGGCTGAGGACAGGGAGCTCTGGAATTGTTGCCCAATCGTCTCAGTCTCCTAGAGCCCAGAGCCCTGTTGAGTCTTCTGTTATGGACAGTGAGCAGCTATCATCTTGTAAATCAGCAGGATTTGTATCCTAACAACCCAAGTTAAGGACTAAAAGCCATACGCTACTATCATCAGGGAGAGGAAGGGAAAGGAAAGCAGGCGTGTTTAAACTGAGTCCTGTCCACCCCAGAGGAGTGACTGGGAGTGGTTATCAGACCGAGTGCGGGGCCACACTTGGAAGTCGGACCCAACCCCAGCATCTCTGGAGAAAAGGTGTTTGCTTCTCTGCTGGCCTTCTCAACTTGCACACACCTTTCGGCTCTGTTCCTTCCTCCCACGTCACTGGGAGGGTGTGGTTGGTAGATGTGATGAGAATTAAAGGAAGAGTCAAGGCATATATACATATTTTATATATATATATATATATATATATATATATACATACTTTTTTTTTTTTTTAACACAAGTGACAGAAACCTAACTCAAACTAGCTCAAGTGAAAAGGAAAAGTATTGGGTCCTGCAACCCGGAAGTGCAGGCGTGGCGCCACCTGTAGGCAAGACTGAGGTTCAGGTAATAGAGTAGGGCTTGGTCTCTCCCTCCCACCTTGCCTCTGTCTCCCTCCGTGTTTTCTCAGACTGTCTTTCTCAGGAGGGGAAGATGGCTCCCAACACTCCCAACTTAACCTCCCATGAGCTTAGCAACTCCTTTGGGAATTAGGGCCCTTGCATCTCCCAACATCCTTATACAAACTTACAAATGTTCTTTTAAATAATATTTGAGACTGTTACCCATTTTGTAAGTACTTATTGAGCTCTTATGATGTTCAAAACACAGTTCGAGGGCCAAGAAGACAGAGCCCTTCCTCTTATGAAGCATCTATTTATGTGCCAGTGCTGTTGCCAGGAGGAAGGAATACTGGGCTTGGGAAAATCTGGACCAGATACTCACCCCAACGGGACCAAGGTGGGGGGTGCACACTGTGATTGACAGTGCCACTCAGACATCATGGAATGAGGGAGGAGCAGTTTTCCAAATGATGCAGGTGTGTTGAGTCCACAGAATAACTGATGCACCCTACACCGCCTAGCTTCCTGTTTTCCCTCTTAAGAAATTCCAGAACTGTAACCCAAGCCCACCAGCTACATGTAAGCATTCAGACAGGAAAGAATGCCAACAGAGGCTTTTTCTGGAACAGCTCTCTCAATCCGCGATGAGGCAGCAAACACACAGGTGTAGAGCAGGCATGAGGAACATCACCCACCACAATCTCCAAGTCTGCAAACTAAGTAACTGTGTTGGCATCTTGGCAGCCGATCTTGTTTGCATTTATAAATTAAGTTTTTAATACTCACATTTGTGGAGGTGATTTTTTTTTTTTTTTTTTGGCATTTGACTTTTGTCTCAGAAGCAAAATGTCATGGTATTTTTAAAAGTGCATAGATTTGAAGCAAACGGAAAGCAAGTGCCTTCTGGCTTGGAAAATAACCAGGCTACACTCTTTCCGAAATGAGATGTAATGAGAGACGCAGAAAGTGCTTATTGTTTCTTCTCGCAGGGGCTACACCCTGGCATGTCCTTGACTTTGAAATTCCTAGTGCTTTTAACAGTGTTTGTCTGGAGGGACATTGGAAATATAATTCACAAGGCCTGGGAGACTCAGGAAATTTGAGTTTCTATCCATAAGGGGATAGACAGATCTTACAGGTGTCACAAATGCTTGGTGGGGGGTCACTAAAGACATAGCTTGTTTGTTTCACTGAATGTCAGAGAAAGTCGTGTGGCTGTAAACCTGAGGTAGAAGGATGGTAAGAATATTAAGTGCATGACAAAAGGGGTGACACCCCTCCGCAAGCTTCGGTATTGCCCATCACGAAGGCTCATCCTGTTTTCTATCTGCTTGATCGCTTCTCTTTTTTTCCTGCACTAGATTCCAAATTCTTCAAGGACGGCGACCAAATGATTTCATGCAATATACTAATCACTTAAAAAATTATTTTAATCATCATAATATATGTGAGGGTATTATTACCATTACTTTTTCTCGAGAAGGAAACCAAGACACAGAGAGATGAAGTGACTTGTCCAACATCACACAGCTATGAAATGAAAGAGTGAAGATTGAAGTCTGAGTAATTTGACTCAAAAGCCCGAGTTCTTACATATCTGTGGAGTGAATGGTTAAAGGTCTCTGATAATCCAAATATTTCCCTTTTTGCCCCATGAGAGAGAGGAAAAGAATGAACCATTTTGGATATTGTTTACGAGCAGAGATCAGGAAAGTGAAACACTTTGGGGAAAGTCATTTCACTAAAACCACAGGAGCAGATCAATTTGCAAGCTGCCGAGGTGAAGATGTCCTTAATTTTTGTTAATTAAAACATTTTAAACTCAAAGTAATACATTACTTGGAAGTAACACCTCTGGCCCGCCCTCCACAAGCCCAGTCCTGTTAGTACAGGCGCTCATTTCAGTCTTGGTTGCTTCTCCTGGTTGTTACATTCATATGGCTCAAACTGGACAACCAAGATCAAATTTAGTCTTTATTTATTGTCTGTCAATATAATATAGCAAGATTTAGCTAACTCATACCACTCCTATCTCCCCTTCCTTATTTAGATATTTCAGCTTTTTTAGATTTTCCATCAGTTACCTTTTAATTTTAAATAAAACCCAGCATTACTGGCCGTTGTTTCTCACAGCTACTCCACGACTTACAAGGTAAAGATATAAACACCCCCCCCTTTCCTTCAGCTTTCCTCCTCTTTTTTTCATCCCCAGTCTTTGCCGTCTGTGCTTTCACTCTAATGCAATTAAGTTGGATAACTTTTCTATTTTGTCTTTCTTGGTGTATCTAAAGGTTGGTCTTAAAATTGCACGTTGATGAAGTGAAATAAGCGAGACAGAGAAAGACAATCTCTGTATGACTCCACTCATATGTGGAAGTTAAACACATAGACAAAGAGAACAGATTAGTGGCTACCAGGGGAAAGGGGGGCTGGGGGGTGGGCACAAAGGGTGAAGGGGTGCACCCACAACACGACTGACAAACAATAATGTTCAACTGAAAATTTCACAAGGTTGTAAACTATCATAATCTTAATAAAAAGTAAAATAAAATTGCATGTTGATGATCCATATTTATATTCTTTGTTACTTTGGGAAAATTATTCACCATTGAAAACATTTAGGCACTCCTATTGTATTTTGAAGATGGTCTTCTCCTGGAGTCTCTCTTTCTCTTGACTCATTTGCTTCTGGCCTTTATCATATGTCTATATTTCCCCCAGATTGTATTTACATCAAGTTTTTCTGTTGACTTCCTCAGCCCCCCAGCTGCAGCCCTGAACTGAAGTGTTTACTGCACGGCTAGCATCTCGAGACTTGCCTTTGAGTTATCGCTGTGCTGGGCTCACTGTTTTCTGCATCCCATGTCTTCTCCTTTTTGCTGCTTTCTCTGTCCTGGTCAGGATAAACCCCTTTATGCTGAAGTAACAAACAGCCCCCAGCCTCAGTGGCTCAGAACTGCAAGTTTCGTTGCTCACTCGGAGTACACGTCCACCACAGATAAGCGGTGGCTCCTCCTGCATCACCCTTGATCCAGGACCCAGGCTGACAGAGCAGCATGCTGCCCAGCACAGGGAAAAAGAACTCGGACAAGTATGCAGTGGCTGTAAACAATTCCACTGGGAACTGACACATGCCACTTCCATGTACCTTTCACTGGCCAAAGCAAGTCACATGGTTAATTCTAACTATAAAGGGGGCAGATAAGCGCAATCCTTTTATGTGCAAGAAAAGAGGAGAAAGGCACTATTTGTGAACAGTCCTCATGACCACTATATTTTCTCATTTTGTTGAAGAACATCCTCAAGTAACTTCCTAAGAAATGCACAAAATAGGGGCCAGCTCCGTGGCTAAGTGGTTAAGTTCGCATGCTCCCCTGTGGCGGTCCAGGGTTCGGATCCTGGGTGCGGACATGGCACCGCTCATCAGGCCACGTTAAGGCGGCCTCCCACATCCCACAACTAGAAGGACCTGCAACTAAGATATACAACTGTGTACGGGGGGGTTTGGGAAATAAAGCAGAACAAAAAAAGGAAGATTGGCAACAGTTGTTAGCCAAGGTGCCAATCTTTAAAAAAAAAAAAAAGCACGAAATGCAGAAAATAAACGTCCATGTCTGAAATATGAATGTATGTTCAAATTCTCCCCAAATGTTCACTCTCCAAAGGAAGTAAAAGTAAAGAGAGCACTTGCCGCCCCGGGTCACGTCATCATCCACAACGAGGAGCTAACCAGAGAGAGGAAGCGGAACAGGCTTTGAGAGACTCACGTCATTTATTGTCCCAAATAACATGAAGGGAGGACAGATAGATTCAAACATCTTTTGTTGGCCTTTAGAAAAGATTTAAACTTGTTTTAGAGCAAAGATTGGTGGATAGGAAGGTTCCAGAACAGCACGCTCCGATATAACCTTCTGTGATGCTGGAAATATTCTATAGCGTGCGCTATGCCATGTTGTAACCACTGGCTCAGTGTGGCTGTGGAGCACTTGAGTGTGGCTGTCTGACCGAGGGAACTGTGGCCGGTGGCTTCATATTGGACAGAGCAGTTCTAGATCCCCTCCCAAAATGAAGGTTAATAGGATGGTCTCAGAAGCGACAATCTTAGGTTAAGTCATAAAAAATCCTGGGGGTAAAACGAGGGAAAGAATCAAGAGACCATCGTGGGCCCAATAAGTAGCCCTCTGCTGAGCTCACGAATTAAAATGGGCACACCCACAGAACATGGGAGGAGAAGCTCTAAGATAAAAGAATCACAACAAAATGAATGCATAGGGTCAAATGGTGTACTCCACGTTTCTTGTTTACATTTCAAACAATAACAAAAAGAGAATCTCTTTTATCTTTTGAAAATGCAGAAGACAATGGGCAGGGATGCCATGAGGCCGGCTGCCCAGGGTCGGCAGTGTGGTAACCGCAGTGGACACAGGCCGGCCCCAAGGCTGTGCTCCCCTTTCTCGCTTCTGCCAGACAGAATGCATTTGGTTGAAAGGAAAAAGGGACTACGCACGCAAGAAAGCCCCCAGGTCTTCTCTTGAACTTTAATTCGCTGGCCCGGACAGAGGGTAACGATTCTCAAACATGAGGCCCCAAAAGAATCGCCTGGCCTTTGTTAACCATGCAGATCGCCCAGGAACTGCCCAGAGGTTGTAATTCCGAGTCTGGGCTGGGTCTCAGGGCTGGGCACACAGGTGGGCAGGACAGGCGTTGGGAAGTCACCGACAACGTGATGGTTGGAGGAACCTCTGAAGGGGGTGCGTGCGTGTCCAATAGGAACGCAGGAAGCAAATGTTCGCCCTGTGCCTGGCATCTATCTTTTCCTCTAACAGAGAAATAAACGTAACTAATGTTTAATACATGAATTGACAATAGTACTTGTATGTAATTAATAAATGAAGACACATAAATTAAGGCTACATGATAGAGAGGAAAATAAAGAAAATGAAAAAGTTTGGAACCACTGCAAAATATCCTGCAGGAAAATCTGTGTCCCACTCACACTCCTGGTCCCGTTCTTCAAATTCCCCTCTCCAGGCTCAGCCATTCGCTCTCGCGACTTCTCTTTCCTTCTTGAGAGAGTCTGCGCATGTGCAAGCATATCTGACTCTCTTTTTCTCCGGACACAGATGGCAGTTTATTAAACACATTGGCCAGCATCTTGATTTGCTTTTTTTTCATTTAAAAATATAAGTTGCTGACTCTTTCTTGTCAGCACATATTAAAGTGTCTCGTTCTTTTTAAGTTGAGGGAAGCAAGCAACACAATGATGTGGTTTTGAGCATTGACTCTGGGGCTAGATTGTCTGAGTTCAAATCTCATCTCAGCCATTTATTAGCTGTGTGACCTTGGGCCAGTGACTTAACCACTCTGAACCTTAGTTTGCTCATTTGTAAAGTGAGGGTACTAATAATAGTACACGGTTGAGTGAAGATTAAATGAGTTAATTCATGAAAAGTAATTAGAACAGTGTCTTGTACATAATAAGTGCTTATAACTATAGAAAAGGATCAGGTAATTCTGATGGAAGTGGACCAAGGAATATACTTTGAGAATCCTTGTCCCAAACTAAGATGGTTTCGTTCATTCATTCATTTATGTATTGAGTACTTGCCATGTGTCAAAAAATGAATGTATAGAAGTGAAAGAGAAGCATCCTGTCTCACCTTCATGGAGTTGAAACTCAGTCACAGCACCTGGGATGCAGTACGACCCCTCCCTCCATCTGCCCAATTATTCTGGAAACCTGTCCTTTTCCTTCTCTGGTCTCTTAATGAGGTAATAAGCTGTGGTCAGTAAATGCTTCACATTTGAAGCAGTTGTCAGCTTTCCACTGTACAGAGATGATCTCACATATTTGTCATGCAGCAGGCATTCCGGGATTCAGAAAATAAGTGAATGTTTCTAAGACCTGGCTACTCCTGGCAGCTCGTGATGTGCCTTCTCCTTCTGGCTTGGTCTCCCCCCTTTTCTCTGTTCCTCTCTTCAGCCACGATTTACTTTGAGACCAGAGCCTGACACTCTATCCTAGCAGAGAACCATGGATTCATACCAAAACATCTCCTCTTTCCCCAAATCCAGGTCTTAGCTCTTGCTCTCAGCCAAAGGCACCAATCCCCAAAATTAACACGCCAAAATGTTGATGAGTTACTGTGCATACGCCACTCGAGGAGAATGTTCTCCTTAAAGAAAAGGCCGTTAAATGTACAGAAATAAACATCTAATAGTAGAATTTAAAGAAGTATACCACTCATCAAAGGTTCTTACAACATGTAGATTAATGTGGTCAGCCTTGATAATGTTGCCCTGCGTGGTTGCTAGTCCTTTAAAATTGCAAAATCCTTGAACCTTTTATTTATCAAAACTTCTCTGTGGGCTGAGTTCACTATTCCCGCTTTACAAGTTAGGAAACAGGAAGACAACAGGTTTAAATAATTTGTTTAAACTAATGGTGCCAGAAAGGGCCAGAGACAGAATTCAAACTCTGATCTTCAGCCTTGATGTCCAGTCCCCTTCCCATCTTGCTGCAGCCGGCTCTAACTGGGGGGAGGAGACTGTGTGAGAAAGAAGATGTATTAGCAACATCACCTGCCTGTTGTCTCTGAAAATCACATTCCCAATCCGGGGGCGGTCAGTTACGAATCAAGTCATCATTCCAGCACCTGCATATGGCCAGGGTGGGTGTAATTCACGCAGACGTACAAAAGAGGTGTCCGTGATCTCAACTGGAAATACAATCCCAGGGCAGCAAGCTTCCTAATGCAATAATTTGGGGCCCAAAAGACACCACTGTGTTTCTGTAGCTGCAGTGCCCTCTAGTGGGGAAAGCTGGCACCATGCCCTGACAGTGGCGCTGCCTGAAGGAATGCCACTCAGAGCCCTTCCTTATAGGGGGCGACAGTTTCCACACACAAGCTCCATCCACCTGGGGCATAACTCAGCCAAGCGCGTTATTGAAACGCTGGGTCATGTTCTCAGCTGAAGATCTAAGAACCCCCTTAAAGCCTCAGGGTACAGAATTATGTCACAGATAGCGTTTCCTCCCTTTTATTTTAAACTGTGTGTGGTTCCTACATTTCAGGGGATTGCCTGCTTACACAAACACACATACACACACACACATGAATCGTGGAAAGTGACAGTTGGACCTAAAAAGCATCTGGCCCGGAGATTGCACACAAACAGACCAGATGGGGACTGTGGAAGTATTTTGCATGGCCCAGTCAGTGGTTTTTGCTGGTTTATTTGCTATTTTTCTAAAGTGAATTGAAATGCTTTTAGGTGGATCTGCCCTCTCCATTTATCCACAGCATTTTTTTTTTTTTCACCAATTCCTATTCTCTTACTTTGGTTCCCCCAAAGCAGACCCAAGACGAGGACTTGGATCCAGGTGGTTTATTTGGGGAAGGATCCACGGAGACAGTGAGGGAGTGGGGAAATTGAGGCAGGGAGGAGAGAAATGGCAATAAAGCGTGTGTTATGGGATGAACTGTGTCCCCCAAAATTCGTATGTTGGAGCCCTAACCACCAGTGCCTCAGAATGTGACTGCATTTGGCAGTAGGGTCTTCCAAGAGATAATAAGGTGAAATGAGGTCATATGGGCAGCCCCTGATCTGATGTAACTGGTGTCCTTATAAGAAGTGGAGATAAGGACACAGACACAGGCAGGGGGAAGACTACGTGAAGACACAGAGAGAAAACGGTCAGCTATAAGCCTAGGAGAGGCCTCAGGAGAAACCAACCGTGCCTACACCTCGATCTCTGACTTGTAGCCTCCAGAACTGCGAGGAATAAATGTCTACCATTTAAACCACCCAGTCTGTGGTCCTCTGTTATTGCAAACCCAGAAAACTGATCCCAGGTGTGTGAATTAGAGAGTTGTCACTGTGAGCAATGGGACTCAGTCCTGCTGGGGACTCTGAGAAGCTGCAAGGAACAAGCCTCAGCACTGAGCTGCCAGAGAATGGGGAGGCTGGGCTGGATCCTGGCAGGGGCCCCCCAAGCAAGCATTTCCGATTGCCCTGTGAAGGATGGAGCAGGTTCCCCTGCTGTCGGAGAACCACACCGCCAGGCAGGGAAGCAGGCAGATGTGGACAGTTGAGGTGAGAACCTTCGTGCGTTTTAGGGGGAACTGTCCATGTTCTCTCCAAGTAACTCACAAGTGGGCCAAGGGGAGACAGGCGAGTGTCAGCTGTGCGTGCTGCACAAAATCTCCGTTATCTCTATTAATATGCTACCTTATTATCTCACAACCAACTGCCTTGCACATTGACGCCAACAACAGGGGATTGCCTGCTTACACAAACACACATACACACACACACATGAATCGTGGAAAGTGACAGTTGGACCTAAAAAGCATCTGGCCCGGAGATTGCACACAAACAGACCAGATGGGGACTGTGGAAGTATTTTGCATGGCTCCTAAAGCAATGTGCTTTTGCACTAACTGCCCGTCTGCCCCGAGCACCCGCCCTCCGGACCCCAACCTCTCTTCCTCTCACCACTCAGGTCTCAGCTTCAGCTTCTCTTCCAGACAGCCTTCCTCCCACCACCGCTAGTGCTGCCCACCCGGGCGTGCTGGAGAGACTTTCCAACTTAGGATGCCGGCCGCTCCCTCCATCCCCGCCGTTGTGCACATGGCGCTCAACGTCTCCCAGCCTCTGCACCTGGTGCCTTTTACGTGAAGATTTATGCGCATTATGTGATGTTTCTGCATCTTAGTGAGAAGACAGAGTTTGTTGCTACTGTACAAAACAAGGTATGTGACTGCTGTCACTTTAGTTTTTCCATCTGTCAGTCTGTCACAGACCCCTTCCGATGACGTGCATCATTCCTTTAGTGTTTGGGCAAAGCTAATGATGAGGCCCCTGCACTGAGAGCTGCTTTCTCAGCTGCGAGGCATCTTCAGATGGGCTGTCTCAGGAGGCCTTCAACCACGCTGGGGAAATCCAGCAGAGGGGCAGTACCGCCCCCACAGTCCGCAGACCTGCAGAATAGAGGCCAGATCGGCTGCGTCATGGGTCCCAGGGTCACCCTACAAGGTTGTGACAGAGCCACACCGAGAACCCAGGTCTCTGCGCTCCCAGCCTGGAGTCCTCTATTTCCAGACGCTGGCAGGAAACGTGAACTCTCATTTCACAGGCAACACAGTATGGCTCTGAAAATGAGCAGGATGTCAGGCTTCCGAGGCAATGCCCTGGGAGAACTTGACCCTGCCATTGGCTGGAGCTTTCTCCCTGTTAATTGAAATTGTTTTGTTACTTGGTTAACAATGGTCTTCAGCTGGCCCTGTGCAATCAAGATCCTTTCTGCTTGAGAAAGAAATTATATAATAGTGTACTGGAGCGGCTTATTCTTGACCCTGTGAAGGATCTGTTGGCTTATTTTTCTAAAGTTTGTTTTCTCTCTAAGTGACGTCACAGATTAATAACCAACTATTACACTTGCATTCATGCCAAAGGCCTCCAGCTTCACTCTCGGCACTTTCCCACCCCACACGGCAGGCAGCGTGATCCTTTGAAACCATAAGACCAATCATGTCACAGCTTTGCTCAAAATATTCCAGTGGCTTCCCTTCACCGTGAGAGTCAAAGTCAAAGTCATTACAAGTCCTGGATGATCTGCCCCCCACCCCTCCTCACCGCTCAGACCTCACCTGCTAGCTCCCTCCTCATTCATTCTGTCCCGGCTCACTGGCCTCCTTTCCACTTTTTTGAACACACTAAATGTGTGTGCGTGCAGGGCCTTTGCACTTGCTGTTTCCTTTGCTGGAACTTTCTCCCAGGTAGGCATGCCTACCCCTATGCCACGTTTAGGTCTTCATTTAAATGTCACCTCTTTAGTGTGCTCTTTGTGCAGGAAAGGATTGGCTTATTTGGATTCCTTCCAAATCCCCACCTTCTACAGCACTCACTAAGTATTCACTGAGCCCATAGAATGAGTGAAAAAGGGGGATATTTGTAGTCTTTGGGTCTCATGTCATATACCTTATTTAAAATAATTCAGATAAGGAATCTAAACTTATACAATGGATAGGTTATGGCCCTGTCCACTGTAAAATTCTTAAATACTGGCCTCTCCTAGTGTAGAAAAGTGAGTACAGGTCTCTGACATTGGTAGAGAACTGATGGTCAGTGAAATTTCAAGCTCAAGTGTTAACAGTGACTTCCTGTCAGTAAGGCAAATTAGGACAGGGAGAAAAGAGGTCTCAATTTAGTGCAGCCCTTAAAATCTATGCTTTTCGTAATCTGAGGTTGTATAATCTTCTAAGCATCTGACTCAAATCTCTCATATTGACTGTTCCCCGAGCATCTACTATGTGATTTTTAAAAAACAAATGCTCTTAGGAAGCCCACGGCTTTGGTTTAAGTGTCCTCAGAGCAGATCCCAGAAAAGCATTGGAGGGCACGTAATTTGTTTGGGAGGAGGTGCCAGGAAATGACAGTAGAGGAAGAAGAGATGAGACAGGGAAGAGGAGGAAGCCAATGAATGGAACTAAGGTACTGGAGGCAAATGGAACTCAGTCCCGCTGGGAACTCTGGGAGACAGAGCAGAACGTGAGGCGGTCTGAGCAGCAGAAGCGTGCGTGGTGAGCCAGCAGCGTAGATGAGGTGAAACCAAGTCTGTCGGAGAGCTGCGGGAGCTGCCCAGAGGAGGTGGTGGGCAAGAGGAGCCTTGCCATGCAGAGACAATGGAGAAGGGCGTCTCGGGCCCTGGAGCCAGCTTGGGCAAAGCATGAAGGGTCAGTTGAGATACGTGTCAATTCACATATCTGGGCGTCCTAGACGTGTGGCTATTTCTCCAAGAGTTGAATTTAATTTTTTCCTTCAAACTCCCATCCACTGGGCAGAAGACAATGCGTTTAGGTGTCCCCTCCCTCCCATCCCAGGGATTTGCAGGAGCTCCAAAGAGAACAGGGGAAGCAGAAGCATCTGGTTCTCTGGTTTGGGGTCCTGATGGTTAATTTTATGTCTCAACTTGGTAGGACACGGCATCCAGATATTTGATTAAACACCTGTCTGGATGTCACAATGATGGTAATTTTAGATGAAATTAATGTCTAAATCAGTAGAATTTTGAGTAAAGCAGATTACCCTCCATAATATGGAGGCCTTAAGAGATAAGAGACTGACCTCCCCCAAGGAGAGGGAAATTCTGCCTCCAGACTCAAGTTGCAACATCTATTCTTCCCTGGATCTCCAGCATGCCCGCCTACCCTGCAGAATATGGATTTGCCTGTTTCCACAGTCACATGAGCCAATTCCCTAACACAATTCTCTCTCTCTATACACGCACACACTCCCCGCCTTGGTTCTGTTTCTCTTAAGAACTCTAATGTTGATCATCATCTGTTTGCTTAGGAATCCTTGGAAACATCACTGTCCCCTCCAGCCTCTTGTCCCACTTACGTGTGCATGGTAACATGACAAGGTCTTTCTGGGTCTAGCCGTCATTCAGATACTCTGTGCTCCTGTAGGAGGGATGTTACACCTGGCTGTTCTCTCGTGTGTGTCTGGGACCAGAAGGGTCTCTGTGAGGTGTGTGTGACCTTCCCCTCCTGAGCACGCCATGGCAGCCATTCCTACAGTACCATTCCCACGCCATACTGAGTACAGGGGGATTATCCAAGATTTGCTGCTTCCCCAGCCCCAGCCCAGGATGCTCTGGCTTAGAGTCCCCAAACTTATGTTCCCATGTCCCAGCCCTTGACACAACTCGGTGGGGAGGGAGCTTGCAGACAGTGTGGAGGGGAGGAGAGAGCTGGGCTCTTTCTCAGGGGCCCTGCTGGCAAATTACTCTGGCTGCCCTCAGGCCTCTTCCACTCTTCAGTCTTCAGCTGTCATTTGCCCATCCTGTGCTTCTCTTCTTCTTTTCTTCCTCGCAGGATCTCTTCACAGCTTTGTGCTCCTTCCTTCTTAACTACTCATCCTTGCAGGAGATACGTTTTCCAGAACCAGCCGTGGAGAAGGGGCCACGGGTGTGTTTCAGGCGAGCAGGCATTGTTCTTTGACCCAAGTGTGTGTATGTGAGGTTGTTTAGCCTTACGCCTCTCCAAGCAACGAAAAAAGATGATCATGAGACTGTTCGTATTGTAAGTTCTCTTTTCTTCCACTTCCTCAACAACAAGCTGGTGTCTGCAAAGATGCCTGCTCCGTGATTCTTCCCTAGACTTCACCTGAAAAGTCTGCTTTAAGACTCAAAAGCCAAGATCCGGCGTCTGTGTTTCTGAGACGTGCCAAATCACCACATCCTGAATTGACGGGGCTTCAATTTACCCGGCAGAGCAATGGATTTACAGTTATTTACTGCGAATAAAAGCATACCGGCTTACATAGCAAATTATTATCCTGCTACCCAATTTAACAGACAACATTCCAGAACCAATCCACTAAAGCAGGGGCTAATTATCTTTCGTTATGGTGCAGTGAATCATGACGGACAAAATAAAAATTAAAAATAAGTAAGTACCAAGTAAGCGCAAGGACAGCGTTTTGGTAAAGAATCTTTGCACCATCTTTCATAAAGGATTCAATCTCTCTGTCACTTGCTCTCTCTCTCCCTCGGGCTGTGTTATGATTTAGAACAAAATCCTAAATTTTTTATCTCCATTTTTCAGTGATTTGATCACCATGTCAGATTTATTACACAAAAGATGTGATACAGTTTGCCACGATTTTGTAAGAGTCAGTATTATCTAGAAATCATTGATAGTATAAATAAAATTATTTTGATAGGCATCTACTCTTAAGGTATGTATGACATTTCTCTTCTCTCCGGAAACTATTACTTTGAAGGCCTACAAACTATACTATAGCATATATTTAGAGCCAAACCAATCATTTCTTGGTGGTAATATTAACTAGCAGTTGGTGCTGGCGGTCTAGTGGTTAAGATTCACTGGCTTTCACCGCCAAGGCTGGAACCATACCACCCATCTGTCAGTTGTCATACTGTGGCCACTGCACATTGCTGTGATGCTGAAAGCTATGCCACTGATATTTCAAATACCAGCAGGGTCACCCATGGTGGACGGATTTCAGCAGAGCCAGACTAAGACAGACTAGGAAGAGGGAGCTGGCCACCCACTTCTGAAAAAATTGGCCATGAAAACCCTGCGAATAGCAGTGGAGCATTGTCTGATAGAGCTCAGGAAGGGCAGAGGGTGGAGCAGGGCTCCACTCTGCTGTACCCGGGGTCTCTAGGAGTTGGAATCGACTCAACAGCACTAACAACGACACTATTAACTAGCACGGATTCCTATTTGTAAATGTTAGGTACTCTTTCTCTGACACAGACATGAAGCTAACTTAGCATTCTTTTTTCTCAACTGTCTCATCTGGAAAATAAATTCTGAGAAGTTGTTTCTTTGTATATGCAGAGACTTTCTTTTATTTTGCTTTGTATGAAATATCATAACTTTCCCTGCAGAACACATTGCAACTGTGTATCTTTGGTCCTGAGGTTCTGCAATGGCCTGTACCCAAAGCAAGGAAATTAGGACCTTTAGAGGGAATCAGGTATCTCAAATGGGTTGTTTTATTTTTGGTTATTGGTCTAAAGGAATCCAAGGTGATCTGGAAGCTTCAGTGGTTAGAAGTGAATGGCAAAGCAATGTCAGGGATTGTCCAACCACAAAACAAGGGTTTCAACTGAAAACTGCGTCGGGAGAGACAGTCAGACTGACAAGCATGAAGATCACAAAGCAAAGAACAGAGGACCTGGGTTTATGAGCTTATTCAAATCTGTTAACCAACCTAGGCCTTGTTTTTCTCACCGTAAAACTGGGGACAATAATAACAGCTCCCCAACAGAACTATTCTGAGGCAAAATCAGCATGTGAAAAGCACTATGCAAACTGTGAAATCTATATGTCAGCCGCCATTATTAACAAAACATTGAGTTTTCTTTAAAACCAGACACAAGACATTGCATCTCTTTGTTGTGTCTTCAGTTCTTCTCTGACTTAGGTTGGGATCCCTAGAAGCAGAGTCTGAAACCGGGATGCCTCCTGGGGAGCAAAACAGAATAGGGCAGGGAGAGAAGCCCAGCCGGGATGAGGTTTCAGCTAAGCTCTAGCTTCAGCCTGATCCCGTGGGGAGCTCTGATGTGTGAATGACATCACAGAGTCATCTTCACTTGAGGCAAAGGGACCTCTGTATCCCTACACCTGTCACTGGCTGTAGGGGAGATACGAATGATATAATGTCCTTGGCATTTCCAGGCAAGGCGGCTCTGTCTGTCAAGGGCAGTTCTCCAGTGAAGGATACAGTTGTGAGCTGTCAGCAGCCAAACCTCCCAGCAGCAGGGGAAGGATGCCCCGGCTGGGCACAGGAGAGCTGGACAGGGCACCAATACCACCTGCTATAATCGCCTTGTTGACCCAGAAACATGTAACATTACCCAGATCTTTCTCACATTGACTCCCTGTGTAGAGTCATGTTCTCTGCTCGTCTACGCACAGCCTTCAGCTGCAAACCAGCAGCAGCTTAAGAGAAGCCGGAAACGAGTTTGAGTGACCAGCTATGTATTGTTTCATAATGTCATTCACTGGCAAAAGCCAGACCTGAAAATAAGATTGTCCCGTGTTGATGATCTGGCCGACATTTAGTGAATTCCTACTATGTGCCAAGTCCTCTGCTAGTTACATCCACATGGTAACTCATGCTACCCTCACATGGGTCCTACAAAATTGGTAGATATTATCTTCCCTCCGCCTACCTTTTAATTTCATGGTTCAGGAAAACTGAGGCTCACTTGAAGAGTATTCATTTGGGAGACAGAATTGAAAATGTTCATACCTCGGATTACCAAGATTTGAGAGGCTCTTTGAGACCCTCTACTTCCTACTTAGGGAATGTTGAGAATCGTCATCGGTACTTTAATTCCAGAAGCAAGTAATTTGTACCCTCTATGTGTGCCAAGTTGTACATAGGTACAATGTGTAACGGAGCAGTCAGACTGGCCCCTGCCCTCTAGTTTACAGAAGGGTAGGGGCTGTTGGTGGCACAAATGATGCCTTTTTAATGGTGGTATCCCCAAAGATAGCCAGGGACTTAATTCAAGATGCCTTTACTGAACACTCACCATGTGCCAGGCCTTGAACCTGGAGTCGGGGCAGGTACATGAAGGAATAAGCCACAGTCCCTGCTGAAGAGTGTCCAGGCTACTGGTCTGATTTGTTCTTAATATTCAACTTTATGGCTCTTAAGTCTTTTCTTAAAATCCAATCTTATCTCCACCTTGAGTTGTCTTTAATTTATTCCAGAATGGACATGACGGCAATGGTCTCATGGGCTATATACTTCCACTGACTCATTCACATGCAATGTGTCAAGTACTTGCTAGAGAATTAATACTGACATTTGTCCTATGGGGACCACATCAGGCAAAATAAGAACTAAATTAGATATGTTCACTTTGGTAAAACAGAAAAAGCACATTCCTAGAGAATGGAGTTAAACATCAGCCATAAACTGGAATAATCTGAACAGCAAGAGTTGCCATTCCAAATAGACATGTTTAACTTACTGGAATAAGAAATTTGATCATGCTAAACATTTCAAGTATTCCAAAATGCAAACACTCATTTAATTTTAATTATTCCCCCTCTTCCATCAGATTCCATATTGATTCCACCCCAGAAACCAGAGGGTCATTTCTTTTTCTGAAATGAGTGGGAATTTATCTGTTTATGACTAATGGCACTGGTCAATTTCTGCTTCACATTAGAGATATTTTTGTACACATCTTGTGTCTCATATACCCTAACAGATTCCCTTCTGGATTTTCAGCCCCTTGAAGTCAAAATATTGTTCTGCTTAGTCTTTGCCTTCTCTGTGGCACATAGAAGGCATTCAATCAATGATGATTGAATGGCTGCTGGACGGATGAAAGGATGAATGAGTGCACGAATGAAAAACATTGCATTCTCTGCTAATATTCTCTTGGAGCCAATAAAAACTACAGGGCATGATCTGATTCATCCAGAGCAGAGAAGGAAGGGGAAGAAATTTAGAGATAGAGCAGTTGCCAGTGGGAGGCATAGGGCATAGGCCTTGCACATAGCACGTGCCCAGGGAATTCTCTGAATCGTGTCTGAATTGCATTGGTGCAGACTGGATCAAGGATTTCCTGAACACTTTTATCAAGAGCCACAGATTGGCCAAGAAAAGCAGGAAACTCAAGCAGGTAGCAGAGTCCACCACCCCTTTGGCTATATTAGTGAGTATTGTCCACTACCTCCTTGTCCGACTCCTGCTCCCTATCTAAAACTCTTTCAAGAAATGACTTTTAGAGATAAATACCGATTTGTCATTCTCCTGGGTGATTGTACTGGATGTTTGTTCTTTGGCCTCTCAATGTCTATTATCCCTTCTGCAAGAGACAGCCTCAACTTTCATTTGGGGATCCACTTCCTCCCAACATCAGCCCATAGAATCTAGACTTGGGGTGTGACATATGATGGAGGTCTAAGACAGCTGGTGGGTCACATACCCTGGGCCATAGTGGTTGGTTCAGGGGTGGGCATGTGACCGAGAGTAGTCCAATAAGAAGGAAGTTTAGAAGTTCTGCTGGGCATTCTAGAGAAAACGTCCTCTCTTCCGCTGGATTTGAACCTAGAAGGATACAGAACCAGGTGCTGCCAGCAGCCACTTTTGACTGGGAGCAGCTTTTCTGAAAATAGAGCCACCACACAGAGAAAATGGAGACAACTGGATGCAGGAGCCCCTGCATCCTTTAGCACCTAAAACAGACCCTCCTCTGGCCTTGCCTTCTGCGTGATCCAATAAATTCCTTTTGTGCTTAAAGTCATTTTGGGTTCACTTTTCTGTCACTTACAACCAAGAGACCTGAGAAAGGATACCCAAAGCCTTGAAAGAAGGGTTACCAAATGCCTAAAATTCACACTAAACTGTTACAGTTTATTGTTGTTAGACACAGTTTGTACCCCCCACCCCCGCCCCCATCCACCCAGGCTGTATGAAAACTACAACTTCAGTGGACAAAAACCATGCATCCTGATGACCTCCTATCTCAATTGCCCGTATGTCTGCCTGACGACTTTCTCTGGCCACAGGAGCATGGTCATCCCACACACATGGCAAAATGGGAAGTTAATGTCCCCAAAAGCAAACTTCAACCAATGAAGGATAGGAGTTGGCTACCTTCTGAGTTGGGTTTTACAAAGCATGTCTAGGGACCCTGAGCCCTGACTGCCCACGGTGGTAACTCACTGGTCCCAGTACACTTTACTGATTTTCCTCCCTTCCTGCCTTGCCTCCAGATTCCCTCACTGTGCTGCCTGGGGTCGGCACCCTAATAAACAACTTGCCCTCAAAACTTTTGTCAGGGTGTATTTTTGGGGGAAATCAAACTTAGAAAATGACTGATAGAAAATTGTTTCTAGAGGGCCGCAGGAGGAGGCGGAGAAGAGATGCTGAGTGCAGGCACAGAGAGAAAAGATGCCAGAGGCATTCTCTGCGAGGAGCAGTCCGCAGCACAATCATTAGGGCACAGATGCGTCTTTGTCACCCAAAGCCTTCCCTTCTCTCTCATCATGAAAACAGCACAAGATCTGGAACCCTGAGACCTCACAGCTCCACCACTTCCTGTCGGTGTTAATTTTCAGCTTGTGACCGAAAACCTTTAAATCTTGTTTTCCTCATCAGGGGATAACGATACCTATTGTAAAGAGTGGTTTTAGGGCAAAGAACAAAAGATGAGAAAATAATTTGGAAACTATAAAGCACTAGGCAAAAGCAATTATTATTTCTGATTCTTGAGTACAGAAGATGAAACATTACCAGACTAAAACCACGTCTGAACCTAGAGGAGAAAATCACATAGAGAATGAATAGAGAACATTCTCCCCCAGGAAATTACCCAGACTCCACAAAGGGTAAGTACGTGACACAACTGTGTCGTGTTAATGTTAGATGGGCCACTAACACCAGTTACCAGTTTATTCTGATTCTTCAAGTAAGGAGAAGTGCACTATTAATACAAATCCATCCTCTGCAAAAGGATGTATTTATTTATGTAAAAATAAGATTGGTTTAAAAGAAGATGGTAGCCATTATTCTTTGAAGGTTCCAGCCGGATATTTTAGAAAAGGAAAACAGCAGTAAAAGTGTTTTATGGCCTGAGAAACTTAACTAATTTAGAATCAGAAGTTTACTGCTTCACCAATATTTATGGGATTATGAATTTATCTAAAAATTTGTCCCGTACACCCAAGGTTATTAATGGGCCAGATGCTGGTTATTAATCTTCATTTCCTAAAACAAAACTAGCCCTACGTTTCTTGCAGACTGTACATCATATACACAAACCATATCCTGGAAGCCAAATTAAGCTTGAGTCAATAGCCCATTAGATCCAAGAGTTGTGGGCCAAAGCCGTAGGGAATTACGTGTCTAGAGCTGCAGTGATGGAAGCACATTTAGATGTTAGGAAGGTTTTGGAAACCTTCTATTTTTCATTTAGCAAATAACTTGTGGCTTTACACTTTTTTTTCTGTTCCACCCTGTTTTTTGCACAAATGTTTCTTTTCTCAAAAATTTGGCCTCCAGAGACAAGGCAACAAGAAGGGCTGAGCCACATCTATCTATCGACAGGTGAGAAAAAAAGTTCTTATAAAGAGGAAGACTGATGATATAAATACTGATGGTGAGCTTTGCATGTTTCAAGAGGTGCTAAGTGTTCTAGTTACCATTTTGTCTCCATTTCACGAATGTAGAACTTTAGTGATAGGCGCCAGGTCATACAGATCATTAGTGATGCATCTCAGAGCTGAATGCAGTTTATCCCAGAGCTCTGCTTTTAACAACTATGCTAGCTATCTCACCTGCAAGAAACAAGCTAATTGACTTTAATAACCCTTACTGACCAGGAAGAGTAACAGAAGGCACCAGAAAATTGCTCAAACTTTTCACTATTCTTTGCTGCAATAGATGGTACTTTACATAAATTTTGAAACTGAATTTGAAACTGACACGTTGCAGCCTGTCATCTACCACTAGGTGGTAGGTCTTGTATTGCTTGTCACTGATGGTCTACGGATGCCCAGAGTGAGAAGCAGCTTGGGTTACTTAGAATGAGGTGGACAAGATTGGAGCAAAGGAAGCTTCAGATGTAAGTCCAACTTCCATCTTTTCTTGTGCCAGATAAGAAGTTATTCTATACACATGTGCTATGGAACAAGGGGTACAAAAAGGCAGAAAGCTCTAAGATGGGCACATGGTAACTTCAGTCCTGAGCTTACCTCCAGACCCCTCTCTACCCACTGATTTGCCAACTTCTGGCCAATATTTTGTTCTAGTGACATTTTAGTATCTTTTTAACCCTCTGAACATAGCTATTGCCTTATTTGGCTTCATGAAGAGTTTTCTCGTTTGGGGCTCAATGTCTCAAACAGTGTTTCATTCATTCAAGAAATATATCAAAGCAGACAACAAGAGAGACATGGTCCCCATCCTCATGCATTTAGGACCTGTGGGGACTGGAATTGGCCACCCCAAGATATGTCTCTTTAGCATGAGGATTGTTTGAGGCTGATTGCTTTTGATAAACTGGGACAGGGAAGGAGGCTCTGAAAAGTAGAACTTGCTTGCCCTTTGTTAGGCGACATTTACAATGTAAGGGAAATCTCTATCTGTAAAGGTGCCTCCCTCTCTGTATCGGGAAGAAGAAAGGAGATGACCTTGTCTGTAGAAACTCTTAATCAATGGGGAAGGCAAGGACTTAAATCTTCATTTTGTTTACTGTGTTTGTCTGGTAACCTCCTGTAACTGACTTCCCTCCCCTCCCAAAGTTGGCATTTCTTTAAGGATTAAGCATCTTTCCTTAGGCTAGGAACTGATTGCTGCGCTCACCTGTGACCACCCAGCTCGAGACAATAGACTTGCCTCCTGCTGCGCCCGCCGAGATAGCAGACCCACTACCTGCTGTGTCCATCAAGCGCTGTGCTGACAGGGCAATCTTGTGACTATTGTGGAAGGGACATTTCAATCATATGTGAAATATCCTGTTTGGGGGTATATAACCACTCTGTGCACCCCACTTCTTCAGTGCCCTTTCTTCCTTCGGGAAGAAAGGCCCTGGGCCATGGTCCTCATAAAGCTTTGTTTAATTTTCTCTTGCTATTCTGTCTCATGTGAATTTAATTCGTTCTCCAGCCAGACGAACCCACATTAGGTAGAGGAAAAGTCTTCCTCCCCTACAGACCTTAGTTCTGGTTCTGCACACCTCCTACATACTTGCCTCTGGATTGATGTGTGCTTCTGTAAGATTGTTCAGGGAAGCAGAATTTTCTCAACAAGAAACATCACATTGGAAATATTTTCAAAAAAAATTTAAACGCAGTTTGGAACACCGCTTGCTAGCGTTGACAAGAGATCCAATATGGATCATCAGAAGGGCTCCCTCCCTCTCCTACATGGTGTGGGAATTCCAAAGAGACTAATTCAGTGTAAGAAATTCAAGGAACAGGTTTTTGGTCTTCACGAAGTGTTTAAGGATCAAAGCCATTTGGTTCATTCAAAGTTTTAGGTCTCAAATTCCTGCAGCATTCAGGCCTTTTGTGTTCAGATTGGCTATAGGACTTTTCATGCTGCAGAGTTTATGATCGGCCCCCACCTTAGAGGACCTGACTGTCCTTGGGTGCTCCATGCGAGTGGGACACGAGGCTACATCAATCTCAGGACTGGCCTCCTTCACTTTCCTGCTCTAGTCTTGGAAACTCCAAATCTCTCCTTAAAATGAGGCTGAACTTCTTTCAGCCCTCCCTTTCTCAGCCAAAGGAATATTTAACATAACTCTCTCCCGGGAAACCCTTGGGAAGAAGCAAGGAAACAGAGCTCTCATTCTCTCATGATAAGAGTACCAAAAAATAAAGCATAGTTAATTTTTCAATTCTATTCCCTTGCCACGTCTATCTATACCAAGCTGCATGGGCTTTTCTTGTCTTGCAGTGGGGATGCAGCTAAGGGTAAGTAAACATTCTCTACTCAACCTTTCCTACTCCTGAGGCCACTCCCCAGAGAAAACTGCTTGCAACTTCTGAGATTTACCTCCACATTTCTATATAACACACTTATCTATTTGTTGATTTTACAGTTTTTTCTATTATTTGTTGACTTCAAACTTTAAAAAATAAAGATTTGACTCCTTTACAAGACCCCCACAAAACACACACACTCCCACATTTTCTCTCCATCATTCTGGAATAGTTATAATGCACTTCTTGGATATTAAACCAATATTCAGTGGTATGGCTATGTAAATACTGTTCACAGTTAATGCTTGTAGTATCTGTGATTTCGTTGCCTTCCCTATATAACTGTTTGCTTTCCCTGTAATTAATCTTGCCTGACTTTTTTTGGTTTTTAGGCCATCTAGCTTTTGATCTTCCTGTTAATAAGTCATTGCTTGACATTCCAGCATAATCATAAATCTCCTCTCAATATACTTTAATAATATCAGGTAGCCTGTCAGTTTTAATTTTTTTCTTGGAAAAATTCTGGAGCCTTCCTTCTGTCCTCCTTATACTTGGACTGGTTGCTCTCCAGGCCTTATCTATACCTGTCATTCTAACTCTTCAGCTTAGCATTATCTTGGGAGCCTCCTTCTTCCTTCTTCCTGCTGAAACATGGAGATAAGGACAGAGGGAGAGCAGCTCTCCTACAACCATGAAGCAACAAGCATGGGCACAACAGCCAACATGCCAAGGGGGGCAAAATTAAGAGAAAGAGTGAGCTTCGCCCCCAAGAACATTGCTGACCTACCTCACTCACTCTAGTATGTCTTCCCCGGGTGTCTTGTTGCTTGACGTAAATAATCCTTTTCTTTTTGTTTTTGAGACACTGTAGTTTTTCATTACTTGTAGCAAAATGCATCCCAAACTAAAACAGGCACAGTGAGATTAAGTGACTTGTCCTAGTTCACACAACTAGCAAGTCAATGGCAAAAATGGAATTTGATCTACATGGGTCACACAAAATACTAGACTAATGCTACTACTAATTATTCACCATCTAGTGAGCAACAGGCTGAAAAATTTAGATTGTCCTACGCTGTGAGGTAGGAATTATCTCCATTTTACAGATAGAGATTGACTATCTTGCCCAAATTCTTACAATTGGGGCATTGCAGAGTTAGAACTTGAACTCCAGTAAGTCATCAAATATGTGTCTGTAAACGCCCTAACGCATTGTCTCACTGTGTGGTTCAGTGTTGCTGCTTTGCGTCTATAGAATCATCATAGAGTCATCATAATTTTAGATTTTTCTCCTTGGCATTTGTGGCAAGTGGTCTCTAAGATGGCCCTCAACGAGCCCTGGATCCTGGTGTTCATGCACTTTGGAAACCCCTTCCCTTTGTGTGGAGATGGACCTGGTGACGCTTTTACCAAATAGAATGTGGCAAGAGTGATGCGATGTCACTTCCAAGATCAGACAACAAAAGACTACGTCTTCCATCTTGCATATACTCCCTGTCTGGCCATCTTACTTGCTCTCTCTGATGACGTAAGCTACCATGTTGCAAGCTATCCCATGGAGAGGCTTATGTGGCAGAGAACCACAGGAGTGCCAACAGCCAGTGAGGAACTGAGGCCTTCAGTCCAGCAGTGGCTCCCAGCCAAGGATGAGACAGCAGTCTCAGCCAATGCCTTGAGTAAAGTCTTATTAGAAACCCAGAGGACTCAGCTAAGTCATGCCCAGATTTCTGATCCATAGAAGCTGTGACATAATCAACGTGGGTTGGTTTAAGCCACTAATGTTAGGAGTAATTTGTTAAACACCAGAAGATAACTAATACAGCACTACTCCTACGTGTGCATATCTGTGGAACTTAGGAAACCCACAAGAAAACAGCCAACACAACCGTGGAGGTTAGGGTTTTGAAAAAGGGCTTTCCACCAAGATTACGCTTAAGCGGTCAGAATAAAATTTTTGCAATAATCCATTTTTAAACATGAAATTTATATACTTCCTTGTTAGATGATGCATTTGGCTGAAGTTCTTGCCACAAACAAGGTTTTCCATCATTCTAGGAAATTTTTTTACGTCATTAGAGACAGAAGTAGAATTTCACATTCAGTGATGACTTAGTGCTTTCCTACAATTCAATCATAAAGCTTTTTACCCAAAACAAAGTAATTAGCACAGAGCAGTGATATCCTCAATGAAGTTGTGTTTCCAGAATGTGTATGATTTATTTCCTGTTGATACAATCCATCTCTGTCTCTTTCTAATCTCTTTTCATGGGATGTTTGGAAAGACATCATTTCACAGCCAAGGAATTAAAGAGAGACCAATGACAGGTAAATGGCTTTGCTAAATGCTCTCAACCTCCTCCAAAGATTTTAGCCTGCATGGACGATGAGTCATTGTTAGTTCCTAAACAATAGCTTACTTAACATTGCTGGGTTTTATTCCACCTTAATGAACTGAGAGAGAGGCACTAAGCAAATAAGAGCTTACCATCCTCCACAAATCCTAATGACTACCTCTGGGAATTTTATGACTTTGTTTTCCCATACTTGCTTCCATTTTCTGAGAGGGCTTTCTAACTTATATTCAAGATCTTCCTTGAAAAGTGAGTGGTGAGAAACTCACTTTGAAGGGTGTGAGGGCTGAATTGTGAGTGACAGCAGTTTATATCCAAAAGGCAAGGATCTGGAATTGTTGAATACTTTGCTCTACTTATATCAAGACAGAGCAGGTGGGAGGGTCTAGGACTCAGTATTCACCAGCACAACGCTGAGAGCACGTGAGACCCAGGTCCCAGGTGAGCGTATCTCCAGTCAGTTCTAGAAAAGACTGGTACTAGGTGTTGAGATGTCGCAGCTTCTTTGCTATCTGCTTGCTAAGTAAATAGACCCATGCTTTACTATTTGACCTTGTCATTAGGTTTGAAGAGTTTATTTTACTCTGTAAGAGTGGACAGAAAGCGAATAATTTCATCAGAATATTTCTACAGGACTCTATGTGTATCAACAGAGATGGGGCTGTGCTGTGAGGTATCAGCTACCTGTGACACTGATGGGCCAGCATCTGACCTCCCTCCCCGCGAGGGAATGCTGAGGTCGGTGCTTCGAGGAGGTGACGTGCAGAACTATAGCTCTAAGGCCTACGATCCAGTTGCTTCTTTGTTTGGTTCACATTTGCAGTTTATACAGAACTGCAAGGCTGTCACTCAAAATGACGCATGGCCGTTAATTCATTGGTCAGTCCAAGCACAGGGGCTTGGGTGGGACAAGGCTGTGAGGTCAGAGAGGGTGAGAATTCATGGAGCAGAAAAGATGCAGAGAGTTGGAGACAAGCCAAATTGAAAGTGTAGCCGACTATCAAAGTGTCAAACAGTTATTGTGGATTTACTGTGGTGCAGTATTTTGAAGTATTATCTCATCTAATCCTCCCAGTGACCCTGTGAGACCATGGCTATTTGACATTTCTCTCTACAGTTTCTATTTGTAGTTGAGGAAGCTCAGGGTCTGAGAGGCGAAGGGACTCGGTCAAGGCCACAGTTCATAAATGGAAGAGCTTGGATTTGAATCTGGATTTGCCAGCTTCTAAAGACATACTGGGCTGCCTCCTGGAGCTGCTGGCTCAGCAGGCAGAGAGAAACTGAGGCAACAGGACACCATCGTGGAAAGGAAAGGAAGGAAGGAAAGCAAAGCCCAGTGAGGACCCCTGAGCCAGTGACATGGTGGCAGTGGTTTTATCAGGAGCATCGGCGTCCATGGGCCCAGATGGAGCTCTCAAGTTCCGCTCAGCAAACAGGGATTCTGGGATGAGCCATTTTGTCCCCAAGAAGGAACAGACAAGAGTGTTAGTTCTTTTATTCTGTCATTCGTTCATTCAACAAATATTTATTAAGCACCTACTAAGTGCCAGGCACTGCACCAGGCACTAGACACATAGTGATGAATAAGAGGAGTGGTGGTTTCCTTCTCTAACAGGTGCACATTATAGTACAAGAGATAGGCAGGGAAGTATGTAGACAGATGGACTCTTTAAATGGATGATTTCAAATAGTGTTAAGGGCTATAAAGAGAATAAAACAGGTAATAACATAGACTAATGTAGATATCTGGAGATAGCATATAACATGGGAGTAAGGGAAGGCTTCACAGAGCTGAAAGATAAAAGAGGCAAGTGCAAAGGCCCTGAGGTGGCGATTGGCTTGGCACGTTTGAGGAACAAGAGAAGGTCTGGTTGGAGCACAATGAGCAAGAGGGAGGTGGAAAGAGACGAGAGACAAAAACAGACCTCATCATTTTGAAATAAGTGTGATGAGAGGCCGTTGGAAGCTTTGAAGGAGACTCACAGGATTTCAGCAGGACCTGGAGGCTGGGAGGAACCGGGAGTAGCAGCCAGAGCCCACGGCCAGTGCTGTGAGGGGGACGCTGGTTTGAGGGCGTGGGGTCAGGGCTTAGCAAGCACCACTTGAGGATGAGAGAAGCCTGAGTGGCCATGTGGGAGCAAAATGGGGGGCCTGGGTGAGGCCTTGGAACCTGCCCCCTAATGCTGGGCCTTCATGTTCATTGACTCGACGTGCGTATTGACCTTCAATCCTGGGTGCTGTGACTCAGAGAGTTGAGGCTCTGTCAGGAGAGAGAAATTAGATCATTACACTTGGTGATAAAGGCTCTGAGAGAGAGAGACAGGGACTGAGCAGCTTTAGATCAGAGACGGCCCCGTGGAAGAGCTGACTCCTGAGAGGACCAGCTCCTGGAGGCAAAAGCGAGAGCACTCTAGGCAGAGAGGACAGTGTGGACAAAGCCCAGAAACAGGAAAAACAATGCCATGTTTGAGGAAAAGAAAGGCCGCAGGGAGCCTGGAGCTTAGACAGAGACGGGAGGGAGGAGGAGATGAAACCGAGAGGCTGGAGGGCACCTCATGTCGCCAGGGTCAGAGCTGGGAATTTACCCTAAAGTATCTAAGGGTTTTCCTTAGAGAAAATGCACAATTTACTCTTTTTTAAAAAGGTCATAACAGTTAAAAGTTAAGTGAGTGCTTGCTATCGAGTGGAGACTGCGTGCTGTTGTGACTATATGCCAGTACCTGCGGTAAGCACGTTGCTTACATTCAAGCTTTCACTCCTCAAAACAACTCTTTGAGCTGGGTGTTCTTTTCCTCATTTTGCAAATAGGAAAATTGAAGAACAGAGAGGTCCAGTAAGTGGCCGAAGGTCACGTAGCTCGTAAACAGCTGAGGCAGGATTGGAACGTGGGATTTCACTCCAGAGTCACTGCTCTGATGCTTCGCGCGAGGCTGATGCTCTTTGCTATTCAAAGACATCCAAGGGCAGGAGCTCACAGGGAGACTGAAGTCCAAGAACAGGGCTGGAGTCAGCATCTGGGCTCACCCTGGACACAGAACAAGCAGGGTCATTCCTCACTCCTTTTCCTCTTCTATGTATTCAGTCAGCAGTATTTCCTATCTATTATGTACCAGACACCATGGTAGATGCCAAAGGTCCCTGGAGAGCGAACACAGACAGACCCTCCTTTGTGGGCTTCCTGTCTGTTGGGGAGACACTGATGTTGAACAGGCACAGAAATAATATGAAATTAAAACAGTAATAAGTGTGTAGGGGAGACAGGTGCTGCTTCAAGAGCAGACGACAGTCAAAGCCACTTTGAAAGAGTCAAACTTGAGGAAGGGTTAGCCACTTGGGAGGCCTTTGCTAGAAGGTGCTTCTGGCTCTGGATTTCTGAGTGGGGCTAGGAGGTAGTAGTGGGCGAGGGTGTGATGGTTAGCACGGGGACATGCCAGGCTCCTCAAGGTGACTCCGGGCTCTAGATTTACGGGTGCAAAATAAATTATATTTTGAATCACCCTTCTTGGCTTTCCAGGTCAGCTCAGTCCAGCAGAGAGCAAGGCCAGACTCAGGATACAAACTTGGACCAGGAATAAATCTGACATTTGGCTGCAGTGTCCTGTGGACCCTATCTCTGGTCAATCCGGTTCTTCCCCAGGAGGATGGAGTAGGAGCCTCAGCATGAGAAGGTCAGCCTCCCAGGGCTGTTGCCCCTCATTGACATGTTGGCATTTTAGCATGAGCCAGAAAGATTAAGGCAAAGAATGAGCTCTAGGAAGCAGGGTGGTGTGTGGAGAAAGCAAGCAGAGCTCTGGAGGCTGACCAGGCTGCAGCCTGCCTTAGTTTGGGTTCCCCCGGAAGCAGAACCCAAGGCAGGGCTTCCAGTGCAAGTAGTGTATCTGGAAGGCAATTGCAGGAAATACAGGCAGGGACTTGGGGATTCAGGAAAAGCAAGGTAGACGATAAAGGGTACATTTCCAAGTCAGTTACCATTGAGGGGAACTAAGTCCTGTGAGTTTAATGCTGCTGGAGAATCCAGTGTGGAAGATGCACCTCAGGGGATGTTAATTCCCCAGACCCTCCTCCCTGCCCTGGTGACCAAGAGCTCAGGTGGGCAGAGAGCCACAGATGGAGTCACAGGTACGGGTAGATGTAAATTAGGCTGCATGCATGGATAAGGTAAACGCCAGTGGGATGTGGGCAGGTTGTCAATAGCAGCCTCTATATTACTTAACTTCTTGGGGCCTCGGTTTCCACATCTATAAAAGGAAGATAATAATACCTCAATCTCTCAGGATGAAAGGCTGCTTTTAAGAAAGGCTACTATGTCCCCAACATTTACAGTATATAGGGGTCCCCATACATATCTGTCGATTGAATACAGGCAGTCGTATGCTGGAGCTGGCTTGTCCAGGCTCACAGGAACAGATTGTTAAATATTCAGGAATTTTGCAAGCCAGTTGTTAAACCATTGGTAACTTGATACAAGCCATGGTGGGTGTCTTTACACACCAAAAAATCAGCAGACACTGCATATCAGGTTTTTGGCTTCTCTTTTTTGCCTCTGAGAGCCAGTTTACCGCCATACCACTGCCCCATGTGAAAGTATTTGGGATAGTATCAAACATATAGGAGGTGCTCTGAAATGTGTATTTTCTTTCTTCCGTTGAAATTGAAGTTGGCGTTAAACAAGCTACACTTGTCACTGTTTTGCTTTTCATTTCAGGTTACCAGCAGTGCTCCTCCAAGTCGGCCACAACTTTATCTCTAAATTTGTATTCATTTAAAGAAATAAAAGGGGGGAAATAAAGTAAATATAACAAAATGTTAAATCTGGGTAATGGATACACGGGAGTTTATTATACCTTGCAATTTTCTGAACATTTAAAATGTTTCATAACAAAACAAAAAGGAGAAAAACTGAAGATGCTCCTTAGCTCCAGGTCTGGTGCTACGGCCCCTGAGAGTGGACAGAAGGAGGGTTTCAGCATCAGCGCACACTAAGAGATGCCCGCACAAGCACGGGTGCCGTCCATCCAATGTGGGTCCAAGGCTGGGCTGCACTTAAGCTTTCACCCACCTGCAAAGATGAAGAGCACAGAGAATTACAACAGCTCCTCAGATTTAGGGGGAGCCTTCGTATAATCTATAAGCGCAGGTAAAGAGATAGAAATAGTAATTAACACATATGACATACACCTAGTAAATGTCACCAAAAAACATATCTTAAAAATTCAAAATTATTAACTGCTTCCCTCATAGATTACTGTTCTCATTGCATGGTAATTAATCATTAGGAATTGGTTACACTGATGAAATCTTGCCATCCTTGGCTTGGTTCCTCTTGATTCTAGAATTATCAGTAAACATGAAAAATGCAGGGAATTGCAGAAAGCACTTCTTTACCTCTCATGGACCACATCCCATAGAACTTTGCAAAAAACAAATTCTTAATACCAAAAGCTTGCCACTACATTTTTTCAGATTCACTTTCCTATTTCTCCACCAAAGTTCATGAAGATGACTTTGGTCATTGTTAAATTCAACCCTCATCCAATGCACTCACCCCTCTTCAGAGTCTCTGCCAGTGGGTCCCGTCAAACTCTGCTTGAGTCCTTCTACCTGGGTGCACTGATCTGGGATCAGCTGCCTGGACAGATCACCCACTTCTCCCACCCAGGCATTGATGCGTCCCCTTCATCTGATGTCCTCAAACATTCCTCAGGTGAGACATTTTCTGGGCACTGCACTCTTATGACCTCTCTCCCCCAAATGTTCTCCAAGTCAACTTGCCCTTCTTGGAACCCTATGTCCATCCTGAATAGAGCAGATATAATGTGACCACTCAGGGGACCCTAGGACTATCACCTCTATTGTTTTCATGCTATCTTTGGTCAGCCTTTACTCATCATGTGTGGGCAATGTAAGTTTTCAAACACGTTTAAAAAATTGACTATAACAAATCAATATTTCTACCTTTCTTTACTTGGCAATTTGATTTTTTTTTTAGCTTAAACACAGAGTTTTATACTCATTGATGTATTGCACTCTGTGGTCTTTGCCTGCCCAGCACCCATCCACCCTTTTTTCTGGAAAAGCACCCCAACTGTGTCATGGAGAATTGCTCCTTCTCACAATTGGGTATAGTCTCAGTGGGATTGTTATTCCAGATGGCCCCCTTGGCAGTGGGCATCAGGAGCTCTCTCCTGAGAACATCATCATTGAGTACGGAGACCTGCTTGGAGGAGCTGGTGGATCCCAGTGGAGGAGCCAGGGGCAGACTTTCCATTTGTGTCTTCAACCTAGGTCCTCAGAGCTCCTGTCTCCCCACCTCCTCCTTAGCCCTCTTATCCTCCCTTCCAGTAAATCCCTTCAGTTGGTCTCAGCATCTGTCTCCTAAAAATAAAGAGCCCATGATGATACAATTGTCAAATAAGCCACAGATTACTGTTAGAAAGAAGACAACAATGGCAAAAAGCCGTGGCATCACTCATACTTTTACTCATTAAATTATTCATTTGTTTACCCACTCATCCAAACGCCATCCAACAAATTCCTATCACGCACCAGAAACTGGAGACCCTTTCTAAGCCAGAACACTGCTTGGGAAGAGCTCTTCAAATGCACTGAATAACAGCGGCATCTAACTTGTATTTACCATTTTATCCAGAGGCTTATTGACAGAAACTTTGTCAAAAGCGCTCCTTGAATCAGATCTCCTTTGAAAGCAAAGAACTCCCCCACAGAAAAAGAAAGAAAAAAACCCTCTTAATATTGTGCTTTAATTTTAGCTATTTATATGTATATAATTTATATATCTATAATATACATAATAAATTTAAACCAAACACACATTCTATCTTACAAATGGCGTTTGAAATAAACATTATAACAGACACGGTTGGTTATTCTGCCAATTTCTACTTAGGCGTTTCTAATTGAAAAGCACCTTCATATTGAGTATTGATTAGAGAGCAATCTGTTCTTAGCACACCTCACTTAGCATCACGACTAACATTTCCCCTGTCAGTGAGGGCTTGTTACGCACTTGGGGAGTCCTTTCTGATAGCGTGCTGCCATGTTTTAGTTATACCTATGTTTCTACCACCTGGGATCAAATTCCTTCTAGCCTCATTTTTTTTCTTGGGTGTAAGTTGATTTCTTTTTTACGATGACTGCTTTAACAGTGTTTATGTTCTATCCATAATAATTTTGTTTAACTTAAAATCTCTTAGATAGGTTGGGGTGGGCAAGGAGGTGGGTACTTCAGAATTTGCAATGAGCAGACCCGATTCCTGGATCTGCCTCCATCTTCATTTGCTTAATTAGTCTCTGTTTCTTAAAAAATAAAGAACCCAAGATAACTCACCTTGGATGAGTCACTTAACCTCTCTGGGTCAAGTTTCTTCATTCATAACATGCACAACATCCCAAACAGATCCATGTTTCTTTAAAGTTCCTATTTCTGTATTTTACCTCTAATCTACTAAACCAAAATCCTGGATTTGGGGAATCTGGAAACTATATTTTCCCAAACTTCTCCTAGTGGTTCTGAACAAATCAATCCATCGATGCATGTTTAGGAAAAAGAGAAACATAATCATAATGACTAACATGTGTGGGGCAGCTGCTGAGCACTTTACACCATGATCCTATGAGCCGGGCATTGTGGGTATCTTGCTTTCACAGCTAAGGAAATTGAGGCCCAGAAATGTTGAGAAACTGGCTTGAGGGCATACACGCAGTCAGTGGGGAGCTGGGGTCCCAACCTAGCCAGTCCCTCTCCGGAGCCCCTGCTTCTCATCACTGGCCTAGGCTATTCCTGGGACTCATTGAGTCAGATAATGTAAATGATCTTTCCCAAATTTGCTGACAACTTTGATATTGCTCAGTAACTTTTTACAGCTTTTGAACTCATTTCTGATGGCTCTATTTTTGTGTGTGATATCTTAAACATATTAGTTTTTTTGTGTGATGTCTTAAACATATTCTTAAACAACTTCTAGGCCCATAGGGAGAATTCTTTTACCATTAAGAAAGTGGTTCCTTGCAAATGTTTTTCCTCTGCCTGGAATACCCCTTTCCTTCCATTCTTAGCCACCTTTGCTTTTGTCTTCCAAGGCCTTTTGCCAAGGAGATGCAGCCACAGGAGCTGAGGAACAGATAGGGTTCTCTGGGGGGGTGAGGCCAATCGTCACAGCTGTGTGCTTTAGCCCCGATTTCAGAGTCTGGTCCTCCACTTCCTCAAGCCCAGATGGTTTCTTCACCACCTAGATTTTGGGTCTGTGTTCTGGGGTTATCATTTGCAACTAAGACACACACACCACACACACACACACACACACACGCACACACACACACACATGTCATCTAATCAGGCAACAGCCTTTTCATTAGTTCCCTCTCCTCAAAGAATATCATATAATATCATCAAAATCAAAGCTTCAAACTCAAAACCCATGACCACCATCCTTCCAAACTGATCCTGGCCCTATTCACCCAGATGTCCTAGTCCACACCTAGGCTCCTCCCTCACATCCATTCTGGTGCTATTCCAATCTGGCCACCGTTCTCTCTTACCTTCTAACCTTCTCTTACAGTCTCCCTGCCTCTAATCCTGCTCCCTCCCAACCCATTCTAAGCAAAGCGATCTAAGACACAAGTCTGATCATGCCACCCTAAACCCTTGTCCCATTGCCCCAATGGTATAGTCCAAATTCTTTAACAAGGGAAATCAGGTCATCAAGATATGGACCCTGCCTACTACTCGTGTTTCCCTCAAGGCAACTCACCCTCCAATTTTGCTGAACCACTGTATTTTTCTGTATATTCTCTAGCAGGTGGTCCTTTGCATGAATTTTCCCAATGTTCCATACTTTCTATTTGCCCTTCACTATCCAACTGCAGTTCATTTCATCCAGGAAGCTTTTGCTGACACTTTTTCTCAACTCTAAGCGAGACAGTATGATGCCCCTTCTCTATGGTCCCTGTGCTTTCCACTGTACCCATCACATTTTGTTATCACCATTGGCTGACTTTACTTTCCACTCTAAGCTCTTTAAGGAAAGGAACTATGCCCTCTGATCCTGCTTATACAGTTCAGGAATTGGCAGATGTTTCGCACTCAGTATCTTGGCTGAATAAATCAAGATCTGTTTGCCTTTAATCAGCCAAGGGTCTTTTGGGGTATTTAACATTCAAGATGGCAGCCTGGCTAGAACATGACATGAAACATCTAGAAAGAATAGACATAATTCAGTCTCATGCTCCCAAGAAAGGAATGAAACTCTGAAACCATTACACCCATCTATTTAGATAAATATTATGAGATGTGAGTAGCCTTCTGTTTTTAAAATAGAGACCCTCTTTCTTTTCCCTGAATAAAGCACACTGGAATCCATTTCTAATTCTGAAAATAAGAACAAACTTCTTTCCAAGTTAATACCCAAGAACGTTCTGTGGAGGTAGTTTTAGCAGTCGTCATTTGACCCAGAGTACGTCTGAATCCTTATGATAACACATAACTTTACAACAGGTTTGTACTTTCACGGTAATGTAGGACTCACCTAAATTTATGATATTGCAATAAAATGATGTCGTTTTCAAAGACTATTTCCTGGGTATGGATTTCAAAGACCACAAACAAAATATGGGGGGTTTTTTTCTCTCTATTTCTGTTTACTTTCCCAAATAACTTATGAAGAATCACTCTAAGATATAATCATCTCTATCATCTCAGGGATTATTAAGAGACAGTTACCCTGGGGCCGGCACCTTCTGCTTCGGCGGCTGGGGGTTCGCTGGTTCAGATCCAGGATGCGGACATGGCACCGCTTAGCACGCCATGCTGTGGTAGGCATCCCACATATAAAGTAGAGGAAGATGAGCACGGATGTTAGCTCAGGGCCAGTCTTCCTCAGAAAAATGAGGTGGATTGGCAGATGTTAGCTCAGGGCTAATCTTCCTCGGGGGGGACAAAGAAAAAAAGACAGTTACCCTGACAATGCAGAATGGAGGCCCAGATTGAAGGATGTTGCAAGTTACACAGGACTAATTCCAGTTCCTTCAGAGGACAAATTTCTTTGGGGTCTGACTCATACAGCCTAGCAATCACCTGAATGGCCAGCATTTGAATCTCGTTTCATTTAGCAGCATGGGAACCTCATTAAATGCTGTGTACTCAAAAGGTCAACAATACCTCACACTGAATAAAGGAAAAAAGAGAAACCCCTCTGGCAAAACAACTGAATAGCACTGTAAATGTGAGTAAATGGGAAAATGCAGGAAGTCCCTGCTGGAAGCAGGTGCATGGCCAAACAACAAAGGCATGAAGGGAAATTCTCTATCATCCATCATGGTCCCAAAGCAGGGCTTCTGGTTAATCAATGTTTTGATTAGAGATTTATCACCTGTTCAGAATTCAGAGGTCCAGTTTTCAAAGAAATACAATATAATTAAATACACTCAAGGTAATTTACTTTCTTCATTCAGAGTACTTCGGGACATGGCAGGAACTCAGACCATCTAACAAGCCAAATTATTCCTCTATTCTGGAAAAGCTCTGCCACCAGGAGCCTTGGAAAGTCAACTATTTTGGGCCTCCATACTGTCTTTTAAAAAAATGAGGGTGACAGGATATGGGTCATCTCAGTTTTAACTCAATAGTAATATATTCTCTTGGTTAGAAAGTTGTATTGACACAAGGAAAACCTAATTTTTGGTGTCTGCAACCAGTTTTTTTTTCTATATAGGCTGCTAAGGTCTTTTACTGTTGCTGAATTTCTTAATGAAGTTGTTAGAAAAAGAGATGTGGAGGACAATTTGTTCTGTGATTGGATCAATTAATTCCAAGAAAGTCACTTGATACTTTTAAATGTGTTGAATTTTTCAGGCATTTTCTCAGACACAGTTCCTTTATCACATCTTTGTGGTTGCCTTTAAAATTAATATTCTGAGGCTAAAAAATTCAGAGTGGATAAAATGGACAAAGTATATTTCACAAAGCCAGAAAGTACAGTGTCTAAGGAGTATACAAAGGTAAGATACTTTTATTTTTTTTCCAGGAGGAGATCCATCAAACACTATTTCAAGCAGGGCAGCACATTTATTATGAGCCACTGAAATGCACTCTTTTTCTAAAATTTTCCATATTAATGACAGCTCCTGGGGATTATTCCCATTTAGGAGGTTAGAAGTCATTATGCTTTATTATCTTCCATGTCAACAAATATTATTAGGAGCAAGTGAATTAAATATTCAAGACATTTAATGCATTTATTTACAAATCTCAAGAAGGAATTTATTCATGTTGTTCCATTTGGATTCATGCTTCGTGAAGCATTAAAAAGCCTTGCACCACCTGCCTTTCATAGTTTGACAAGTCTGTCAGCCTGGCTCTACCCCCTGTGCATGAATACGCAAATCTGTAAAGACATAAGGTGAGCTAAAAAAACCCTAGTTGTTTTCGAATGACTGCACTAATCATTCCAAATGTGCTTTGCTGAGACATCTTCTCCAGAATCTCATGTCCACTCTGGCCAAGATAGCAACAAATTCTCCTACCACATGTCAAGCCCAAATTACCTGTAAAATTGCCATTCAGTTTGTCTTTTAGCCTTAAATCTGTGGATAATTTCTTTAAAATGAGGCACTCAAAAGAGAGTCAAAAAATAAGGGTGGTAATCTTTCAAAACAGAGACGTATCTAAATCACTGAAAAATTCTTTGCCTGGCGGCAAGGTGGAGGTGCGCAGTGTCAACTCATTTTGTATTTCTCAATTTGACTCGTTGAGTGGGTTGGAACCCTGCAAGACAAAAATTCTCTTAGGCATCTGAGATGTTTTGAAGAAACATATTAGGGCCAGATTACATCAAATATAAGAGAAGAACACTGAACAATCACTCGTTCTAACTGAATTTCTGGGGAATCCTCTAAACAATCTAGGCCCCATGATTGCCCCAGAAGGCAGAAACTGAAGATGACAGTTTAAAAACAGCTAATATTTTGTTAACAGTGGACATCGTAGAGTACTACAAGGATAATCTGCATTTTCATGTTAAGCAAAATAATCTCAGGCCTTGGCCCTGTAGTGGAGTGGTTAGGTTTGGCACACTCTGCTTTGGTGGCCTGGGTTTACAGTTTCAGTTCCCAGGCACCCACCTACACCACTGTCAAGCTGTGATGTGGCAGTGTCCCATATCCAAAGTAGACAAAGATTGGCACAGATATTAGCTCAGAGCAAATCTTCTTCATCAAAAACAAAAACAAAAAAATCTTAGAGAAGATTCAGGAAAAATCAAAATGAAGACAGTTTTCCTGCCAACAGAGAAAAGAAGCTTTGGGAAATATTTAAGAGGTTCACTACAATTTATTAGGTAAAAGTTGATCATAAAGACTATGAGGAAAACTGAAAATATTCAGGCAAAGAAGGAAGGAAATTATAGAGAACCAATGGGAGAGTTCAGGAAGATGGATTTTTCAGTGTTTTTTTCCTAAATGTACAATCAGGAGTGTTAGCTGTTATTCTCTGAAACTAAGCTTACAAATGTCCCACTTTGATGTCCTAATGTCTTATTTCCTCCTGACACCTAGTAGATGAATTTCTGAAAAGCTCCCTTACAGATCAAACATATAAGGAACATGTGACACCAAAAGACAGATCTGGAGGGAAATTAGACCTGTAGCCATGGCAACCAGAGTAATCATGCAGTGCATTTTCTGAGTTGCGAACAAGAAAGATTCAAAACACAACTAAGGAAGAGAGAGATTCTTTCCTAGCTCACTATGGGGTGAGTGATGATGGAAAAGTGTAGGTTTTGATGGATTTGTGTTCCGTGAGAAAGTGAAAAGTAGTGTAACAAAGCTAATGTAGGGTTTTAGCACATCAGGCAGCCCACATTCAGCCATCTATGTAAGGCACAGAGCCACATTTGATGTGTTTCTTCAAACAAGAGGAGAATGTTCAAATTGTAAAGCTTCAGTGAGACTGGGAGAAGACTAATTCTTGGCAAAAGGGATGCTCTGTTGAAACCAGAGAGAAGGTGAGCGCTAGTACTCTTGTAGCCAGTCCTTCACCCAATATGTATACCTTAGGAATCTACAGCGTTGGGAAAATCTATCCGTTCAGGATGATGGCTGCCTAAATAGAAGAATGACCAGAAGAAGACCAACAAACCAAAGAGGTCTTTCTAGAAAGAACAGAAGTCCTCTGTGTAAGTATATAGAAGCACAGGGCCCTCCCCTGGCATCCTCTTCTGGCCCGTCAGAGCATGCTTTCCCCCTCCCCATGATCAATTTCCTCTGCAACATGGGACCCTACACACGTGAGACTCTATCACAGCCAATCGCCGTGGTTTTCAGATATTAGCATGCATAAGAATTACCTGGGAAGTCTGTTATATATTTATATAAGATATATATTTATATAATTATATAAATATATAGATATATATTTATATAAATATATAAGACTAATATATCTTATATATTTAGATCCTTGAGTCTCAATCCCAGTAGTGCTCGTTCAGTAGCATGGAGGTAGATCCAAGAATCTGCATTTTTAATGGCAGGAAATCCTTGCACCTCAACTTGACAAACACTGGCCTAAGGAAACCATTCTTCCTTCTTGGAAAGATGCACTGAAAGCCCAGATGATATCCGACAGAATCCACCTCTTCCAGACTTAGAGTAGGGGAAACAAAAGGAGAAAGACAAACATTTGGTTTCATTAATAAAATACAGGTAATATATGGAATAAGGGTTAAATTTTAAGTCCTGATATTTGGATCGCCTCAAGCTTATCCTAGAAAAGCTGACATCTCCCATAATTAGTTACGGGGATTGCCCATGAGAGGTCTTGTTCTGATAAAATGGTGGTGGAAATGAATGGGACTTTGGGAATCATAGCTGGGCTTAAGAAAGCCCTCTCACATTACAATTATTTGATTTCTACTTTACTTGCTTTAAGGAAACCTATGGCTATCTGATCAGTTTCAAGTGGAAAAAAATTGAACTTTTTTTTAATGGGATTTTTATACCATTAACATAGGAATGCAACTGTTAAATAATTGAAAGTCAATAAGATTTTAATTCACATGTCCATATTTCTAAATACTCCAGGATAGCTGAAATGGCTGAATTTTATAGCAAATATAAATATCTCCCTCTCAACTAATTGTTACACCTGGTTTTCCACAAAGCAGAGCTTGACTCTCTGCCTTCTGAAGTCCTGAGAGGAAACAGAAAAATGTTTAAGGACACTTTTTAAAATTGAGAGCTTTTTAAATACAAGGGACTACCTCTCTCTCTTTGGTGGGCTCATTATAGTTGCCCTCTGCTGCTGGCAGTGTTATTATGAGAGTCTTAGATTCTGACCTCGCAGAAAATTGAAATGGTACCCTCACCTAGCTTTTTACCTTAAAGGGCTCATAAGAAATAAGTCCTAATGATCAAATACCCCAGACTGATTTCCACTCCACAGCTCTGACCTGCACAAGCAAGTTCACCAGAGGATTTGAGGAGAAATAAACAACCACCGTCCGCTTCCAGCATCAGCAGACTCTCTCACTCAGCTGTTTGCTGCTGTTTCCTAGGTCTTTCCTTAAAAACAGTCTGGTCTTCCTAAATCATCTACAAGACAAATTTACTAGCTATAGAAGAGACTAGTTGACATTTTCCAAAGTGCTTTGTACCTCTTTTCCCTTACTCTAAAGCACTACAGAAAATATAGCGGAAATAGAGGAAACTGAGAGTATAGGAAATAGTAGTGCACCTTGTATAAGCTATGGATGGTAGGACTAGGTCTAGCACTCAGATTGCTGGACTCCAGTCGCAGTCCTGCAAGCTCCGGCTAAGTCTCTTATTTTCTCACTTGTGTTCTCGTACGAGAGTTCCTCATCCCTAAGACTTATCATTAAGCATTCATTGATCACCTACTATGTGGCAGACACACGCTGCTCAGGTCAAGATCTCTTCCCGTTCTCAACTTCCTCTGTCTGAGAGGGTCACCGTATCCTCATCTGTGCAAAGAGAGGGATGGACTAGATTTTCTCTGAAGTTTCTTACTATGCGGGACCAACCCTGCAATTCGTCTTCAACGTATATAGCAACAAGGAGAACAAGTCACTCAGGTCATAATCAAAAAGTCTGCCTAATCGATTCCCAATTTCACTTTCAGAGAAGTTGTAAGACCCAGCATTCTCCCCTGTTTCTAGGGGGTTAATCACTTCTGCATTATGTGGAACACTGGGTTGCTTAATGATATATCATAATAAGGGTTGTAATAACCAGAGGTTGCATGCTTATGCTGACCATTTGTCATGCTGCTGGCTTGAAAGCATTTATTTCTCTTAGTTACTGTACTGCTCTGCAGGTTTGTACTGATCCTGTTACATAAATCAGTAGTTTAAATGGGAAAGAGATCAGATTCCTATTAATTTCAATTATCCTTTAAGACAACCTCCCACTAAAAAAATAAAAATAAAAAAAATAACCAACAAACAGCAGTTGTAGTCTAGTCTCTATGTGGTCCTCATCTTCTAAATCATTTCAGAAGAAATGGCTCTGACATAATGCGATTCTGATGTCACATCCATTCGTGTATAACACGGAAAGTTAAAATAATTTTCCAATAAATGCCTAAGAATGAAAGGTTTTCTCTTATATATTTGCTGCCACACAGGATCTGGCTTCAGAGGGCCTAGCTTGTACTTCTAAGAAGGTTGCTCACCAACACTGTCAAATGTTCTTTAATTTTCAAAGTGCTTTCATGGTTTTCCTCTCAATATATCTTCACCACAACCCAAGGAGGGAAATAGGACAAGTTGCAAATTAGGAAGGTGCAGTATTTCCATAGGACTATTGTGAACACTCTACGGTATTGCCAGGTCAATGACAGAGACAGAAATCAGACCCAGCACCCCGAACTCCTGGTCCAGGGGCCTTTACCATAAATGGTGCCCTGATTTTGCTGAAAATAGGCTGGGTGTTATAGAAGGAGCCACAGCAACTTAGCCTCTGGGCTCTGACTGTCTCTCCATCAGGGGATCACTCCCACCTCTCTTCTCCCTTGGTGTCACCCCATCACCCAACAGGTTCACACTATGAAGCTAGGCCATAGGCAAGATCTGAGTAAGACATTTAAAGTCTTAAGCAATGTCAAGGTTGTCAGACACCCTTCAATCCAACGAATGATAATCCAAATACTGAACCAGAAAAGGGCGTGAGAGCATCCAAGGCCATTCTTGGATTTCCTAGAATGGCTTCTTGGATGCTTCCTTTTACCTAGCATAATTTTTCCAAAGAGCGTTTTGGAGGGGTCCCCCTACTTTGTAGATACCCTAAGCACGTACCCATTGGGATATCAAAATCAGCCACTTGGAAGTGAATGGTAAAAAATACGCACACATACACACACATACATACATACACACTTTTTCTCACCCAACTCACAACTAATGCCCACAGCAGGGCCCTCTTCCAAACCAGTACCCCCGCAGGCCCAGTTCCCTGAAGGGGTCTGTTGTCTGATCTCTGAGAAAAGCTTCCACGAAGAAAGGCACAACAAACAACGCACTTCCCTGTGCTGTCGATTCCCTTTCCTTCCGCCAAGGCTAGAAACTGGGTGCTCTTCTGAGTCAGAATCATTTAGCTCATGAATAATCCTGTCACTACTCATGACACGCTCTGCTAGAATCATTCAAAGTTAATACAAGTATAAGTTTAAGAACTTGTTGGAATCCAAACACAGCTTCCTTGCTCGGGATGGTGCTGGTGGTAAAGAGAGGAGTCGTGGGCCCAATAACTTGGTAATAAATATGCTCCTCAAATTGCTGGTGGGAGGGTAAAATTCCCATTGCGTCCATTAACTCAGCAATTGTTCCTTCCATTTGCAAGTGAGTTTTGAAAGGAATAATTTGCATTTCCAACCACAGTGTCTCAAGCCAGAGACAAGATTTAAAGTTCATATCAAACTTCATTTTGGCAACTGTATATTATCCTGTCCTAACTCTTCGATTAGACATCTAGTTATGAATCGATTTCCCAGGCAGTAGTTAATTACTCGTGGTGGAGGGGAGGCAGAGTAATATATTGCCGCGCGGCCCCCGTTGTCTACAGCTCTGATTTGCTCATCTAGACATGCAAATGGTATGTGTGTTTATGGCGGCAGCCAGCTGTAATGGCCCAGTTATGTTTAAATTCAAAGTACAAACTCTAACAAAAATTATTCGTGGTTTACTATGGAAGAAAGCCAGGGTGACAGCTAGCCACTTTCTTTGTAAATAAGGAAGATAATAATCGGGCAGTGAATGTAAATGATCACTGCTGCATATTTTAAGCAGCTCTGATGTCGCTGCTAAAACAATACTTTATTCTAAATTATGTTTCATCTGAGACCAATAATATGGGGAGTAAGTCATTAGCCTCTTTTCCCCTTTGAAAAGAGCTGATTGTGTGGCATCGATTCCAAAGACCTACCTGTAGTTACAGCTGAGAGCTATTCTCTAAAGCCATCAGGATGCTTACTTTGCCAAAAAGAACTGTCCCCATAGGCCTAGTGTTAGCTGCCTCCACGGACTGGGCACCTACTGAAATGTAAGGTGTTTACATTTGCGAGGTAGGTTTTGATGCTGCCTGACTCTCACTGCCCACATCTGACTCCATGTTTGGATCAGTTTCACTGCTTCCACCTCCTTCTCACTCAGCCGTCCACCCCCACATGTATACTGCTGCAGGCTCAACCCCATCCTGGGTTCTGGGATTAATCCTGATCTGTGGACGAAAGGAGGAAAAAGTTGGCCCCAACCTCATCCTCTGAAAGGCAGTACATTCCTCCATTACTCTCTCTCCCTCCTGGAGTGCATGGTGAACTTATAGCATCATAGATGGAAAGAGCCTGGACCCCTGAAAAACCAAATGGAGAAGCATTTCCACTTAATTGCGCTGAAATTTACCTGAGCAAAAAGCAAACCCGTCCTGTGATAATTCACTGAGATGGGGGATTTATTAGTTGCTAATAAATTATAAAATAGTCCACCCCTCTCCCTGGCCCCCCACCAAGCACCATCATTTAGCCAGCATGACGTATGTGCTGTCATTTCAAATGCCAAACCTACCCTTTAAAATCTTCCTCAATCATTAGTGTTCCTTTTACTTCTGGCAGCTCTCCACCACCCATTGAAATGTTGACTGTCCCTCCACCGTGTGACGGGGTCAGTAAGAAATGAAATGAATCAAAGCTCCTGGCTGTGCCCGAGCAAGTCCGCTGCAAGTACAGCCAGTCTTAATTGATGGAGCAGCTTACTGAGTCTCTGAATTAAAATATTCGATCTGAGCCACAGGACATCCTAGGATCCCTCTGACCTCTCTCTGGAACTCAGAGGTGGTGACATCAGAATACAGCCTCAGCAGGAAGTGCATGTGCTCTGTAATTAAGGTCCTGCCTCACCCTCCAGGGAACAGTGCCAAAGCTTCGACTTGAGACATAGGGCAGATAAAATGTTAATTGCAATCATGTAGGAGGAGGCACAAGGTATGAGCTGCGCTGCACACCTTGCTCAGTCACATTCCAGCAAGTTGTCGTCTGAGGGTTGATGGTTCTATTAGCATTCTGACCGTGCCTTCTAAGCCTGTAATGTTTGCAGAACTCTCTTCCCCAAACACACAGTTGAGAGGAAGAGAAAAAGGTGCCCAGTAGGTGATAGCAATGGGGCTCGCAAATGGTGACAACTTACAGGATTAGGGGTTGTTAGACAAGCAGAGTCACTATTATTATGCTTTCTACAGTAAGCCTGGATGGGCTGAATGCTTATTACCTAATTCAATCGAGCATAGAGCATCAAAAAGCATATGTTCTCTCAAAATATGTTCCCTTCGAAAAGGTCCATATGAAGATACTTGCTGGGTAATTTGTGAACATTTTGCCCTTTAGTATATCAATAGCTGTTGAGGAATTGGCAGGTGCAATGCTGAAAAGACAAAGGAGAAATAGTGGGTGTAGCTCCAGGGGCCCTGCATCCACCCTTGGGTGAGAAGCGAGCCAGGTCTTCTCAGTGCTTTCCTCATGCCCCTCCGTGGTGTGCCTGTGGTCACAGCCTTCCTATCAATAAACTAAGGATGCTAAATATATGGTATTTGAATTAACATGTCTATGTCTACTATGTCATACCTAGCTAATCAATCTCAGTGCTGTTTCTCAACCAAGTTCTCCAGGCAGCCACTACTAACTGACCACAGTTAATAAAAGAGATGAGGCCAATTGTTCCCTCAGGCACTAGATGCTGTATGTATTTTTCTGCTAACAACTGCTTGAAACTAGCCCACTACTCCCATCTTCCTCCCCACCTCAGATTCTCCCCCAAAGTCTGCTCAGACAGTCAGACAGTCCTGGACTCAACCCACCTTCATTATTCGCTAGCTATGGGTCCTAGCAGAATTCACCTGACCTTCTGATCCTCTGTTGTATTATGTATAAAAATGGGAAATAATAAGACCTTCTTCACCATGTGATTGAGAGGGTTAAACAAGGTAACGTGTATAAAAATGCCAGGACGATGCCTGGGACATCATAGTAGGTGCTCAGTAAACATGGGCCCATATCGTTTTCTGGCATGAAAAGCAGTGAGTGACAAAGAGAAATTGCCCTCAGTTTTTATTTTTCTTTTACTTCTCTATTGTGTTACATTTATTAAGTAAGAAACGTAGACTTTATGACATATTTCACAGTTAGAATCATGATCAACATTAGCGGTGAAAACATGAAGGCATACGTGCAAAATGGTTCTCAAAATATGGATTTTTGTTCGCAACAACGTTGGAAGACGAAGCTAGTATAAGCGATAGGGCATCATACATTGCTAAAATGATGTAAAAGTTCCCGCATTTTTTCATAGACATTAAGAGGCTAGCAGATGGAGGCTGGGATCTTTGGCATGTCAATTTATATAAACTATGCTGGGAAACCAGAGAGATGGAGAAGATGAGTCTTGTTTTCCTACAACAGTAACTGGAACTTAGAGCCTGCAGGATTCTGCCTGCAGCCCTGTAGGTGTCGCATAAGTAAAGTAGATTTTCAAGTCCAGCTTTGAAACGAGAAGAGAGGCAGCAAGCCCACAGGCCTGCTCTCCAAGGACTATAAAACAGCAAGATTGAAATCCGTGAGCAACAGATGATGTCAGTAGCCTTCAACCCATGAAAAATCCCCAGCATCATAGAGGAGACCAATGAAGTTAGAGTGAACCGGTCGGTTAAGACATGAGAATACCTGTTGCCATCGGAAACGCGTGTTAAGGAAGGAGCGCTGGAGGCCACTTCAGTGGCTCCCACAGCCTTTAAGATAAAGTCCACACTTCTAATCATAACCTACAAGGCCCTCCATGGCTTGATCCCTCAATTTTCTCTAGTCTCATCTCTTACCACTCTGCCTCATACAGCAGCTCCTTGCTGCTTGTAACTCCATGCGTACCACAGTGTTCCTCTTCCCTGGGCCTCGGCTCATGCTGTGCCCTCCATCTGGAAGGCTCTCCCTCCCTCTCTTCCACCAACCTCCTCCAGTTCTCCTGCTTGACTCCTTGTCTTTTAAAACTCAGTAACCCCAGGGAATCTCCCACAAGCTGTGTTCCATGCTCTTCCTATGTGTGCCATAATTTACCGAGCATTAGCTCTGTCATTGCCCTTACCATCCTGCTTTGTGACTACCCGTCTCTGAATCTGTCTCCCAGTCTGTACTATAAGCAACAGCAGGACAGAGACCACTCCTGTGCCTTTCAGTATTGTGGCTCCAGCACCTTGTGCTGTGCTCAGTGCAGAGCAGTGTAGAAATGGTTACTGGATGAATGAATAATTGAACAAGGAATGAATGGAGAGTGTGTGTATGCCTCAGACATGGGAATCGGGAGAGGCGGGGAAACCACCTACAGACTACCTAACATCCACTCCAACCAGCCACACCCGTAGATATGGAAGTGCCCAGGTGACTATACATAGAAAACCCTTCAGACTGAGGCTTCTAGGGTTATCACACCAGCCTTCTCACTGCACACAGGGCCAGCCGACCTATCTAGGCCTGAGTAGCATCCAGTTTCTTTCCCCAGAGATGGCCTTAAAGTTACATTTCTTTTTTAATCTCTTTTTGTATGGAAAAATCCTCAGTGTTCAGTCAAATACTAATCATGTTAGACTGTTTGTCACTTCAGTCACCACAGCAGTGAAGCTACGCCCACCTCAGCCTCAGCTCGCCATCAAACCTAACAACACTGCATTGATAAGAAGTGACACGAGACACGGCCAGCATACGGGCACCACCCACTCTTGGCGAAGCAAGAGATTTAGCTAAAATGCATTTTAAATGAGGGAGGAGAGGAAAGCTGTTTCCCAGAAGTTGTGGTTGGAGTGGAAAGGATATGTACGAACTGCTCTTTAGACAGCAACATGATACAAACAGCATGAAGGGTTGTAGTATTTTTCTCGAGCTATTGAACCCATTACTCTTTTCTCCCTGACATAACAACAAATAAGTTGTGAATGACCAGGTCACATGACAACCTTGCTTTCCAAGAGACCCGTTCACTAGTTGCTTACACCATATAGGAGTCAATATGGGAGATATAGGAGATAGAAGGATGTCTATTCTATGGCTCCTCAAAAGCTTATCAATTCAGCCTATTTGTTACAATGCATACTTTCTTACATTAATACCTTTAACAAATATTTTCTAAGTGCCCAGTGTGCATAACGCTGTGCTAGGCATTGGGAGTACGGAAGGGTCAACAGGTAGAGGGAAGACAGGACTGGAGGGGTGAATTGACATCTAAAATTGAGGCTGATGGGTTTCTAAGGTAAATCCTTCCGTGGCAATTTTTCAGTGGCTAGTGTTCCCTTTCACGGTGTGGTTCCAAACTGGGCATGCAGTGTCCGTGGCAGGCTGTGCCAAGTTTATGTTTGCTTTTCCTGAGAGGCAAAGTAGAAGCAGCACTGGGATACAAATAGACATCTTTACCCAACATGCAGCAAGAATTGGCTTATTCCTTAATAGAAGATACAGCATCTACAGCGACCATGATCTAGAACATTCTGGTAAGAAAACTAGGAGAAATGGAAAAGAAATGAAGGACCCCCAGGAGCTTCAGAGAATTCACAATAACAAAAGGTGTTAGCAAGTTAAGTGAATAATGAATGTATAATAAAATTAATAGTGATTAATAGCAAAGTGAAATTTCATCTTAACACCTGCTACCAGATGTCATGTCAGCAAGAGAATTAAAATTCTTAGAGAGATGATTTATAAGGACTTGGTGCAAGGCAGGTGGTGCAAGCCTAAGGATTTGGGACCAGAATGTCTGAGAAGGGCAAAAGAAAAGGGAAGGAGTTTATTTTTCTCCCAAGGGCAGGAGAGATGAGTGAGCAGAAGAGAAAAGGGGAAGGTATTAGTGAGACTGGGCACAGAGAGGCAGGCCGAGAGAGGCGCCTGGCACAAAGCTGGCTCCAAAGACCTGTACGAAAGAGAAATTCTAACATCCAAGATTCAGGTTGTTTCATGTGAAGGTGTGGAACGTAAACCTCTCCACTGTCCTTTGAAAACCTTCCCTAACAGTTCTCCAAGACTTTAGGCTGCAAGAGTTTTCACAGAACTCAAGGAGCTTTATATCCAACCACACAGAGAAGCACAGAAACAATCTATGTGGGAAAGGAATCCCTGGAGGGAAACAGGGGTGAGGCAATATAATTCCTGGGAAGAATTCACTGAAAACTCTCAAAAACCCCCAGACTCTTTAACCGCAGGGGTCCAAGCCAATTTACCTGGATCTTGAGGGGCCGCTGACTTCCAGGTTACTTTCAGCTTTATTTCATGTGAGCATCCTTGCCTTCGGTGGTAACTGAAAAAAGGCCGAGACTATTCCTCAGATCTTTATGGCCACTGAGACGGTACTAGGGGGACTACCGTTGTGCATGTATCTCCAGCATTGCGACCCTGTCAACATCTGTGTCAACTAGCCTTCAGTCAAAATCTGCAATGTCATCTTTCTTTCTCTGCAGCAAAATAAAAGTTTCTAGTCAAAAACAAAACTTTGTACTCAAAAATACAGTTGAATTTTAACCAGTCGGAATGGTCAAGGAAAAGCTACGTTTGTTTTCCCTAATCTCCCACTGAGTGCAGACAGGCAATAGAGACAAACGATTTATAATGTAAGTCTATATAATTTGACCACAACTTTCAAGGGGAACTTGAAATCAGGAATTGAAATAAGTCCCAGCTTTTTGGTCTGTAAAATGAAATTATTAACAGTGAGATGTGAGTAAGATCTAGTTAATAGCATTGAACCAATGTAAGTTTCCTGGTTTTCATATTGTACTACAGTCAAGCAAGGTGCCATTATGAGCTGGGTGAAGGGTACATGGGACATCTCTGTACTATTTTTGGAACTTCTTGTGAGTCTATATTTAAAAATAAAAAATTTAAAAGAAATGATATTGTTAATAATATCTTCCTCACAAGCTAGTAATGATGAAATGAGATAAAATAGGAAAATATATTGTTAAATTGCCAAAAGTGCACAATTATTGGTTGTTTAATAATCGCTCCTATTCTCCAGCTCTCAAAATCAATGTTCTAGTAACTTTTCTCAGGGTAAAAATAGCTAATACCTATCTATCTATCCATCCATCTACCTACCTATCTATAGCTCTTACATGTGCCAGTTACCATTCTTAGTTCTTTATGTTTGTCACCTCATATAAGTCTCTTAAAATTCTATGAGAAACCAATAATGATTCTCTTTTTTATGGATGAGGAAACTGAGGCTCAGACGGATAAGACATTCTGAAAAAAATCACATAGCTTAGAATTGGGTAGAACTGGGTTGCAGAGCTCGGTCTAGGATTCTAGAGCTGAAGCTTTTAACTCCCACGTATATTGCCTCTTGTTCTGCTGTCTCAGCTCCCCTGGGTGCCAAAAGAAAACAGGTTATGACTTGTATTTATTTCTCACTGCTGCCTAACGAATCATCACAAACTCAGTAGCTCAGTAGCTTAAGCAGCTCTCTTTTATGATCTCATAGCTCTGCGGGGCAGAAAGTTGAGGCATGGCGGTTCCGGGGTCTTAGAGCAGGTTCTCATGGACTGAGATCAAGGTGTTGGCTGGCTGCATTCCCATCTGGAGCTCAAGGTCCTCTCCCAAGCTCAGATGGTTGTGGTGGAATTCAATTTCTTAAAGTTGTAGGACTAAGTTCTCCGTTTCCTTGCTGGCTTCCAGCCAGAGGATATCACAGCTCCTAGAGGCTTCCCTCAGACCTTTGCCATGTGGCCCCCTCCATCTTTAAGGCCAGCAATGGAGACTCTCCCAACATGAAATGCTTTTAAATTTCAAATCTCTGTCTCCAGGGAGAGCCCAGGCCCTTTTAGGGGCTCACCTAACTAAGTCAAGTCCACCCACGATAATCTCCCTTTCTTAAAGCCATGTGTGCCACATAAATAACCTAATGATGATATGACATCCATCAGAGTGACAAAGTTTTGGGGATTACACAAGGGTGGAATCTTGGCAGCCACCCCATCCCAAGGCTTTCTCTACTTTTCCAAAGTTGCCAACTTTCTCCCTTAAACTTGAAAGACCAGAGTATGAGAAAATAAAGGACCATCTCAAGTTAATCTCAAAAGGCAATTAACTGATTAACCCAGCCCTTTAGCATGTCTTATACAACTGAGCAAGGTGTTGTGCTCTTTCCCATTCCCAAAATTGCCCATTTAATGGAGATTTTAACGTATACCAGGAGTCAAAATCAATGTTTTGTTGTTGTTTCTTTTTATTTGCTGTCACATTTTGACTATGAAAGAAACCCATGTGACATAAAAAGAATACATCAAGGAGCACGCAGAATGATAATTTATCAAGATGACTAGGGGAATTCAGGCCACACTTCATCAAGCAATTTGATTACTCTTCAAGGGACTCGTAAGAGGCACGACTCTCTAAATAGAAAGTGTCTTGAAGATTTTGCTGTCAGATCAATTGCTGCTAAATGAAAGTGGGAAGGGGCTAAAAGATATTAAGGTATCAATGTTCTCAGTCCTTCCCCTCATCAGAGTGGGTAAAGAGAATGCTGTACTCACCCTTAGCTCTCCTTCATCTCATCCTGTGCCTGGGAGACCTGCCACTCTCCAGGAGAGACCAACAGTGCCAGACTGGTTGTTTAGATTTGTCAATGCATAATTAGAGAATGGGCAGCAAGACACAGGAGCAAGAGGGAGGTAGAGGTAGGAAAGTCCTTTATAAGAAAGGCTAAATCAAGCTACATGATAAAAAGCTGGAAGAAAAAGGAGAAACAAGAGAAAAAAAAATGCAGCAAGCTGGAAGCAAAAAGGAAGGGGGAGGAGTTAGAAAATGAGTTACTCCAGAGAATATGAGATAGGAAGAAGGATATAAAATATATAAGAAATTTTGAGAGTTCTAATTGGAGTGACAATCGTTCTATTTTTGAGAGATTAACGTTAAAGATTAGAATTCTCCAGGGAAATGCTTACTTTGGGCTGTTTGGAGATCACACTGCACAGATACTTTCTGAGCCTTGCATGAATTTTTCCCCTAATTTATAGACAGCCTTTTAACCTCTTCTGGGCAGAAATTTTAACTCACTCCACGTATTCACTCACTTGAGGGGAAAGGGTGTTCCTGAAGCTACTACAACTGAAGTAAGTAAAATTGTGTGTGAATATACTTTTCTTCAAAAGTATTCCAAAACTTTCATGAGATCTGCAAAGGTTCCTTGACTCCAAAATTATTGTAGGAAAGACACCATGTCTATGGGAAGAGCAGCAGAAAAGGCCTAGATTCTTCTGGAGAAGATAAGTAGAGCATTATCATTACAGTAAAGGACATTAAGATATAATCAGTGGCTTCACCGTTCTGCATGGGATAGGACATACCCAGCAGACACATCATAAAAATGTACGCAGTCTCTGATAACTCATAGAGTTGGTCTTCGTAGATAGTCTATTGCTACCACTTAGTAACAGTTTGTGGTGGCCAGTCACCAAGATGGCAACCAATGATCCTTGCCTTTTAGTTTTCACATCCTTTTATACTCTCCTTCCACACTGAATTAGGGTGGCCTGTGTGACAAACAGAATATATTAGAAGTGATCTTGTGTAGCTTCTGAGGTTAGGTCATAAAAGCATTGTGGTCTCTGTCTTGGTCTCTTGGATTGCTCACTCTGGGAAAGCTAGCCACCAGGTCAAGAGGGCACTCAAATAGTGCTGTAGAAAGATCCACGTGGAGAGGAACAGGGGCCTCCTGCCAACAGGCAGCACTAACTGGATCCTCCAGCCCCAGGCAAACCTTCAGATGACTGCAATCCCAGCTGACATCTGACGGCAACCTCATGAGATACCTGAGCCAGAACTGCACAGGCACACTGCTCCAGAACACCTGACCCACTTGCACTATAAGAAAAAATAATTATTATGCTTTAAGCCACTGAATTTTGGAATTACCCAAATTTGGATAATGTGTTTCCCAATATTAGCTAGTTAATCCATAGGCGAATGCACAGAGTTGGTGCTCAATTATCAATTACTAACATTGACATTCAATCCAATATAAACAAAAGGTAACATCTAATGTAGTAAAAGAAAAAGGGTTTCTGCTAATGGTGGATGATAACAGTGCCATAACTTAAAAACACAGTAACAGTCCTTTAACATTGGCTGATAAAGATGTTTATTCCCTTCTGGTTACTGTGGAAAATTGCAATGCTTCTATCTGCTCTTGATATCTTGATATCACAAAGCATACAATAGATCCCTCCAACTCTGGAATAAAACCATCACCTCCCTTAAAAAACAATCCTTTTCACATTGCTTCTCTTTATAATAACAAAGGGAAAAACTTACACTAATCCTCAGCTGAATTTAGAAACAGAAGAAATTGAAATTTGGCAATATCATTAGTGACATAATAATGAAAAATCATCAGTATTAGTTCTCTTGAGGGAATTTGTTTAAAGTAATTAATTGATATGTATTCACTGCACACCTTGCATAATGTGATATTCTCTACAATCAAAACTTAATAAGGATGAAAATCTACAATTTGTTCTTTTCAAGAATACATATTATTCCCCCATAAGAACAATTGAGTGATCTCAATATTTTCTCCCTCAAATCTAAAGCAATTAAAGAAGAACCAACCTCAAAGAAATGTAAATAATTACAAAATGGAAACCATTGAGGAGAAATTCTCAAACAAATAATGGATTGTTTAAACTAGATCATTACAACCTAGTAATTTGCAAGGTCTTACTGAACAGAGAAAATATAACTTACAACATGATGAATTATAGTCCTCCACTTTTGTAATACTCTGCTAGTGACAAACAGAGTATCATTTGGGATGTTTCTAGAAGGCAAACCTTACTTCCAGAAGTAAACTATATTTGGTCTTCGATGAGAAATCTAAGAAAAAAACTGAGGTGATCGCTGAGCTATTCTTAATAAACTTTTCGAAAGTCTAATAGCAAAGATGATCATGTCTGTAGTAAGGGACAGAAAGTAAATTAAACTAGTTTGGGCAATAATAATAATAATAGCAGCAACGTAGAGTGAGATTTTATTACACACTTACTGTAGCAGATTGAAAAAGTGGCCATAGTCATTCGCAGCGCTCTCTCTGTTCAGATTCTCTGCAATGTGGCAGTAGCTCTTCCCGTGAAGAGATTGAGTCTGCTTTCCCCCTTCATGGATCTGGGCTGGGCTCACGACTTGCTTTGGTCAACAGAATGCAGAAGAGATAGTATGCCAGCTCAAGAGGGCTCGCCTGCTTCCACTCCTCCTCCTAGCACTTGGTCCAGCCACCACAACGAAAAGGATGTGGGCAAGCCTGCTGGAGGACGTGGTGCCATGTGGAGGTGAACTGACCCATCTCAGAAACTGACCACAGATGCATGAATGAGCAGAGCTGAGATTAGAATAACCACCCAGCAGAACTCAACCCAAATGGCCAACCCGCAGAATCGAGAGCTCAACAGTTGTTTGAAGTCACTAACTTTGGGGTAGTTTGTTATTCAGCAATAGTTAACTGACATGTGCCAGGCGCTGCTTTAAGTGTTTTACACACATTATTTAACATCATCCTTGCTACATGCTGTGAGGTAGGTAGTATTATTTTTCCCATTTTAGAGGTGAGGACCTTAGGCCTAGAGCAACAAAGAGAATCCAGTGTTTAATGTAACTGGAATATCCCAAGGAAGTGATCTTGCTGGATTCAGGTACGCCTGGTCTAGATCTTTGGGCAAGGTCACCAGGGCTTTGCTTTAATTATTCTCCATTTTTTGGCTCCCCTTGCCTCTGTATGGATTTACTCTCACACAGTCTCTCTCCTTGTGGACACATGCTGACTATCTTGTCATAATCCAGAGAAAAATTGATCAGATGAAAGAGTCTAGGGAGGCTCTGATTGGTTAGTCCTGCTCATTTGCCCAACTCAGGGACGAGGGGGCACATAAAGCCTGGTGATTGGCAGTCCCATCAGAATCACCTGGCGGGGATGGGATGGGGAAGGAACAGTTCTGTGATGGAGAAAGGAGTACTGGGCAGATAGTAGCAACATGTTCTCCACAACAGATCACAAATTCACAAAGCGAATTCAAAGATTCCTTAGTAGTGAAGTGAGTGGAAACCTTTGAACTATAATATTGTCTGCCTTGGAGCTGGTGTGCCCTCCAGCACACAAAGCCGAGGACCCCGTTCTTCTAGTCCTCAGGCAGCCTTCTCTCCCCACATCTGTCCGTGCCGCCTCACCACAGCTCCTCTCCCTGAATAATGAGAACATTCTCCAGCACTTTTTAGTTTTATAGATTTACCTGATGTTTGAAGAACAGCATTTTCTCCACAGTTAAATTGGAGAGTGGATTATTTGCTTTACAAAAGGATTCTTGACTTTACAAAGGATTTCCCAGAATAGGACTTTAAATAGCAACCTCCCCCCTGTGCATTTAAACTATGATTCCATTTGCAAGCTACTGCTTCTGAATCCCTGAAATTCAGTTTACCCGAGGGGCTGGGCTAGGCAGTTTCTAAGAGCCCTTCCAACTAAAAATTACATGAGTCCATGACCAATAGCACATATGACAAAAACACCAGATACTGGAACTGAAACACTTGGACTCTAACCCTAGTTCCCTCACTGATTTACTAGCTGTGTGATGACTATGGGCAAGTCACTGGACCACCCTCGGAGTCCTGGTGCCCTCACCTGGAAAAGGTGAAGAAGAATGTCACCCATCTCACAGCTTTGTTGTGAGGATTAAACAAGTTAAGGCATAGGACATGCCTAGCACCCTGCTAGGCACACATTAAGTAGGCTGCCTACAACTCCTTTGGCTAGTTTCCAATCCAGTTTGTCCTCTGCAGCCAGAGGAATCCATTCAAAATGTAAATTCTATCTTATCAAACCATTCTCTTTAAATCTCAGTGGTTTCCCACTGCTACAATAAAAACCCAATTCCTTCGAACGTGCTGCTAGGGCCAAATGCCCGGCACCCCCTCCGGCTGCCCAGTATCGTTACTCACCATGCTCATTCCCATCTTTATACAAACCTGCTGCTATTTTTCCCAAATTACAAAAAAGTTCCTTTCTTGATCTCACTTCCCCTATGAGCCTCAGCTGCATTTCTCTGCTCACCTTTGCAGTGAAACTTCTTAAAGATCTGCCCATGTTCACTGTCTTCAATTCCTTTCTTCCCAACTACCTACTTGACGTCCACTTGGATGTAAAATGTAAACCTCATTTCCACGTGTCCAGAAGTGAACTCCTGGTCCTCTCCTTCCCAGCTTGCTCTCCCTGGACTCTTTCTCACATCCGTTGATGGTAACTCCAACTTTCTGGTTGCTCAGGCTGGAAATTTGGCAGAAATTTCTGACTGTCCTCACCCACCATCCAATCCACCAGCTAACCCTATTGCCTCACCTTCAGACTGCCACTAAAAGATGACCACTTTCCACTGCCTGCACCGCCTCTAACTGACTGGCCCATGCCATGAACATCTTTCATAGGAATCACTACAAGTCTCCCCGTGACCTTGGCTTCCACCCTTGCCCCCGGGCCTTTATTTCCAGTACAGTAGTAAGAGAAATCCTTTTAAAACAGAAGTCAGATCATGTCCTGACTCTGCTCAAAACCCTCAGTAGCTGCCGCACTCAGTCAGAGCAGAAGCAAAAGCCCAGCAATGGCCTCAAGGCCTTCCACCATCTAACCTCCGCCCTCGTCCACTCTGCTCCAGCCACACTGGCCTCCTCCCTTTCCTGAACATGCCAGGTACACTCCCACCTTTGGAACTGGCTGTCCTCTCCACCTGAAACACTTTTCTGCCGGGTATCTGTACAGCTCACTCCCTCACCCTTCAGGGCGTCACTCTACCGTCATCTTCATGAGACCCATCTTGATCATTCTGTTCAAAGGTATGAGTTGCTCCCAAGCTAGAGACACTCATGATTCTCTTTGTCCCGCTCCAGCCTTTTCTTTGAAACATATTCACCTTCTAATGTACTATAGAACATAATTATTATGTTTATTCTTCCTGACCTTCCCCTTCCAAAATATATAAACTCTTCAAGGACTGGCATCCTTGTCTTATTCATGTACCCTGATCAACCAGAAAAATGCCTGGCGTATAATAGATGCTCAATAAATAGTGGTTAACCAATTTCATGCTCTTGCCATGCTGGTCTTCCTCCCTACTTGAGGCTGTAGCTCACACCTCACTTCCCCAGAGAAGCCTTCCCTCCTCCCCATCAACTTCCCCAATTACAGACCCAGCGTCTCCCTCCTTTGGAGAACTTTTGAAATTCAATTGTATATTTGCTTTGTGACTACCAAGCTCTCTCAGGGCAGGGAAAACCTTGTTTGTACTTCCCCTCTTATCAATAATACCTAAGAGTATCTGCATTTGGTAGGTGCTCAACAAATATTCACTGAATAAATGAATAGTAGATGGTTATTCACATTATTGTAGGGCGTTAACCTTGCACACATCAATGGCTCCCAAGTGCGTACACCGTTAGCATGATCAGAATCAACCTCCTTTATTTGCTATCTGAAAAACTGCTCCCTGCCCCCTAGTAGGCCAGTGGTAATCTGCAGGGCTCCTGTAGACACTCTGCTTTCTACCCTCCGGGGCTAAAGGAGTGCACTCCCTGCCTTTAGTAGACTTTCACCTCAGTATTACTTATTTTGCATCTGAAGCAGCCTCTTTCATTTCCATCTTAAAGGAATGCAAACAGTTTTGTTTTATGTGAGTGACAAATTGAAATTTGCAGATTGCACTCTAAAAAAATTCATTTTGCACTTTTCCAATTTAAAGTATTTTCTTTCTAAATTTACTTTATGAGAGAGCAATTCAAATTTTGTCATTGTTAAAAAGATGAACATACTTGTCCATTAGAAAGATGAGGGCATATTTCTGATCTTCCTATAACTGTCTAGCTGCCATAATTCCACATGCGTGGAATTATGACTAACAGAATTAGGGCTAACATCAGATACCCTCGCTTAGTTGGTTGTGTTAGTAATTTAACACAGAAAATTACTGATACAGTACTCTGCTCACTGAATTTCAATAAGGCTTCCTTATTGACACACAGCGGCCATTTTCATCTGGGCCTTCAGAAGGTTTAGCATGAAGAGCCTTGAGTTAACTACTTATGTATTCCTAGCTTTCTCCTCAGAACATTCACATGGCCTGTCCCTGTTGGGATGTTCAAGATTGACTGCTGAGCATTAAATAGTCTGAGCCCGGCCGCAGGACTAGATTAGTACACAGAGGCCTGATGGAATTTTCCTCTCATGAAGGGCTCCGCCTCTCCTGCCCACCCCACTTCTGAGCAGACGCTATAACTCTTGCGTGTGTGTCTGAGACCTTGGTAAATAAAGCAGGAGCAGAGAGGGAGGGCTGGACAGCCTACCTTTGCCAGGGACTCTTGAGAGAAAAAGGAGACACTTGAACAATTTTACTACCAAATATTTCAAGCATATAAAAATGTATACAAAATAATAAAACTTCTGCTCTTGCACCCACTACCAAATGTTGTAAAAACTTAATATTTTGCCTTGTGTCACATCCATTGGAAACAGAAAGGAAACATCAGGGATGAGGTTGAAGCTGCCCGAGGACCCCACCTACACCATCCACTCACCCACCTTCCTTCCCAGAGGCATTGACTCTCTGGAGTGGGAGGTTTATATTGACTTACACGCTTTTACTCTTTTTATCCATAAACTTTAATTTTTTTGTGCTTTAAAACTTTGCATAAATGTGATCACACTCAATGTCTCTTTCTGCAAGCTGTACACACGCACACGTACACACACACTCCCTGGCTTGCTATTCTATTTTTGAGATGTATGCATATTAAAACATGAATAAATGACATCCGATTTCATTCACTTGAATCTACTGAATTGCATTACAGCATTTAAATCCATAATTCATATACTCCTTCTCATGGTGGTGGGTGTTTTCCTCGTGGGGCAGAGGTGCTGGTGGTGGGAGGGAGGAAAGGATAAAGAGCTGCTTCTCCTTCCTGCTGATTCAAATCTGTACCTTACAAGAGTGCCCATGTGGTTAAAAGACATCTGTGATGCTTCATTTTATGTGCCAACTTGGCCAAACCATGGTGCCCAGATATTTGGTCAAACATTATTCTGGAAGTTTCTGTGAGGGTGTTTTATGGATGAGACATTTAAATTGGTGGGCTTGGAGTAAAGCAGATTGCCCTCCATAATGTAGGTTAGCCTCATGCAATCAGTTGAAGATCTTAAGGTCCCCTAAGAAAGAAAAATGTTGCCAGCAGACTGCCTTTGGATGTGAACTATAGCTCTTCACTGGGTCTCTAGCCTCCCAGTCCACCCTGTAGATTTTGGACTCATCAAGCCTCCACAATCACATGAGCCAATTGCTTTAAACCATCCCCCCCTCCCCGCCTCTCTCTCTTTATATATATAGATAGATATAGAGATAGATAGATAGATAGATATACACTTACCTATAAATATATACATATCCTGTTGCCTCTGCTTCTCTGGAAAACCTTAACTAATACAATGCCAAAATAGAACTTTCACTTGTTTTCATTTGTGACCCTTTGGTCTTTGGAGATAGAAATACTTAGGGAAAAATGCAAGAGTTCCAAACAGGCAGGGAGCAAAGATGATGGAGACATTTTGCTTAGTGTACTCTCTTCTAGGTCACGAAAACTTATATATTCTACCCTAGGCCAAGCCTTATCTTCCCAACCTACTGTCTGTGCTTGATTAGAGGGCATGAGATTAATCTCTGTACCCCCAGTAGGCACTCAACTAATGTTTACTGAATTAGAAGGTAGATAAATTGGTGGTAATTTCAGAGAGCCAAACAGGGATAATAGTAAGAAAGGAACCAGTTAACCAACAAATCCATCAATAAAAATATATCTCTGGGGCATGGTCATGTATTTAGCACTGTGCTGGGAACTGTCGGGTATGGGGGCTCATAGAGACTTGGAAAAATAATTGCCATGGTAACATTTACGGTCAAAAAAATAAAAGCAATCAGAAAATGCTGGAGTCAAAGGGGAAAATGATGAAAGTAAATTTAAAAAGAATTATAAAAAAGGAATGATAAAAAGTAAATGTGATGAGAGTAAGTATGAGAAGAATGAGAGATAGCATGATAGAATAAAAAGAATGCTGGATGTGGAAACTGAAGTTCTGCAGTGAAATTGTAGCCCTGCCCCTCACCCTCCCATATAACACTTGGCCAGACAGTTAGCTCTCTATCCTTAGTTGCCTCTTGTACAGAATGGCTTTGTATTGTCTCTCATTGTGTCCACTCTCTTGATTGCCCATGTATTGTCTGGTGAATAGGTTAGTTATTATACTAACATCAAGTACTAAATTTATTGATTTTTCTCCTAACCACTGTCCCGCAAACATAAAAGCTAGTCAGGTATCCAGACATCATGGCCACATTCAGTGCTCAAGGATGCCGTCTTTAAAAGAAACTATTGATCTCTGTCAGTATCCGGTGACCTAGCCAAATGTAGGATGAAGCACCCCATTACTTCCTGCATGCTTTCACATTTTACACCCTGTTCTAGAGATTTTAAAATCTTGTGACATATCAGATAGTGAAACATGGGTCAAGTAAGTACCTCCAAGTTGCTCAAATCAGCAATTCTGTAACAAGAGAAGCAGTCAGATGAAATGATCAGAAGCACAGATGGCACTCAGTTGTGTTTTTTGCAGGAGGATTCCTTCTCAGACCACACAGGGGTTGAGTTCTTCTTTACGCTACCCGCTTTGTGGAAGTGTTTTCTGTTTAATCAACCCCTCTTTGCCCACATGCCTGAGAAATGCAATTCCCTTTTCAATAGGGAAAATTGGCCCCTGACTGATTTCCATTATATTTATGTATCCTCACCCTTGCTGGGCATGCCCCAGCTGGGTCTCTGCAATGACAAAGTGATGGATGGAGCTCTCTGGAGTAGAGAGGAGATGCATCCCCGTAGGACGGAGCTTCTCCTCTCCGTCTATCTGTTCTGAAGGTAGACCATCTCACAGCTGGCAGCCACAGAAACACAACACAGAGCTTCTGAGACACAACGACGTGCTCATAGAAAGAGAACTGGAAAATGCATAATATGGAGACAGGGGTCAGTGTTCCGTTAAGAGTCCTGGCTCTGCCATTGGCCAAATAGACAACCTTGGATAAATCACACAAACTCATTGGTAAAACAAGATTCTTCCTTCTCACCTATCTCAAGGAACACTCAAAAGGTGAAAAATAATGTTAGGAATGCAACTTTTTGGTAAACATTATCACATGCAGTACATCAGGGATACAAACTCAAGATGCCTCCTGCGGCATCCTCATTTGGCCCACAGCAATAGAGCTTTGTGGTTACATGTAAGGAAGGCTGCGGAGGTGACCCGCAGGGTTTAAATCTCACCTGCAACCCTGACTGACTGAGTGACCTCAGGCAAGTTACTCCAACTTAGCTACAAACCTTCTTTCCCTTATCTACAAAATAATGAACCTATAGAGTTATCGTCAGGTTAGTTCCATGGCTAACACAGCTGGGTTGATTCTAGTCCTGGACATTCTGTTAATTCTGGATGTGCTGGTGCCATTTGGTGCAGTGTTTGTTGAAAAGATTGAAAAGAATCAACTCATAGAAGGCCAACACGACAAATCACAGAGGAGGCAATGTTCCTTTCTGCGCCTCTGTGCCAGCATTCACCACTGGACCAGCCCTCTCTCTCCCCGCCATCCATTTAGTAAGCTCAAGTTTTTGTGGGATTATAAAGCAGATCTTCCTCCACACTACCCAATAGAAGAATGAAACTTAGATACAAGCCACTGTCTTCCAGAAAATACATGTTGTGGGGTCAAGCAGAGGACTCAAGGAAATCTGGAGGAAGAATTCTAGACTGTACACAAATATGCTCAAGACGAAGGAAGTTAGAGATGAGGAAGCAAGAGAAATATCCTAGTGGAATATTGGTCACTGAGGCTGTATTAGAAATAATCACAGCTAAGTTTTTTGAACTCCTATTATGCAAACATTGCTTAACATACTTTAATATCTATAATTTCATTCAGTCCTCATAAAGCTCCTTCAGGGTAAATCTTATCATTCCCTCTTTATGGAAGGGGAAAAGGCTCAAAGTGATGCCTCCTGGCTGAAGTCACACACAAGTAAGTTATGGAAAGAGAATGAGTCTGTGACAGGCTATTGATTTTGCAGAGGACAATTACACCCCACTCTCTCAGGTTTTTAAAAGTTCATTTGGCTTGTCACATAAAATCATTCATCCCAAAGGGGCCAGGGAAGCTTTCTGGACCTTGGGCTGATGTTTTCCTGCCTTCACTCATCCACTGGAAGCTTCTGTTCTCGAAATCTCTAGATAAAGAGTGGTTCCAAGGGCTCAGTGAGTCTAAAAGGAAGAAGAAAACAATAAGTAGAAAAGGTCCTAATTACACATGGAAAAGATGATGGCAGAAAAGCCCGCTAAAAATAGGAACCAAAATTTCCTAGAAAATGGGGGAAAAATTGGAGACTTTATCTTGAAAAAATAAAACTGAAATGTATTAAAATAAGTTAATTTTATATTTAATGAAAATGTAGACTATACTGCAATTATTTGATGATTATTAAAACTAACAAAGAATTTTTTAGATCATTTTCCAAAGAAATTGCTTAATAGTACAATATGATACCCATCAACATATAGCCATACAGAGGATCATTTTTGCAAAAAAGGTTTTGATTTCATCAATTTTCCCGAAGGCCTCCTGCATCCTTTGATATTCAAATCACCAAATTATTCTCTTTTGAAGCCTATTACGTCATCATCCTTGTTGATTTTTCTCTTCTTCAATTATTAACTGGCCTAACTCTGTCAGATCCTCATTTGTCAATTATTTTGCATGTGATTAACGAAATTCACCATCTTCCCTTTCATCTTTGCAAAGTCTTGCATCTTTTTTCAAGATTTGTAGTTTCCTTTTGCAATCAAATTGCAATATACTTGTGCTGTGTTGTCAGATGTTTGAGAGTAGCTGAACGCAGGTAAGACATTGTGGATATAGAGAAGAGTGTTAAGGGGTATTCGAGTGGAGATGAATTTTAACGAGTGGACAATTTATTAGTGCATGCTGTCATGCAATGATGCCTTTCGTCCTACTCTCCTATGTAACTGTAACTTTGGGGATGATGATAAATAATACTGGGATAAGAGAATTCTCTGTAGTAGAAAGAGTAATGACTCCTAACTCCTAGATAGCTCTTCACAGACAGCAAGCTACTTTCACATCCATCACCTCACGTAAGCTTCACAGCGTCTCTTAGACGGGGGTGGGGCAAGTGCTTCTGTATGCATTTCACAGTTGAGGAAACTGAGACTCAGTAAGGTGGACGTTGTTTTAGAATTTCTTCCTAACTCACTCTCTTCAGAGCAGTGACTTTCACTCCTTGTTCTTTTGCTTGGTGTTGAGTAGTTTACTAAATACTTGACATATATCACCTGGTTTATTGCTCATAAGTGTCCTGCTGGGTGATTATAATTAGGCCCTATCTATTTCATTTTATGAAGGACAAAACTAAAGATAATTAAAGTTAAAGAACTGCTGTTAAGCCAGTTATTGCTACAATAATGCTGCATAACGAACAACCCCAAAGTCTCATTGGCTTCCAACAACCAATAGTTATTTCTCACTGAAAGGACCAGTTAGAGGGCTGAGTTGACTCTGGTTCAGGTGGTGGGTCAGGTTCAGGACTGTGCCAGGTGTCAGTCATTTGTGACCCAAGCTGAAGATACAGCAGCTCCCTGAGCAATGTCTCCTCATGACTAACGGCAAATCGTACATGAGGCTATGCTCACTCCACTAACCTGTCATATCCACTAGCCTGTCATTATCCAAAAAGAGTTAACACAAAGTCAAATGGAGTCAAAGTCAATGGGAGAAAGATGTAGAATCTGTCTACCCTGCTGGCAGGCACTGAAGCATCACATGACTAAGAGAATGGAGGGAAAATCCTATTACAAGTGTGAGAACATGGGGAGGGTGATCGTTAAGAATCTTCAGCAACAGCCCTATCTGCACCACTGGCCCAGGTCCCCACAGCAAGTGCTGGCTCCAGAGCCCACACTGTTAACCACCCCAGTGTATTTCCCCCCCAGTGCTCAAAGGTGAGTCCTCATGGTCCCGTTGATAATGACATCACCAATTCCTCCTGGCCAAAGTTGTTTGGCACCTGCCGGCTGAGTCCTCTTGATCCTCTCCTGTATGTCTGGCCCCACATGGCCTTGGGACCAACCCAGATCTGGATGTCGTGCTTTCTGTATCTTCAGGCCAGGAGCTAGGCAAGAAAAAAAGATTTCCCCTTGGCCCTTCTCTGACCTTAAAAGAAGTACATTTGAATAGCAATTCTCAGTTAACAAAGCATCTTCATAGCTCTTTTCTCAATAGAGCCCTCTTCCCCAAATTCCATGGAGTAGACATTATTACAGCCATTGTACAGGTTTAGAAGGTGAGGCTTAGCAAGATGAAATGACTCACTAAGCACACAGCTCATGAGCTCCACAATCCTGATGTGAACTCTACCCTCTCCTTTATTGTACTTCTACTGTTAATTGAGCATCTCCTCCGGGCTGGGCAACTTGCTGAGACTGCTGCAGATGTTACTTCATTTAATTTTCACAGCAGTGCCATGGGAGAGATGTTCTTATCCCTTTTTGTACACGAGAAGCTAAAATAATTGTCCCAGGTTGTAAGCTAGGCAGTGGCAGAGCCAGACTCCACCAGCTCTGTCTCACTCCAGTGCGCATGCTCTTCAACCTATACTATCCTGTTTCTTTTGTTCTTGTCCCACCTCCTTAGAATGCGCTGCCAAGAGCTGGACCATCTCTTGCCTTGAACCCTTGTGATACAGCCAAACTACGATGTGGTTCCTCAGCTCCAGGCTCTGTCCTTGGCTCCATGTATGAGTGTCTGCCTTTGCTTTCTCTTCGGGGACCCCTCTACTCCGCCCTGTCTTTTGTGTCCACTGGGGACAGTTGCTTTCTGACCCTAAGCCCCATTGGCAAGGTCCTGAGGCCTGTTATCTGTCATCCTGCCACAGAAAACTCACCCTTCTTGCCTGCTGCCCCTGCCAAGGCTGCCACTTTTATATAATGTCCTATTTTCAGGCATTTCTGCATTGATTAACAACTCCTATTTAGGTTTGGATTGAAGCATCTTTAAGTTCAACTTCGGGACAAGTACGTTGTCAATATCTACAAGAATAAATCTATCATTGAAGCTTTTGTCCACAATATGCCTCATTTATTTAAATTGCTTTTTTATTTTTAAATTAAATTAGCTACAAAATTGACCTTTCTCGATACACAGTTCTATGAATTTTAGCACATGTATAGTTTTGTGTAACTACTATCACAATTCATACACAGAACTATTCTATCGCCTCTCAAAACTCCCTCCTGCTGTCCCTTTATAGTCGTATCCTCCCCCCACCCCTAACAGTTTTGTGTTTTTAAGGATGTCATATAAATGGGTTCATACGGTAGTTAAGCTTTTCAGACTGGCTTCTCTCACTCAGGACAATGCCTTTGAGACGCATCCAAGTTGCTGCAGCTTCGGTAGTCCATTCCTTCTCATTGCTGAGTAGTGTTCCACCAAACGGATGTGCCACAGTTTGTTTATCTATGCAGCTGTTGAAGGACATTTGTCTACTTTCTAGTTTAGCGTGCTTATGAATAGAGCTGCTATAAACATTCACACACAGACTTCTGTATGAACGCAAGTTCTCATTACTCTAGGATAAGTATCCAGGAGTGGATTGCTGGGTTGTGTGATAAGAGTAGGCTTAACTTTATAAGAAAGTGCCATAGGATTGTCCAGAGTTACAGCTAGTTTTCACACTTCCCTGTATGCAGTTTTATATTATTGGCAGATTCTATTGCAGTGCTCATGTCTGCTGTTCACTCCTCTGGTTCCATTCTTGGCCCTGCTCTGCCTTCTCCAGGCATCAGATGACTGACATCCTTGGGCTACGTCAACAGACTTTTTTCTCCTCTTGTTTCTAGCTGGGTTTGGCTTGTAGGAAGCGCTGTCAAGACAGCAGAAGGCAGGAGAAGAAGGATATCTGAGGATTTATTTGCCTCCTCCCTCCCTGCTGATTGCCACAGCATCTCTCTGGGGTAGCCACTGCTTGTGGCCAGCCACAGGCTTTCATTCCCCCCACCCCCACAAGCCTGCTCTTGGTCAATACTGCACTATCCCTGGTTACTTATCTATTCAGTATCTTACTGAATTTTTCAAAAATCACTATGAGATAGAAAGCTAGCTGAGGAAACCAAGGCATAAGGATAACTTACTTGTCAAAAGTCACACAGCTGGTAAATAGTAAAGCCAAGACTAGAGTCCAGGTCTTGTGACTCTCAAGTTCATGCTCTTCCCAAGAAACTCTGATTTCTCCCCATTTGTGTCAATGTTCTTATTACATATTTCCACAAATAATTCACTGTACATGCTGGAAACCTTCAAATAAATGAGCAAATTGAATTCATGATCCGGTTCTTTTGAGCGGGTTGTCTGGACTGACATAGCTTCTCTTCTTCCTGTCTGATTTTGTTGTTTAACTCCCAGTACTCATGGTATCTTCCATATCAATTCTACGTTTAATAAAAATAATCAAAATTCCTGAATAAAACATAGGAAGGCTAAATAAAATATTATTATTCTTAAGTGAACATTGCATAATGCTAATATACTCCATATTCATTATTTGAATGAATTATTGATTAGATTTATTAATAATTTCTTTTAAACTTTAAATATTTTAAAATAAACTTTTACTGACATAATTACCAGTGGTGAAGCTGAAAGCAATTTATTTTGTTTAACAAAACAACCAATGCCTACTATTGGGTTGGCCTTAACACTCTCAGAATGAATAGGGGCACAGCGGACAACTCCACATGCACACTCATCTATTCATTCCTTGCAAATAATTATTGAATTATTTAAACCCTTTACTCAAGTCCTCACTGTTAGTGAACAGAGGAGGTAGTTCTTTTGATTTTCAGATAAATAATTTATTTCTTATGTGGCTTTAATGTTAACAGAGTCCTGCAGATCACCAGGGATCCCTAGGCACACTCCTGAGGATTTGCTAGGTTACTCTACCTTAGGGTGACCGATGGTCCCAATTTGTCCAAGACGGAGGGATTCCCAAGATGTGTGACTTTCAGTGCTAAAACTGGGAAAGTCCTGGGCATACTGGGACAAACTGGTCACCCTAACTAGATAGCATGTGTCTGAATCCAGCTATAAGAAGGTCACCCAGATGGTCCCCTAACTCTAGAGGAGCCAGAAGTAGCAGACTGACGTGGGGAGAAGGTGGGGAAAGGAAAGCAAAAGAACAGACTGTGTGTCCTTCCCCACTGCTGGTCACTGGAGCGCAAGGCAGTCCGAAGTTCAAGTGGACAGATCAGCTCTGAACTGGACAAGAGACTGGAGCCTTCAATCTTTCTGTATCGAAAAACGATATTTTAAAATATCTAAAAGTGACCAGAAAACTGATGGAATTTGCCTAACAGGGCATCTGGGAATAGAGGAAGGAATTCAACAGAAGATATTTGAAAGCAGAGGTGGGCATTAAAAAAAGCCATTTCTTTATGTCCCCTATCAAGGCCAGTCTGTTTAAAAAAGTCATTATGGGAAGGCAGATATATCTTTGAGACCCTGATTTCATTTCTTTTGAATAAATACCCAGAAGTGGAATTGCTGAATCATATGGTAGTCTCATCTTTTATTTTTTCGGAAACCTGCATACTATTTTCTATAGCAGCTGTACCATGGCCACTAACAGTGCACACTTGTTACAATTTCTCCACACCCTCACCAACACTTATCTTTTTTTAAATAATGGTCATCCTAATGCATATGAAGTGATATCTCATTATAGTTTTGACTTGTACTTCCCTGATGACTAGTGATGTTGAGCATCTTTACATATACTTGCTGGCCATTGTATGTCTTTTTTTTGGAGAAATATCTATTCAAGTCCTTTCATTAAGCAGATTATTTGGGATCTTTTGCTACTGACTTATAGAAGTTCCCCATTTGTTTTGGATATTAACCTCTTATCAGCTATACAATTTGCAGCATTTTTCACAGCATGCAAGATATGGAAGCAACCTAAATATCCATCAGTGGATGAATGGATGACAAAAGTGTGGTATGCACATACAATGTAATGCTATTCAGCCTTTAAAAAGGAAGAAATCTTGCTATATGCAGCAACACAGATGAAGCTGGAGGACATGATGCTCAGTGAAATATGCCAGTTGTGGAAGGGAAAATACCAAATGATTCCAGTGAGATGAGGTATCCAAATAGTCAAACTCCCAGAAACAGAGAGTAGAATGGTGGTTGCTGTGGGCTGGGGGAGGGAGGAAAGGAGGAGCTGCTGTTCAACAGGTATTAAGTTTCAGTTATGCAAGATACCATGTACCACGTACCATGATTTCCTGGCTGTGGGACCTTGAAAAGTCATGAAGTATTTTAAGTCTCATTTTTGCATCTGTAACATGGGGATGGTAGTATCCACCTCATAAGATTCTGGAGAAGGAAAATATGATAATGCATGCATATGTGCTTTGTAAACTATAAAGCGCTACGGAGACGCGAGATATTATTATTGGCTACAGCAGGAAAATCAGGAGACAGCGACTGACCCAGTATGGCTTAGATGGCTGGGTTTTCATATTGTCATTCTCAAATGATAAAGTGCAGAGGAATGGATGGATCCTGCAAACAGTGGAAAACAGGACTGGAAGTCAGGGCCATGGTGGTTGATTTGTGGCTTTCCTAATTAGTGGACAGCCACAGTCAAGTGTTCTCATATACCAACCCTCCCCCCGCCACCGCCCAAACCCCATCGTTCAATTTCAACTCATCCTTCTGATTTCAGCTAAATAAGCACTTCCTCAGGGAAGATTTGTCTGACCACCCTCCCTTCCCCCAAGAACAAAGTCTAACTCAACATGGTTGAAATTTCACATTTATTTTTTTCAATTTCTTGATTGATATCTCTTCCTACCCAAAACCAACTAGATAGCAAGCACCAAGGAAGAAGAAATCATAGCCATGTATGTTTATCTTTATGTCCTTATCACTAAGCAAATTGACTGGTATTGAGCAAATAGCTGTTGAAAACCTGAATGAATAAATGAATGACACACTCTGCTCTGTCTGTCCTTCCTGATCTGCCTAATTGTGGTACCTACAACCTATCCTTGAATTCTGAAACCTTATTACAGTCATGCACCGCATAATGATGTTTTCATCAATGACAGACCACATATAGGATGGTGGTCCCATAAGACCGTAACTGAGCTGAAAAATTCCTATCACCTAGTGATGTCATTGCTGTTGTAATGTCATAGCACAATGCATTACTCACGTGTTTGTGGTGATGGCAGTGTAAAGAAATCGACTGTTATCAAACCTGAAGTGAGTTCACTCACCTGTTGCATGGCAAACCAATCTCTGACACTAGGTGTAGTGGAAGAAAGTAGGAATTTTATTTTTGCACAGCGCTGAGCCAGGAGAGAGGGCAGCTGACGCTGAAATCCCAAACTCCCTGAAAAGCTAAAAGGAAGGATTTTTATTTGGGGTTTTAGGTAGGGGAGGGGGAGCATATGGCCTTGCTGGTCAGAGCTTTCCCACCGGCCTGTCTTTGGCCTTGAGACTACTCTCAGAGAGGAGGGAGCCCATGACCTTGCTGGTCAGCAGATTTCCCACCAGCCTGAATCTCTTTGCAGGGTGGTGGCAACAAATCCAGGTGCTTGTCCTTGGCTGTGTCTGTCTCCATGGAGGATAGTGGATTCTGGAGCCAGAAAGCCAGGGAGTAAGCAGGGAATGAGTGCTTTGGTTTTAACCCCAAATATGCTGGATTTAATGTGGGGATACTGATATCAGGGTTGGTATCACTATTGCACTGTCAGTCATACAACAGTGTAGCACATAGAATTATGTAACCTCCATATGCTTGGTAATGATAAGAAACAACTATACTATTGGTTTATGTATTTACTATACTATACTTTTTATCATTATTTCAGAAGGTACTCTTTCTACTTGGAAAAAGAAATTTACTATAAAACAGTAGCCTATGTTGTGTCAGCCGCAGCCTCATACATCTCGTGTTTACCGTGTCTCCTGATTGCATCATTTTCTCTTGTGCTTGATCTAATCTCATGTTGTTTTGTTTCTCGTGACCCCAAGCGTACAGAATCCACTGCTAAAGCTGTCAGTAAAAGGCCACGTTGAGTGACTGACCTTTAATTTTAACAAAATTAAAAGTGATGAAGGACTCCAAAGGTGGAAAATCAGTGATAGCTATTTCTGACCAGTCAGGCATGTCCCATTCCACCACAGCTACAATGATGAAGAACAAGAAGAAAGTGATGGAAGCTGTTAAAGGATCTGCCTCATTGCAAAGAGACTAACAAAAATTCAAGAAGGGCCTGTATCAGACGTGGAGAAACATTTAATGACCTGGAGTGAAGACCAGACACAGACGCATATCCCTCTCAGCACTGTGATGATCACAGCCAAACCAAAAAGTTTTTTTGCGATGTTGAAAGATTGGACCTGACTACAATGTTGAATTCACTCCTAGGTCTGGATGGTTTCAACGATTCAAGAGTCATCACTCATCACACAATATGAAAGTGAGTGGTGTGTCTGCAAGTGCTGATCCGAAGGCAGATGAAGAATTTTTGCAAACTCTAGATAAGCTCATTTTGGGGGAAAATTACTTGCCAGAGCAAATATTCAACATGGATGAAACCTGCTTATTCTGGAAATGGATGCCTGAAAGGACTTTCATTCACAAGGAGGCCAAGTCAAGGCCAGGTTTCAAGGCTTTTAAGGACAAGATAACAGCCTTGCTTGGGGGCAATGTTGCGGGCTACAAATTGAAACCCCTTTGGGCTCTGGCACAGTGAGAACCCAGGGCCTTCAAGCATATCAGTAATAGATGACCCAGCTCCTCTTCCTAGATGCCCTCCTAAATTGCTATGCCAGTGAATTGGAGAAGTAGTGTTTGGAGAAAAATATAGCTTTCAAAGTTTTGCTTATGGTTGATAATGTTTCCAGACATCCTCTTTTTATTGGTGATCTTCATCCCCAAATCAAACTGGTGTTTTTCCCTCCAATCACCACCTCTTTGATCTAATCGATGGATGGAGTTATACCAGTTTTTAAGGCCTACTACCTGAAGAAAACTTTGCCCAGGTTATTGCTGTAACTGAGGAAGACACTGATGCAATTCTGGAAGAATTACAACATCTATGACTACTTCAAGAATCTTGTTTGAGCTTGGGGTGATGTCACCAAGGAGTATATGAATGGCATCTGGAAGAAGACACTCAAGAGGTTTGTCCATGAATTCAAAGGATTTTCCAAGGATGAGGAGCTTGCACCCACCAACAAGGCTGTAGCTGAGATGGCAAACAGCTTTAACCTGGGTGTGAATGAGTGTGACACTGAAGAGCTCCTTGAAGGTGTTCCTGAGGAGCCGACTAATGAAGAGTCGTTGGAACTGGAACAGGAATGCATAGTTGAAGAAGAGGAAAGAGAAAGGAAACTGCTGGAGAATAAAAAGAAAAAGAACACTCAAGAAAATTCACAGGAAAGGGTTTAGCAGAAACTTTTGCAAACCTCAACAATCTCCTTAAAAAGTTTGAAAACATGGACCCCAAGAACCGAAAGGTTCTCAATCATAGAGAGGAACTTTCATGGTGCATTATCTGCTTACAAGCAAATCTATGATGAAAAAAGAAACAAACCAAGCAAACCACTATGGGCATATTTCTGAAAAGAGTGACACCTCCTCAAGAAGAGCCTCAGGCAGGTCCCACAGGAGGCATTCCAGAGAAAAGCCTTGTTATCATAGATGGCATCTCCATGCGCATGTCATTGCTCCTGAAGACCTTCCAATGGGGCAAGATGTGGAGGTGGAAGACAATGATGTTAATGATCCTGACCCTGTGTAGGCCTAGGCTAATGTGTGTGTTTGTGTCTTAGCTTTTAACAAAAAAAGTTTAAAAAGTAAAAAAGCTAAAAAGTTTTAAAAATAGGAAAAAAGCTTATAGAATAAGCATATAAAGAAAGAAAATATTTGTGTACAGATCTATGCACAACGTGTTTGTGTTCTAAGTTGTGTTATAAAAGAGTCAAAAAGTTTTTAAAAATTAAAGTTTATAAAGTAAAAAAGTTACAGTAGGCCAAGGTTAATTTATTATTGAAGAAAGAAAAATCCTTTTTTTATAAACTTAGTGTAGCCTAAGTGTGCAGTGTGTGTAAAGTCTACGGTAGTGAACAGTAACGTCCTAGGCCTTTGAGTTCACTCATCCTCACTCTCTGACTCACCAGAGTAACTTCCATTCCAGCAAGTTCCATTCACAGTAAGTGCCCTATACAAGAGGCACCATTTTTTTGTCTTTTATACCATATTTTTACTGTGCTTTTTCTATGTTTAGATGTGTTTATATCCACAAACACTCATCATTACGTTACGGTTGCCTACAGTATTCAGTACAGTAACGTGCTGTACAGGGTTGTTGCCTAGGAGCAACAGGCTACACTAGACAGCCTCGGGGCGTAATAAGCTATACCATCTAGGTCTGTGTAAGTACACGCTATGATGTTCCCACAGCAACGAAATCCTCTAATAACACATTTCTTAGAATATGTCTTTGTTGTTAAGTGATGCATGACCAGATATCTGGCCTTTCAATGGCTTTCTGGGTTTATGTTGTGCCTCTCCAAATTGATTATCAGCTCCTTAAAGACAGATGTTGGTTGCCTATATTTTGTTTACCCCACAATGCCCAGGAAGTGGATGGACTCACAGTTGGTACTCAGTATGTGCTTAGTGGCTCTTAGTGGGCTCGTGAATCCAACAGGGGGAGTTACCAATCTCTTCCTCATCCTTGCAAGCTCCAACCAGGGGACCATTTAGTTCTGAACTTGATGGCAACTGGTTCTCTAATTAAAAGAAATTACTCAGATTTCTGGAAAGGCCTCCATAAGCACACGGAGCTATAGAGTCCTTGGTCCAAGGGTTCTCAAACTGTGTACCCCAGAGCCCCGGGGTTCACTGCGGTATCTCAAAAGCTGAGCAGAGAAGCTCAGTGGGGAGCCAAAGGGGAGATTTTAAGTTTCCTCTAAGCCAGGCAGCTCTTGTCTCTGTTTTGTACATTGAGGCTCCAGGTGAGGATTTCACTGGTTGAAAACAACTGCTCTAGTCCAATCCTATCATTTGACATAAGAGACAATTACCCACATAAGGGAGGGAATCAGCTGCTGAAAACTCACAGGAGAATTCTACACATGAGAAAAATAAAATGATAATATCCTCCAAGTGGAATATTCTCTAAGTTTCTATGTGACCTAAGCTGTACTTTCTATTAAAATAACAGCCCCCAGAGCCCTCTCTCTATCACACATTCTACAGTTAGGCTGATCTGGCAGTGTTACTAATAACATCATTTAGAAAATGTAACTTAATAGTCATCAAGAGTGACTTGCTGAGAATCTCAATGTGTGGGCCCGTGTCATTCTCCACACGGTGCAGGCTGACGTGTCTTTTCCGTACAAGTCGTCACCCTGTCATTAAGTCTCTGTGCAGTCACGCTTGTCAGCGGTAATAATAACAACATCTGTAACCAGCATAACACTGAATAGATATTTCAGGGGAAATGGACACATCTAAGACTTTACAAAAATAGAATGATCTCTAGCATTTGCATTTGTCGTGTTGTGTGTGTGGTTTCTATTTTCACTGACATTGCTTTTGTCTCATTTATTCTTTCTGGCTTCTTCATCACATGCAAGTGTATAATACTGTTTTTCCACTTCACAGTCCTGCACGTGGATTCACTGAAAACAAAATTAAACCAGCAAAAGAAGGAAATTGTTTGGGGAACTAAAAGGCAGGAAATAGAGAAAATCTTCTGGCCCAATGGACATTTTTTTTTGAGAAGCATTGCCATTAATTTAACCATGAAAAGATATTTTCCAGATCTAAATGCTCATAGTGGAAAGAGACAGAGAGAAAAAGAGACTGAGAGAGACACACACACACAGAGACAGATCACGGAGGGGGAAGTTCAGAAAAAATGGAGAAAAGCTTGTTAGCAAAAGGCCTCTCTCAGTCCTAGAATTTACTTAAAGAAAAAAAATCATTCTTACATGAATCATTCTCAACGTCTTTCAGTCTCAATACATCTTTATGCACTTAAAAACTATTGAAGACTGAAAAGCATTTGCTTATGAGAGCTGTATCTTTCAATATTTACTATATTTAAAATTAAAATTGAGATAGGTGAAGGATATTTATTAACTTACTTTTTAAAATAATAATAAACTCACTGCATGTTAACATTCATAACATATTTCTATGAAAAAAAGGCTTTAAGCATCGGAAAGCTGTCAAGCTCAGGTTGGCAGATACAGTCGCTTAACGACAGGGATGCGTTCTGAGAAATCCACCGTTAGGCTATTTTGTCGCTGTGCGAACATCATAGAGTGTACTTACACAAACCTAGATGCTATAGCCTACTATACACCTGGGCTATGTGGGTCCTAATCTTATGGGATCGCCATCGTTTATGCAGTCCATCTTTGACCGAAATGTTGTTATGCGGCACAACTGTATAAGTTTTCCAAAATTCTGTAACTATTAGCATGGACATCAAATTTGTCATTGGCTACCAATTCTGTCAGTTGTTTTTCTTGAATTGACAAGCTCACTTCATTCATTTTAGAAAAAATGTCTGTCGAATGCCCGAGTCTAAATAACCACAGTTCATCTTTCAGTTGTTCGTTCAAGGAAAAATGGCGTTCAATGAAAAAAGCAGTTCTGCTCATGGCTCAGCCAATTGCCAAAGGGCTTTCCCTCAAAACAACCATTATCCTTCGTTTGCAACAGAAATATTTCATATGTGTTTCTTTTCTCTTCACACGGAATAATACTTGAGGGTCAAAATTTAATTAATAATTTTACTGCTTCATCAATAACATTCTGCAGTAAAACTAGCACTTTTTTTAATACTGTAAATGTGTGGTGTGAAGCATACGATGACTGCTCACACAATTTGAAACCACTGCTGTGATTTCTGCCAAAGCAACAACAGTTTCACCCCCATTATTTTTGCATCATCAGTGCAAACATCAGTGTAAAAGGCATTTCACGTCTTAGTATTACTGTGAAAAGAGTTTTGACCTCTCAGAACCCCTGAAAGGATCTGAGGGACCTCCAGGGGACTCCTGACCGGACTTTGATGACCAGTATCTTCAACTCTTTCCTTCTTCCCTTTCTTCCTTCCCTCCATCTGTGAACAAAGCAGGGGGAGCTTGGAGCCAAATAATAATGTACAACCATGGATAAAGATAACATCTTTCCTCTCTCCATAGAGCCAGTCTCTTCTCTGGTAGCCTTATCGCCTAGTGATACACTGCCTTTCCTCCCCGCCCCTCTTGCTAGTTGAGTTGACTCACTCACTTGCAACCAAAGATTCCTAATCAAGCAGAGCATCCAAAAGACCAAAACCTGGATCCCTCAGGTCTGATTCCACAGTGTAGCCCTACGTATTTTCCATTGCCTATTTAATCTATAATCTATTACCATCGATTAATTAATTGATCAGTATTCACATACTCATTCTCTCCTTATTTTTCTTATAAATGTTCTGCAACATGTTCTTAGTATATCTATTAGCTTGGATCATATGAAATTGCCATTTTGGGTGGGTCAAAAATGGTTGAATATCATCAATTTCATGTAATAATAGCCAAAGCATCATTTTCCATTATTGGAAGGGAAAAGGACAAATACATCAATTGAAAGAAAACGGGCTGATTCCAAGTGATCAGACAGACATTAACTCAAATAAGAAGGAAAACCAGTGAGGCAAAGATCTCATGACTTAAAATGTGTCTTAGTCAAAACCAACAAGGCAATTTGGGATCATATTGTCTTTGTTCAAATATTGAGCTCCTCTGTTTTGTGTTTCCATGACTCTGTGTTGCTGAGGGGAACAGATTTCCCACTGTTGATGTCCTTCCAGGTGGATATCTAGCCTCTCTCCAAACCACCAGAGAGAAATTCAAGAGAAGGCACACGGCATGCATGTCCTGGCCCTTACCTTTTTCTCTAGGATGACATGTTCTGATCTACTCTTCCAAACCGTGCATCAAACAGGGGCAGCATCCCAGGTGGGAGGGGGAGGTGGGCTGTGCTGATGCAGCATTGTCTTTGAGTAGAAAAGTCTGTAGTATTCTGGGTTTCAGAGTAAAGAAGCACGCTATTGTCACACATCTAAGGCACTTTCTGACTCTTCAATGGCCAGCTCTCAGTTCGGCAGGAAAAAGAAGACTATTTTTTGATTCTTTAAACACCAACATGACGTTATTCTTATTTTTTACCTAGTCCATGCATAATGCTTGGCACACAGCACCATTTGTTAAATACTTGTTGAGTGAAAAAATGTTTGCAAATATATAACTTCTTAAGAATTAGACCCTATGGCTTATCCATGTATGAAGGCCATGGGAGAAAGTTTGCATTTCATGTGAAGGGAGTGGGAAACTATTGAAGGTTTTAAGCAGGATGGTGCACGATCAGATTCCTGTTTAAGATGTTAATTAAATAATCATGAAGGCGAGTGAGAATTTGTTTCTGGTGGAGATCCAGACAAGGACAGGTGGTGGGGGGAGGAGAGAGGATGTCATGTGGGTCTGTTTCCACCTCATTAGTTTCATGGCCTTCTTTCCAGAGATGAAATGGGGAGATATGCATCCTGCTTGATCTCCATGGGTGGATTTTGCTACTTTTGTGGCCTGCTTCACAATGTCTGCCTGTTTGTCCTTGATAGCCAGGCAGCCTCTGGGGCTTGTGATGACCATGTCGATATTTTCCCCAGTGGGAAAATAAAATTGACCATGGAATTTTATTGATGAGTTTTGGCTATCTGCTTCTCAGAGATAAAAAGCCTTCCACATATTATATGACTGGCAATTTAGACACTCTTTCATAGTCGTTGTAGTCTAGTGATTGTCCGTGTCAACTGGGGACATACTACAGATTTGTCTTTGCTTTCTGGCTCAGAACTGCCCTGTAAACAGACTGATGGAACATCCCAGAAATGGCAAGGAGCCTTGAGGATCTGCTTTAAGGTTTTAAAGGTAACCTTACTACTTGCCACCCTCAACGAAAGAATGAGTCTCTTTTCTCTGAAAAGTCATTCTATTAAAGGCCACAACACTACAGCAGAGAAGGAGGAAGACAATGTCAGCCAAGTCAATGAGATGAGCTGGATTAATCTTGACCCTTTGTAGGGTGACAGATATCAGAGGAAGCCCACGCTGACAGCTGAAATGCAAGGGAAATTTGAAGTTGGAATTAAAGCCAATATGAGCAAGTAAAAATAGGTTTGGCATGGTCACAAAATCATGAGGCTACGTTTTATCAAATAGAAGGTGAACAGGAAGCATAGGAACGTTGATATTGTTTGTTCCCAGAATCCCCAAGACTTTGGACTTGGCCTCCTGCTTAGAATGAGTGGGGTTTAGATCATTAGCCCAGCAGGACTGAGTGCTCTCCTCTACCGGCCGAGAATGTTCTCTTCCTCTGCCGAGAAATGTCTGCTTACAACTTCAGTTGCAGAGCTTTTTGCATGAATAAGCCACAGAGTCTAACTCTTAAGAAGCCAAATATTTGCAAACATTCGCTCATTCAACAAATATTTATTGAATGGCTGCTGTGTGCCAGGAATTATGCTATGAACTAGGTAAATGAATATTAACAGAGCGAACACAGCCTGTGACTTCGTGAATATATACAGGTGCACGCACGCGCAGAACATAGAATTTTCCATTTCTAAGTCAGTTGTCATGACTGCAATTTAGTCTATCCCATCATTATACAAGTGGGGAAACTGAGGCCCACGGAATTACTTTTCTAACATTATACAGCTAGTAAACAGCAGTATCAGGGGTGGTAATAAGCATCCTTGACTTTTATCGAGTACTAACTATGTGCCAAGTACCTGGTAAGCAAGTATGTGATATGGGTTATTTTTATGAATTTTCACAAAATCTCTCTGAGATCAGTATTGCTATCATCTCCACTTTCTAGATAAGAAGACTGAGATATAAGTTCACAGAGCCAAGGTTTATATCTAGGCAGGGGGACTCCAGAGAAAGTGCTCCTAATCACTATAAGAGTGCAAAAGCATTTCATCTCAACTACACAACCATTTGTCAGCAGCTAAAGTCCAACACCTGCTAATCTCCATAGAAGAAAAGGAATTCACCTAGTTTATGAGGGGACGGTGATATAGAAACCATCTGTTTGCTTGCTTTAAAGCCAGAGGCCATGAGAAAATAAAAATACATTTGAGATTCACAAAAATGTCTGAAATCTTGTTCTCTGGTATTTCACTCCATTCAGTTTTCATGTAGGAGTGAGGTGTGACACTAGAAACTGATTGTTCTTAACAATAGGAATTGAAAACAGACTGATTTCCTGTAAAGACAAGTGCCCTTCATTTTCCAAGACGTCTCCGGAGGCCCTGGGAGAATCCTAACAATATTCTAGTCATAATTTCTCTAATTTTTCTTAAAGAGGGCCTTTGACATTTTATAACTTTTGTGCTCCTCAAAACTTACATTTGTCCCTGTTTTACCCCAATATAGAAGTTTGTCTCAAGGCTTCAGAGACAGTTAACTCTGGCTTTGCCATTTACTAACTGTGAGCCTTTGGGTAATTTCCCTCTTGGAACCTCTATTTCCATATCTGTTAAATGCAAATATATACTATTGACATCATAGGATTGTTGGGGGTCAAAAGTGGTCATGTTCATACAGTAACAAAGATAAAATGTTAGCAAGTGTTGACTCCTACCCTTGGTTTCCTTGAAGATGGCTTTCAAGTACAGTAACAACACCTCAAGAAACAGTGGCTAAAACAAATAAGGGTCCATTTTTCTCATTTAACAGTCTGGAAAGAGTCTCAGAAATGTCATGGGGACCCAGACTCATTGTATCTTTCTCTTTAGCCTTGTTTAGTGTGGGCTCCATCTTCCTCGTCTCAGAATGGCTGCTCTACTCCAGACCTTGTGTTTGCATTCCAGGAAGAACAAAAGGGAAGGGATCATGAGGTACGTCAGCTGAATCCATCTCTTTATATCAGGAAAATAATAGCATTTTCAGAAATCCCACTGTGTAGGAATAGAATTGATTTGTAGGTGATCTGTGGTAATTCTATTCTTATTTCAAGGATGTCTGGAACTGACCCTTGGGCAAGAAAGGGAAGAAATGCACTAGCTGGTGATTTCTAATGTTATGCTTAAAGGCCACAAGTCTCCAGGAGTCGTGCTATGCTGGCTTGTCTACATTGTTTATTGAAAATGTATGGCTTGGTGGTCTGCCTCTGATTTGCCTGGTTATAGCCTGATTTTGGTGAGTTGACCAATGGGGTGTGAAAGCCCCCTCAGTAAACTTCCCAGTGCCTTAGCTTCCCTGAGAACAAACTATCTCACAGGTCTCTTCATAGTTTATGATCCACTAAGGAAGAGGCTCCTTGGGGCTGAGAAGCTGCCGCTGGATGTCTCAGACCTCCCTGATGTTTGCCAGCACCTTCTGTCTCCGCTCTATAGTCTCCGAGGTCTTTATTAAGGATATATACGGTGTATATGCATATGTATAAAGGTATACATACCTATGTTTAAACATAGAAACTATGTATTGATATACGGATATAGAATAGATGTATTTATATAGAGATATATAATCTATATAGCTAATGTATCTATATATCTCTAATCTCTATATATGATCTATATTTACGCACATATATGATCTCTATCCATATCTATACAGTCTTGTGAGCTCTGGGTAATGTTGCTCCCATCCAGTAACATTCTGCTCATATCTCATTAATGAGAAGTGAATCACGTGGCAATCTCAGCTCTAAGGGATCCAGGGAAGTGAGGGTTTTTAACTGGTAACATTCCTTTAAAAGAATTGGAGTTCTATACATGTGGAATAGAAAATCATTTATCTGGGATAGGGGTTCTCAGACTTTGACATCACAAGCACAGATTGACAGGCCGCATATCCAGACTTTCTAATTGAGTTTCTGGGTTCTGGCCTGAGAATTTACGTTTTTGTTGTTGGTGTCGAAGAAGATTTGCCCTGAGCTAACTTCTGTTGCCAATTCTCCTCTTTTTGCTTGAGGAAGATTCACCCTAAGTTAACATCTGTGCTAATCTTCCTCTATTTTGTATGTGGGATGCCACCACAGCATGGCTGACAAGTGATGTAGGTCCACGCCCAGGATCCGAACCCATGAACCTGGGCTGCCAAAGCACAGCATGCTGAATTTAACCACTATGCCTTGGGGCCAGGCCCAGAATTTACATTTTTAACACTTTCCCAGGTAATCCCAATGCTGCTGGTCTGGGGGTCACACTCTCAGAACCATTTGCCCAGAAAACAAAAAAGGATGGATTAGCGTTGCTTGGTCCTTAACAGCTTCTATCAGGGCAATTTCATGGTCCAAGCAAAGCAGCGAGTAAATGAAGAAACCAATATTAAACCTGGATGGGGTTCATTTCTATCTTCCTATGGAAAATGCCACATAAATATCAGTCCATTTCATTGGCTTTATTTGGTCTGGGACCAGAAGGGTGCTAATGAAGAGGCTGGCTATTTGGCCAAGGTTTTTTAAACTCATCTCAGAAGTGAAGAGTGAGCCACTTGGGCCAGCTGCCATAGAAGGAATGCAGAGGAAAAATGACAGATGAATCCTAGGGACAGCCAGTTCTGAAAATGCTATTTTCCACTATGAAAATATGGCCAGGGAGACCATGTGTTCAAGAAGCCTCCAAGCTGGAAGCTCAGAGCAGCAGGAAAAGGCGGCAGTGGTGTTCTTAAAAGAGATGGGGAGAATGCGTACTCACAGTTTTGAAACTCAGGTCTTCCTTTGCTTCAGCATGAAGAGCGTTTGTGTTCTGGGCCAGCACGGGAAGGAGATTTGGGACTTCCTGACGAGCCATCGAAGGGGGTCTCTAGACCTAGCCTGGCTTCCCCTGGGAAATGCCTGACCTGTCTCTTCTCCCTGAGTTCTAATGACCCATTTACCTGAATCATGTTTGATACTGGTCTACAATCCCTCACCCGCAATTGCAAAATCCAAACTCTCTGTAAACCAAGAGTTTGTAACTCATTTCTGCTGAAATTTGACCTGAACACATTTGCCAGAAAAGCCCGATGTGAGCTGATGTAAAACTTATTCATAGTTTTTAAATTTTCTTACTTGCTGTGAGCAGTTATACCTTTCACTGTAGAGAAATTAACACACTTGATAAGGAAGTCCTGCCCCCAGACATGCTGGGGAGATTTACATAATCAATGGCGTATACAACATGTTACGTCTCAAAAACAAGAAAAATTCTGAATTCTGAGATACATCTGGTCCCAGGAGTTTTTAATATGGTTTTGTGGACCTGACCTTTGGTTCGCCTGTTCACCCTGGTCCCCATTTTTGATGAATCTTCCAGCCACAGCCTTGCCAGGATCCCCAGCTACATTCCACTGGGCACTTTTTCAGCACACCCAGGTGTACTCGAGTTCCCTGGAAACTGGAGATCTGAGGCCACTAGCCCTTGACTAAATCATATCTTGAACTCAGCAGCAAGTCTTGCTCATGAAGTCCCTTCTCATTGGATTGAGAGTCAGGAGAGGAAGTCTCAGCACCCTGACCCTACTGCTTCCTTTGGGAAAATCACCTTATTGGTTTAAAGCTTTGGTTTCTCTCCGTAGACCATATCTCATGCAATCTCTTTTATACAAAGGGAAGAAACCAAGGCTCAGAAAAATTAATCAAGTTTCTACATTACTGTCCCAACGTGATTCTATGATGCAATGTTGTAAGTTCCTTACAGCAGGAAACAGAACCTGCCATCTTCTGTACAGAACAAGCTGCATAATTTGCAGAGCCCTATGAAAATGAAAGTGCAGCTCCCCTCTCCAGAATTTATTTATGTATTTTGTTTTTTGAGGAAGATTAGCCCTGAGCTAACATCTCCTGCCAATCCTCCTCTTTTTGCTGAGGAAGACTGGCCCTGAGCTAACATCATGCCTATCTTCCTCTACCATATATGTGGGATGCCTGCCACAGCATGGCTTGACAAGCAATGCATAGGTCTGGACCCGGGATCTGAACTGGCGAACCCCAGGCCGCCAACGGGAACATGTGAACTCAACTGCTGCGCCACAGGGTCCGCCCCTCTAAAATTTATTAAGAATTTTAAGATGGCAACAGCAGAGCACTAAAACAAACACAGGGTCCTTTAAGTGTGAGGTCCTGCGCAACTGTGCAAATCACACACCCATGAAGCCAACACTGCTTCTATATTTTCCACAGCACCTAATATAGTATGACTTGATGAAATACTAGTTTAATTGAATGCCATCAATGGGCGGTAATGCCAGTAACAATATCCACAAAACATTACAGAGTTGACTTCACAATATTGCCCCCGACTTTAGTACTATCCATTAGACAGTGAGCTTAACTAGCAAACTGCTTTTTATGCATTGAATCAACACTTCTGGAGCAGGAATATTGCCCAGGAGATGGCAACACTGCTAAAAACCTATGTGTTCTCAAAGCAATTTATTATCCTTGAAGCTTTTCCTTCCTTTTATTCACCAGGTTGTAACCTAGTCCAGAAACCACTACCCACCACTTTCTCTAAATATTTCCTTTCTGTTGCATTGCAGGTTTGATGGCACGTCCATTTGTCATGGTGAGTTTATAGACATCCCACTTCTCTTCATTGAATATTCTGCTTATTCAGGTACTGCCAACTCGACATGAAAAGCAAGTTAACCAGCCAGTAAGGCCAGAGTCTACACAATCATTCTGAATTGGTAGAAAAGGCTGGTCGCATTACGGCTGAGCCAGTAGTGTTCAATTCTCTGTACAAATGAAAGGGAGCAGAAGTTTGTAGAATCTGAAATGATGCATAATTCAAAAACCTCTTTTGTGACTGTGGAGGTTTTTGTTGTTGTTGTTCTCCTCAACTATGGTTTGTGTACGATGTGTGAAGAGCTCCTTTAGACAAAATAAAGATGCAGGGCGCCGAGTCAGATAAGCCAGAGACTTGCCTAGTGTCCCCATTTTGTCATCTTGTGCAACAGCAAGGACAAAAGGATGCTCAAGCTTTGCAGAAGTTTACAGATAGATAGTTCCAGCTTCCTGGTCTCCGAGAGGGAAAATCTGAAGCTCAGAGAGGCTTCTTCCCGCATTCTTATCCATTCTGGGAACTGGGATCAGATTCCTCTCTCTCCATGCTATCCTAAAACTCACAAGGCAGTTAAAGGCTTGACTTCTAAGGTACTGGTCTACGTTCCATGTATAGGGCTGGGATGTCTAGGAAACTGTTGGAAGCAGACCAGGCATCATAGTATTTTGACTCTTGAAGTGTCCAAACAAGATATGTTCTTAAGAATGGTAAACGTTAACTGTCATAAGGTCGAGCTATTTACCAGATTAGTGAATAGCACAGAACATTGGAACATTGGCTAAATACTTAGCACACTGCCAGGCACTAAAGGAGCTAAAACAGCAAAGAATGAGTCAATAATACAGTCATCCCCCTCATGAAAGGAACGCACAACCAACTTGGGAGATAAAAACGAGTTCCCCGAGGACCCTAAGCCCCTCTGGGGCATGTATTGGCTGTGCGCCTTTTATCTCTGTGCAGCCAGAGCAATCCTTCCAAAATGAAATTATTCACTAGTTTCCCTAGCTTTTCGAATGAGTGCAAATCCTTAATCGTGCGTTTGAGGCATGGCACAGTATAGATTAGGGATCAGGATGCTTCTTTGTAAAGGGCCAGGTAGTGAACATTTTGGGCTTTGCGGGCAAACAATCTCTGTGGCAGCCTCTCCATTCTGCCATTATAGTGTGAAAGCAGCTACAGACAATCAGTAAATGAACAGGCATAGCTGTGGTCCAATAAAACTCTACATACAAACACAGGCAGCAGGAGGAATTGGCCTGCAGGCTGTATGTGGATCTTTGGGATAGGGATGCATCTCAAACATTGTGCCTACCAATCACCTGGGGATTTGTTAAATACAGATTTGAATACAGTAGGTCTGGGGTGGAGTCTGAGATTCTACATTTTAACAAGTTTGTAAGTCTCGCTTCAGGTACAGAGTATAGAGTCTCTACTTTTCTGGCATCAGGTCATATCCAGCTTCCCCTCACTTTCTGTGATGGTCCACACTGGCCCTGTCCTTTCCTCCTTCTTGTCATGTTTCCTCCCCAGGGCCTTTATGCATGCTGTGTCTTTGGGCTGCTTTTCTCTCCTCCTTCTTACTCTACTCATTTTAAATCTCAACTCAGGGGCCCCTTCCTTAGAGAAGATGTTCAGGACTAGGTCAAGGACACTCTTCACATGTTCTCAGTCTTCCAGACACCTCTCCATCAGAATGATTATCACATTTGTAATTTTATATTTGCTGTGTCATTCCTGATTAATGTCTGTCTCCTCCATTGGAAAGTAAGCTGCTTGAGAAGAGACAACATTCCAGTCTTATTTATCATTTTATACCATGTCCCTAGCACTGTTTCTGGATTAGTTGCTGCTCAGTAAATATTGAATGAATCAAGGAAGCAATTAATTCAATCAATCCCTAGTGTCCAGCTTGATCCATAGTAGACAGGCACTCAATAAAGATTGTTGGATAACTTCTAGGTTTTGGAGTTTAGAAGATTTCTAAATTTTGGAAGGTTTTTTTAGACTCCTTTGCTGTTCCACTTCCCTCCCTTCTATTCTCTAGTCACGTCTCCCTGAACCAGCAATGTCCAGTAGAACTTTGTGCGATGATGGGACGCTTCTGGGCTCTCCCGTATGGTAGCTAGATGTGGTTCTTGAGCCTCTGAAATGTACTGGTGCAACTAGGAAACTGAATTTTAATTTTTCACTCTCTTGATAGCATCCTTTGAAGCATAAATATTTAAATTTTGATGAAGTCCTATTTATCTCTTTTTCTCCTTTGTTGCTTGTGCTTCTGCTGTCGTATTTGCTAAACCTAATTGCCTAATTTATACTTGTTTCCTTCTAAGAGTTTTAGAGTTTTGTCCCTCACATTTAGGTCTTTGATCCGTTTTGAGTTGATTTTTGTATATGATATGAGGTAGGGATCCAACTTCATTCTTTTGCATGTGAACATCCAGTTTTCCCAGCAGTATTTTTTGAAAACACTATTCTTTCCCCCATTGAATCATCTCGTGCCCTTTTATTCCTTTTTCTTCTATTTGTCTCATTGCCCTGGCTAAGATCCCACTTGATACTGGAGTATAATCCTCCTTATATGTTGCTGGATTTGGTTTGAAGATATTTTGTTAAGAATTTCTATTTCTATATTCACGACGTATATATTTTGTTTCATTTTCATTCATCTCAAAGTATTTTCTAATTCCCTTTGTGATTTCTTCTTTGACCCATTGGTTATTTAGGAAGGTAGTGTTTAATTTCCACACATTTGGGAATCTCACAAATTTCCTCTCCTTGCTTATTTTTATTTCATTCCATTGTGGCCAAAGAACATACTTTGTATGATTTCAGTCTTTTCAAACGTAGTGAGACTTCTTTTATGGGCTAACATATGGTCTATCCTGGAGAATGTTCCATGAGCACTCGAGAAGAATATATACTGTGCTCTCTTTCAGTGTAGTGCTCTATAGATGTCTGTTAGGTCTAGTTCATTTAACGTTGTTCAAGTCTTCTATTTCCTGTTAATCTTCCATCTGGTTTTCTTAACTGTTAACGAAATGGAGCAGTGAAGTCCCCAACTATTATTGTTGAATTGGTTATCTCAAATCTGTCAGTTTTTGCTTCACATATTCAGAGTTCTGTGGTTAAGTTCATTTGTAATTACAATTGTTATATCATCTTGGTGAGATTGACCCTTTATCATTATAAAATGTCCTTCTCTGTGTCTAGTAACAAGTTTTGTCATAAAGTCTATTTTGCCTAACATTAGCATAACCATTCCAGCTTTTTTGGTTACTTTTATGATAGTATATCTTTTTCCATTGTTTTCCTTTTGACCTATTTGTCTTTGAACATGAAGTGTATCTTTTTAGACAGCATTTAGTTAGATGGTTTAAAAAAACTCACTCTGTCAATCTTTGCCTTTTGATTGGTGTATGTAATCCATTTATGCTTAATATAATTACTGATAAAGTAGGATTTACATCTGCATTTTTGTATTTATTTTCTGTATGCCATGCCTTTTTTGTTCCACGGTTCCTTCATTTTTGCTTTCTTTTATGTGACTAGATATTCTCTATTGTACTACTTTAATTTTGTCATTTCTTTTACTATTTTTTAATTACTTTCTCAACGATTGCCTTAGAGATTACAATTAACATCTTAATTTATAACAATCTAGTTCAGATTAATACTAACAATTTCAATATTATCCATAATCTTTTCTCCTGTGTAGCTCATTTCTTCCCCTTCTTTTATGCCATTATTGTCATACGAATCACATCTTTATAAATTGTATGTCCATCAACACAAATTTATAATTGTTGCTTTATGCAGATACCTTTAAATCAAATGAGAGGAAAAAAGAGTTACAAACAAAAAATGCACCTACACTGTCTTTTCCATTTGCCTATGTAGTTATCCTTACTGGCACTCTTCATTCCTTCCCGTGGATTGAAGTTACTCTCTAGTGTCATTTCATTTCACCCTGAAGGACTTTCTTTATTATTTCTCATAGGCAATTCTGCTGGCACCAAATTGTCTCAGGTTTTGTTTACTGGGAACGTCTTCCTTTCTCCTTCATTTTTGAAAGATAGTTTCGCCAGATATAGAATTCTCAACTGAAAGTCTTTTCCTTTCAATAATCCCTTGTTGAATATGGCATCGTACTCTCTATGGCTTCCATGCTTTTGATGATAAATCAGCTTTTATTCTTACGGAGGATCCTTTGTACATGATGATTTGCTTCTTTTTTGCTGCTTTCAACATTGTCTCTTTGCTTTTGGCTGATAGTTTGATTATGATATGTCTGGGTATTATCTTTTTGAGTTTATCCTACTTAGAATCATTGAGTTTCTTTGATGTGTAGATTAATGTTTTTCATTGAATTTCAGCATTATTTCTTCAAATGTTCTTTCACTTTTTCTGTCTGTTCTCTTTCTGGAACTTTCATTAAGAGTATGTTGATATGCTTCATGGTTTCAACAAGACTCTTAGACTCTATTTTTCTTTGTTCTTTTATCTTTCTGTTTTTCAGACTGAAAAATCTCAATTAATCAATCTTCAAATTCACTGATTCTTCTTCCTCCTCAGATCTGCTATTGAACTCCTTTAGTGAATTTTTCATTTCACTTATCATATAGCTGAACCACAAATTTCTGTTTGGTTCTTTTTTAAAAATAATTAATATCCTTTTATTGATATTCTCCATTTGGTAAGACATTGTCTTAATCAGCTTGGGCTACCATAACAAAATACCATAGACTGGTTGACTTTAAAAAACAGAAATTTATTTCTCAGAGTTCTGGAGGGTGGAAGTCTGAGATCAGGGTGCCAGCATGGTCGAGTTCTGGTGAGAGCTCTCTTCCTATCTTGCAGATGGTTACATTCTCACTGTGTCTTCACATGGTGGAGAGAGAAGGAGAACAAGCTCTCTGTTATCTCTTCTTATAACGACGCTAATCCCATCATAAGCGTCCTGCCCTCATAACATCATCTAACTGTAATTACCCCCCAAAGGCCCTATCTCCAGACACAGTCACATTGGACTTTAACATAAGGGAATTGAATGCAGAAAATCTGGAACTGACTGCCGTTCTGAACACAAATTTCTACCTCATCTTCAGCCCACCTCTCTGTGTCTTGTGTTGCTGAAGCTTCAAAATAGTAATGTGTCTCTGACCTATTTTTTTTAAATCTTTGACTCTTAAGTTGGTTTGATGTTACAAGATTTAAAGTGGAAATTAAATGAAGACATAAGAAATAATTTCAAAAATATCTGTTACTGAATTCAACCAAGCCAATGAAGCTGCTGATGAAACATTTCCATGGATCTCTCTGCTCTTCTCTGATTATTTTCCCTCTCCCTACTGATTCAGCTTCTTCCCATTCTTTATTCCTCCACTTCCTTCTACATCTTTCAGGTTAACCAAGGATTTTCTTTTCCAATAAGAAACAGCCTGCTATGTGCTCCTTATAAAGTGTTAAGTGATGGATGATACAGTAAAAAGGAATACTGAGACTTAGTTTCCAGAGATTACTTTTCTATACAGACTTGGTTCACAATTTATGTTGGAAAAGTTTCTTCTCCCCTCTGTGCCTCAGTTTCCTCAACTCCCAAATGAAAATATTGATCTCCATGGTTTTAATTCTAATGTCCCAGAAGACTGTTACTATTAGTCATCACTTGTAGGCACTATATTTTTTTAAGAGTGTATGCATTTAAAAAAGAATATAGGGGAGCTGGCCAGGTGGCAAAGTGGTTAAGTTTGTGCACTCTGCTTCAGTGGCCCAGGGTTCATGGGTTCATATCCCAGACATGGACCTGCACACCACTCCTCAAGCCATGCTATAGTGGTGTCCCACGTACAAAATAGAAGAAGATTGGCACAGATGTTAGCTCAGGGACAATATTCCTCAAACAAAAAGAGAGGAATATTGACAACAGATGTTAGCTCAGGGCCAGTCTTCCTCACCAAAAAAAATATAGATAGATAGATAGATAGATAGATAGATGGGCATGTTGTGTCTTAAGGCAGGACTCACAGAGGTGAATCACCACGGCAGGTAAACATTTATTAAGAGTCCATGTTAAAGGGCCTCTCTATGTGTTATACAGAGTAATACTGAGTATAAGTATACTTATATGCTTAGTATAGACAGAGTATATACTAGTAATACTGAGATAAGCGGCCACTGCCCTATGAAAGCACATAGTTTTATGAAAAACTGATTTTTAGAGAAGAACTAACCTAGCAAAAGTTGATGAAAAAGTTTTATCTCCCTTGCCAATTTCACCCTATTAGTAATGCCCACCTGAAAAGTTGTTTTGTATCTTCAAGATAGAGTGCTGAGATTGACAGGTCATGCCTGCTGTGCATGGTGATACAATGGTATAAGTGCCACAGACTTGCTATCCCTACTCTGACATCTTAAACCGCATCATGTAGTGACTGCCTCTTTGCATGACTTTCCCATCTCTTCCCATCTTTTGCATTAGTTTCCCTTCTTATTCACTGCTTCACCTCCTTGAACCATATCTCTCAACTATGTGATGGAGATAATAACAGCACCCACTTTATGGGACTGTGTGAAGATTAAGTTAGATAATGTATCTGAAACAATAAACGCAAAGTCTGACACACAATATCATGTGTAGATGCCCACTATCCTCTACATCAGTATCTCTCTGTTGGGCAGGGGGTGGGGAGACTATTTTTCCCCAGAAGATATATGGTAATATTTGGAGACATTTTTGGTTGTCATAATTTGTGGGGGTGCATTACTGGCATCTACTGGGTGTGTAACCCAAGGATATTGCTATACAGCCTACAATGCACAGGACAGCCACCCACAAAAAAGTATTATCCAACCCAACATGTCAACTGTGTCAAGGTTGAGAAACCCTGCTCTAAATTAGTGCTAGAACAAAGGCTGAGGCAAGTTTTGAATATAAGACATTAATTCTTTCTACCTTCTCTAATTAAATGTGTCTGTTTTCTTTTCTTAAAATTATAATTCCCAAAACTTAAGAAAGTCTATTGTCTGCTCAGTGCTGGGGACCAGGCAAGACAGAAGGTAAAGCCTATCTTCCCCCTCCATCCTTCCTTCCCCCCATCTCTTCCTTTCCTTCTTCCTCACTCTGTCTCTCGCTCTTCTCCCTCTCTTTCCTTTTTCCCAAAGCTCTGTAAAAATGGCTGCCAGGTGCAAGCAAAGATTTGTGGAGAGGATCAAGGCACATAATTTGCATTTCAAGTTCACCATGAAAATTTATGCTCCTGCAACAGGCGGGTAGCTGGGGAAGCTGATTTTCTCTGGTGACATATGCACTCCATAAGGCAGAAATTGTTGTTGTCAGAATAACTGAGCTAAAATATCAGGATATTTGCCTAAACTCAGAGAGCTTGTCATATAAATTGCCAGTGAGCAGGGACTGCATATGAGATTAGAGCCTGCCTTTTGGAGGGGCGATTTGTCAGCCCAGGCAGCAGAATCGGTATAGTAAATAACACTAAAATGAAATGAGCTACATTCTCAGAAATGCTGTACTTTATGTGGCAATGGACAGTTAGGGAAATAGAGACAAGTAATGGCTGCCCACTGCTCTCTCCCATTTCTACTCGACCAGCCCCTCCTCAGTCATAGGCACTCTGTACCAGTGTGAAGATTGACCATGTGTCTGACATCCTTAATGGGGAGAAACATGTGCATATAGCTAATAATAACATGGCAGGGAAAAAAATGGGTCTTAAAAAAACCCCACAATGCCATTAGGGGCTAAAAGAGGTAGATTAATTCCAACTGGATGGGTTTAGAGAAGACTTTGAGAAAGCATATTGGAACCCAACTTTAAAATATGAGTAGAGTCTGGATAGGACTTCTTAACTTGAGCCCCATGGATCTTTGGATGGAGCAAGTGGACTTGGACAAGAAATAAATTACATCTTTATTTTCACTAATCTCTACCTGACTTTTAGCATTTCCTTCAATTACTCCTGTAGACCAAACACATAGCAGTATCAGCAGAACCTGCAATTCTGTCAACAGGACACAGCCCAGGTATTCTTATGTCATGTTACCACATTACAAATAACTGAATATTTATGTTCACCACTCCTTTGAAATTATAGTAATTATTAAAGTAATATTTAGATCTTATTTAATGAGTCCATTAGAAAATAACATATATTACTGTATCACAAACTTAGTTCTTTTAAATTTGTTAACTATTTTTAAATATAATTAGTTTTCTTTGTAAATTTATAGATTTTATATTATGGATTTTAAAATGTTGTTCAGATGAGCAGTGAATAGATTTCGCCAGATGCCAAATGGGTCCATGGCACAAAGGAAAGTATACCCATGATAGTGAGAAAATGGAGACTGGAGGGGACTCCGGTGTCACAGACAGTATAGACAAAGGTGTAGAAGCATGACTTCACAACTGGCTTGAGAATAGCAAGACCTGACATTTGTACAGTGCTTTACGATGTGTCAGACACACTCTATATTAGCCAATTTAAGTCTATCGACAACTCTGTGAGGTAGTTGTGATTATTTGCCCCATTTCACAGATGAGGAAACTGAGGCGAAGAGAGGTTAAGTGACTTGCCCGTGGTCGTACAGCCTGTAAGAGGTGCAGATGGATGACTGATTTCAGAGACAGATCTAATAACAACTACCTTATACTTCTGCACAACAATAGCAACAGTAATCATAATAACAGGGCTGATCACTTGCTGAGTGCTGCGTAAGCATCAAGCACTGTGCTATTGCATTACAGACATCATCTAGTTCAATCCTTACAACCATTCTGGAAGGTAGTTATTATCCCTGTAGTGTGGCAAGTGGGGCTAAGAGAAACTGTGGGATTCGCCCAAGTCAGAAAACTAGTAAGTGGCTGAGGGAGAATCCCAACTCAGGTCAATATGACATCAAGCCTCGGCTATTAGTATCTGCACCAAAATATATGACAACAGAGATCAGAAACCATGTAGTGTGGAGTACCCACCACATAAGACTCAGGGTGGAGTACAGTTGGCCTTGAAAGTCATGCCAAGAAGTTTGATTTTAGTCTGTGGCAATGGGGAGTTACTGATGGCTTTTGAGCAGGGAACCAACAGTATATGATCTATATTTTAGGCAGATCATTGCAGCAACAATGCAAAAGATAAATTGGAGGAGCAAAAAAGTTAGAGGCAATGGGACCAGTTAAGCAGCCATTGGAGCACCTGTCCTGGGAGAAGTTAAGACAAAGGTGAGAATAGATAGGAAAGGCATTTGAGGAGTGGATGGGATCTGGTACATATCAGACATCATAGGGGATGGTGTGAGGAAGCAGAGATGTCAAGATACCACCCAGATGTCGAGTTAGAGTGATTAGGTTGAAGATGGGGCCACTAACTGAAGCAAGGAACACAGGAGGGCAAGCAAACTTATCTTTGAGGGTCAAGAAAAGTAGAAAGCCAGCGATTTCTTCTTTGAACATATTGAGCTTGAGGTACCCATGAAATACCCTGGTGGATATATTCAATTTAAATTTGGAAGTTTGGGTGTGGTCGTCTACAACTGAGGTGTAGTTTGTGTCCTGGGGGTGCTCCTACATTTTAGAACTAGACCAAAGTAGTGGAGCCAACAGAAGAGCTGAGAAATGCGTAGACAGGTACAGGACGTGGAAGTCAGGAGAGGAAATTGCTCTTTTAATGGAGGGAGGTAGTGGCGACAACAGAAAACGAAAGAGTAATAAAGCAATGAAGTAGATCCTCAAGAAAGATGTTGAGTTTCCTTTTCTGGAGGCTCTTTAAAGCAGGTAGGAATAGGTTTCCTCTTGGATGTATTTAAGCCCTTATTTGCATAGAGGCAGAGGGATGGAAAAAATGACATTTCTAGGTCTTGCCTGAACACTCACAGATTGGAAGTCCTAAGATAAGTAATGAGAGAACCATTTGGGCTTCCAGGCAGCCCAAGGAGAGAGGTGAAGGCAGTGAGTAGTTGCCTAAGGAATCTTGTGTTCAATTGTAAAACTGGAAAGATGGAGGACAGTGTGTGTGTGTGTGTGTGTGTGTGTGTGTGTTTTGAGGGTGGCCTTTAATTATTCACAACTTTATATGCCAATGTTACAACGTTGTGTGAACTCTGGAAACAACTTGCAGAGGAATTTAAACCATGACAATATAAAAAGAGCCTAAATATGATGAATATGGCAAAATCTGTAAAGACCTATGGTTCTTTGAGGGGAGTGGGAAAATATAGAGTAGTGCATAATAAACTAGTCAAGCAGGTGAATCATTTTAAATACCTGGGAAATCTCATTAGCTCAGGAGGGGAAGGAATCCTGAAGCTAAGAGATTAAAATTTATTACAATAAAGGAGAACATTAAAGGAGATTTATAATATAGTCACAAAGCCGATTATTAAATTTGGCAGGGCAACTTGGTTATGGGAAGGAGAAGATAAAAAGACAATATGATAGAAGCTGTTGAAATGAAATTGCCTCTTTTACTTAAGGCTTGGATAAGATTTAAAGAGTAGAAATATGCAAGGTGCTGAAAATTGGTAATCAGTGACCAGAATTTACCTATGCATAAAAAAGAATGATAAACTAGAAAAACATGTTGAGAGACTGAATCAAGGGCAAAACTGCAATCAGTAGGAGAGAAGGAGGGAGAAACCACTGCATGGAAAGAGACTTTGAAGTGCCAGGCAGTCCAACAAAATAAGCCATGCCTGATGAGTGTCTGCCCATTCAAATATGGGTCCCACCAATGCAGAGGGCGAGCACGACTCCTCTTGGTGCCTCACTCGATTAGAAGTCTTCTGATTTGCCAGTAACAAAAAATCAAACCCTCCTTGAGGAAGAGGGAAAATTCTTTACACCTGAAACATGAAGTTCCAGGGCTAGCAGTATATTTAAACTCAGCTTAAGACAGACTCTCGAATGGTTTCCCAAGAACTCTGTTCTCCTTGTCTCTGAGACCAGCTCTGCTTTCCTCCTCATATGGTTTCTTTCTCACTCAGGCTCTCTCCTCCTGGTCTCAAGGTGGCTGCCACAGCTCCAGACCTTACCTCCTCTCAGCTTTGAAACCAGTGGGATGGAGCACTGCTCATCCCACAATAATGAAGCATGAGTCTTGAGTGTGATGCTAACTGACCAGATTGGGCCATCTACTCATCTCAAGCCAATCATCATCCTCAGAGGAATGGAATATGATAATTGGCGTAAGCCAATCTGGGCCCATCCCTGACTAGAGTGGAGGGGACTGGTGGAGATTAAATCACATAAGTTAAGAGTGGCTGAGGGGTGATTCCCCAAGTAGTAGGGAATGTTTTTCACAAAAAAAAAAGGGACAAGGATTGCAAAAGTAATAAATGTTTACTATAGTTAGCAACCTTCAGTTCTGAAAGTCCCACCTTTTGTCTCACTTAAGCTTCTTATGCTAAAGTTTTAATCCATTTCCTTTTGTTTTGATCAATGGTGGTGTCAAGTACATATCGTTAAGCAAAAACTCCTCATTGTTACAATGGAGAAAAGCCTTTTGACACTTCCTACTGGTGGTCTGTCTAACTGAAGCACTTCTAGTTATTGTAGTTCAGCTCGTGTGTTTTTTCAAACAATCTAAGGAAGATGATGAAGAATACATATTTAGGAAGATAAAATGACCTATCGGCCCAGTCATCAGGCTACAGTATTGCTTACAATATAAACAGCTATTGATCATTTATTTGAGCTCCTCTGGTTATCATCGCTGTCTCTGTACTGTGAGATGTCTACCACTCACTTGCTCAGGCCTCTCAAAGGAATGTCTGAACATATTGATTACAACCTATTAGACCTGGCTGCAATGAATGCTATTGAGAACATCAAATCTCTTGGAAAATAACTGGAGAAGAAGGGTGGTGAGCATTGCAGAGGTTCTGTGCAGCACACAGCAAAGCATCACACACGCATCTTTTAAAGTCAAGAGAACGTGATTATCATACAGAAGAAAGATGCCAAACGCAGCTTGATCTCTTGCTCCTCGGGCGGGGGTATTTGAACACATTAACACATTCAACTTTTTTTAAATCTGGGAGAAGAGTTAAACTCTCTACATTACATTTTCACAGTGTATAATTACAAATGCCAATCCAGACACAGCAAAGGCTGCCCTTGAATGTATTAAGGTGAAACCATGCATCTCTAGGGGAAAGAAAGCAAGAAAAGCAAATTACATTGTGTCATCTCTCAGGTGGGAGCAGTTCTCTGCATAGAGAGTTCAGAAGCGGAAAACACGTACATATGACATGTGAAAAGGTCCCTAAGATGAAGATAAGTATCAGGAGTGGCATTTTGGTCTCTCTGCTCAGTCCCACCTCTTTCATCCCACACCTGCCTCTCCCTTGCCTGAGAAAATCTCTACAGAAAACAGCTAAGAGAGGAGTCACTAGGAAAATATACTTCTTCTCAGAAACCACAGTCTGATTTCTTAGAAGCTTACTCAAAATATGAGAGAACTTCTAAAAAGACAAAAAACATTCTTTCTGGTTGTCCTCACGCTGTGTTGTCAGAGATTTCAAAGACAAAATGAATTGCAATGTTTTTGGTCACAAAAGCAAAGCAGAAAAAAAATCTTCCAAGAGAACGTATTCAAGGAACTCAGCAAATCATGTAATACAAATAGTCAAGCAAGATGCTGCCCTAGAAATGCACAATCCAGTTCTTTGTCAGTTTCTACAAGCAAGAGAGAGATATTCAAGATGACAAATTTCCACAGGTATTGCAGGTAGCTCTGAAGCCCATTCATTCATTGAAGGAACATTGGTTGATGCCTGTCACGTGCCAGATACTGTGCCATTTACCTCTACATATTGTTTCATTCAATCCTCACCTTAACCTCATGTTAATGATGAAGAAACTGGAGGCTCAGAGAGCTTAAATAACTTGTCCAAGTTCAGAAACCCAGACAGTGGTGGAGCTGTGTTTTGAACTAGTGTTTGTCTGATTCCAAAGCTCGTGTATTTCCAGTACATCATGCTGCCTTCTGTGGGAGGCAGCTAAGAAAAGTTTACCTTCCTACTGGGGTGCTAAGGACTCACAAAGATGATGCTACCTAGAGCTCAGGGCCTCGGGATGAAGAAGACTTAACTGAGACAAAAAGACTATCCCAGGGACCCCAGCCACCCTGTGTTGAGCATTATCTGCATCTAGGACCCTGGACGGAAGAGAGGGATCTTCCTGTGGCAAGCAACATCATGACCTAGGAAAGGGAGGATCAGAAGGGAGCACTAAAGCTTCCCCCGGGCTTGCTCTCAGGAATGAAGGCAGAGAGCCCAAGGGTGATGAGACATCCATCTAAGAAAGAAAGCCGTGGACCACAGACTTGGTCAGCAGCTTTGGGAATGCTTGGAGACTTATGGAATTTGCCTCTTCCTTTTTCATCTTAGCGTATGTTAAATCTTAGCTGCTTGTTTCATTTCAATGTTTAGAAATAAACACCCAGAAGCAAAAAAGAAAAGAACAGCACAGGACCATGTTTGCCTGAGCAACCAGGGGAGGTAGGGCCATGAAAATGGCATTCAGCTCCACAGCCTGTCCAGGGGAGGGTGCAGTGGTTTAAAAATACGTCCACAAATTGATACTCTTCTCAACAAGAGGTGGAACCTAATGTCCCTCCCCTGAGGGTAGGCTAGACTAGGTGACTCACCTCTAAGGAGGAGCAGAATAAAGCGGAAGTCACCATGTGTGACTTCAGAAAGCAGGTCATAACAACAGTACCATGGCTTCCATCTCAGTGGCTCTGTCTCTTGAATCAGTTACGTTAAGGGAACCCAGTTTCCACGCTGTAAGCAGCCCTGTGTAGGGGCCCATGTGACAAGGAATTGAGATCTCCTGACAACGATCCCATGAATGAGCTTGGAGTGAATGCTCCGGCCCCAGTCAAACTGACAACTTGATGTAACCTCATAAGAGACGCTGAGCCAGAACCACAGAGGATAAGTCGCTCTTAGATTCCTGATGTCAGAAATTGTGTAAAGTAATGTTTGTTGTCTTAAGGGGCTGAATTTGTTAAACAGCAGTAGATAAATAATACAGACAGATACATCAATATTCAGAGAAAGAAAGATGGATGATTCATGAGGCTTTGTAGATTCTTGAAGCATTGCTCTGAGACCCAATCTGGAAGGAAAGGGGCTTCCTAGGTTCTTGGCCTGAGAAAAGGCTGGAGCAGTTCCCAAAAACATAGCAAAGGGAATCTTTCTTTTTTTTCTTTATTACGTGTAAAGAAAACTTGGTTGAAGATCTCCCAAGTATATTGTGTGGAACAATAGGAAAAACTTAAATGTGTGCTATAGAAATGTCTATGTAAAGGAGAGTAAGTACATATTATTAACTGTTGTAAAATTGCATCGAGCAATCACAAAGAGTGCCACAAATGTATATTGTTTGTCTGTTCTCTGGAAGATGCTGACTAGGTATCATGAGAGATAAGACGTGGTTCTTGCCATCAAGGAGCATGGAGTCTTCCTAGAGAGCAGAGAGACACGTATTCAACAGATACTTCTACACCAGTTTCTATGTGTCAGTTCCTGAATTCGCCTCCGGGCAGATGACATGAAATCAGACACAGCTTCTGCCTTCAGGATCTTTAAGTTCATGTGAATACAGACAAGATAATAAGATGCATGATACTATGTGTGGTAAGGGATAAACACGGGACATTCATAGAAGCACATCTGGGAAACGTGGCAGAGATGGCTAGTGTTCTCCAACATTCCATGTGCCCCACTAAACTTCACAGCCTCCTTGGCAGTTAAGTTGGGTCTTGAGATGAGTTGAGGCTGTAGACTGTGAGAGGAAGGGCAGAAGGCCATGTGTTCTAGATGATGCAATTCCATGATGGCAGAGCTCCTCCCAGCCTGGACCCATCAGTGACTGTGTGAAGCAGAGCTTCCCTATCTTCCTGCAATCCGCACGTTAGACATGATGATGAGGAATAAACATTTGTTCATAAAGCAACAGAGACCCTGGGTGTTGATTTGCTTCTGAAGCACAGCAGAGCCTATCTTGACTGAGACAAGGAACATCATCTAGCCGTAGAGTGTAAGGAAGAGTTTCTGTAGCTTAATGTATCATATATCTGGATTCGGGTGTGTGTTGGGGAGACAGAGGTGGAGGAAAAGTGGTCCAGGCAGAAGGACCAAAGGCAAGAGAGAGTATACGGTGTTTGGGGAAATCCAAATTACTCAATATGGCCAGATTACATATTATAGATGTAGTAGAGTTTGTGGGTAGGGGAATAATGATAAATGAGGCTAGAGCTGTATAGTTCTTAGTAAGGAGCTTTAGACCCTATCCTGAGGGCAACGAGATCTCTCAGGAGGATTTTGAGCAGAGAAGTGACATGATCAGATATATGCTTCTAGATAACTAACAACATCAAAGTTTGAGGTATGAAACAAAAGATACAGACACTATGGAGTCTGAAGAAGAGAGATTTCCCAGTGGGTTGTGGTTATCAGAGAAGAATAGACTGGAGAGGAAGGATATTGGGCCTTGAAGAACAGGTGGAAGGAAAAAAAGTGAGGAAAATAGTCCAAAGAGTGAAGGAGACATGCATGTTACAGAGACCACTTTACCAGCATTGTCGTTACATATGGGAGTATTTCTAAGATGAGAAAGAGCATTGGAGAAGGTCTTGAATGTCAGTGTATTAGTTTACTATTTCTGCAATAACACGGTAACACACAACCCCCAAATCCCAGGGGCTTTACAACAACAAATCATTTTTTCCTCACTCTTGAGTCTTTGGGTCAGCTGGGGCAGTTCTGCCTCAGACTGTGGGTTGGGCTCAGGTTCACTCATGTGTCTTCATTCTAGGGCAGTGGCTGCGTGGGACATGCTCTTCTCCTGGTAGATCACAGAGAGGGAAAGACAAGTAAGCAAAGCTCTGTTTGCATCATACTCCCTAATCTTCCCTCAGCCAAAGTCACATGGCCAAGTTCAACACCAATGGAGTGGGGAAGTAAACTCTGCTCACATGGAGAAGTACTGCAGAGTTACCTGCAAAGATTGGAATTTATAATCCTATCGTGAAGAATTGGAAACAGTACTTCAATCTATCACAGCCAGCCAAAGAGTTTTTAATTTATGGCCCTGGCAGTAGAAATCCATTGAAGTTTTTGAGCATCAGAGTGGCAGAAAGTGCAAACATTTTAGCAGGGCAGAGATTAGAGGCTGGAAGACTTGAGAAGCTAGTACAGAAGTTCAGGTGTACAGTAAAAGGAGCATTAACTCTACTATACCAATGGTAATTGAGGAGAAGGAAGAGCTGGGGAGATTGCTGGAAGGGTGGACTAAGAGGACTTTAATGACTGATTGGAAATGATTAAGATAGGCAGAAAAAGCTGGAAGACAACCCCGAGATGATTCTGATACGTCTGATTTGGACGAGGAGAAGCTCTAGGTGACGCTGATCATTTAAAGGAGTGGAATGGATTTGGAAAGTGGGAAAAGAATAGAGTGTTGTATATAATATGGGGTCCTTCTGGTACATTTGGTGTAAATGTGGAGTAGCCATCAGAAACGTGTGGAAGCTGGAAAGGTCTGATTAACATCTGGGAGAGAGGCCAGATTTACATATGTAGAACTTAGGGCCACCCCCATGACGGAGTAGTTGAGATTCCCAAGGAAGTGAACATAAATAGAAAGGACTTAATTTTACAGAAAGGGGATATGGGGGAAGGTTGACAAATAAAGATTGTGAGGTAAGGATAGTTATATGGCTGCATTAAAAAAATAACTGTAGAAAATCATACATAGGAAACAAACTTTGCAATATAATTATCTTAAATATGCCTTTGTCCACATTAAAATTACTTTGGAATTTAAAAACAGATTACATTTCTATGGCAGAACATAATCTATATAACAAGGACATGTAAAGATATGAATTTACGGATGTTAAAAAGCCAGAAGAGAAATGCAGCAGCTGGAGTGTTAATGAAAGTGTAATCTGTTATGTGTGGAAATAAGCAACATACATTTGCTGTGGTGCGGCAACCCTCATGAAACTTCATTGCAGCAAAGTGAAAAATCAGAGTAGAGAAATTTTTCCAGCCAAGAGGGAGAAATGTGATGAATTCTTTTAATTTTCTTTAAATTCAAATGTTCCCTTGCATATGCCAGTATCACAAGAGAGGAACAAAATTGGCTGTGTATTGGCGTTGTACACTTCTTTAAAAATTAAATGAAACCACTTATTGTATTAGACAATCATCAAATCATTTATTAACGGCCATATTATGTATGATGTCAAGTCTGACATACACAATAGAATCTTAATTGAACCGTGGAAATATGTACCAATGAGACAACATTCATCCATTACATGAGAAATACACACTATGGTTGACAAAACACTTTCGTACACATGATAAACTTCGATCCTTACACAATGCCTATAAAATAGTCTGAGAATATTCTTACCCAATTTGCACCCGAGACAACAAAACGTAAAACAGGTTAAATGATTTGCTCAAAGTCATGCAGCTGGAAGGTCAAAATGCCTTTCAAATCCATGTTTGCTGTCCTTTGTTCTATTTTAAGATACGTACCTACACAAAAAAGAGTCCTACCCCCTCCAACTCCTCCCCTCCACTGAGACCTCTGTTGGCTCTTAATTGCCTACCAGATAAAATCCAACATCCTTCGCAGAGCGTACAAGGGTCTTTGTAGTCAGCCTTTATATACCATTCTGATCCCAACATCTACCACCACTTTCCCACCCACCAGATCACATTGGTCTCCCCACTGCGATTCCAACACTCCCGCCATGCCGAATGCCTGCCTTAGTGGTTTCTATACTGGTTTGGAGACATTCTAATAACCCACGACTTTTTAAAATTTGTATTTTATTTTACTTGAAGTTTTTATTGAGATATTTGTAGATTTGCATATATTATAAAAATAATACAAAGAGATCAATTGTACATTTGCAAAATTCTAGTATAACATCACAACCAAGATATTGAAATTGATTTCTCTTATTCAGATTTCTAATCTTATTCAGATTTCCCAAGTTTTACTTGTATTTATGTGTGTGTTTGTGTGTGTATATTAAGTTCTATCCATTTTTATCACCTGTGTAGGTTTGTGTAGCCACCACCACAGGAAAGATACTGAACAACACCAACCCCACAAGGCCCCTGTGTTGCTCTTTTTAAACTACATCCACCTCCTTTCCCACCCCCACACCCACAGCCTTACTCCTGGCAACTACTAATCTGTCCTCCATTTTTAAACTCTTGTCATTTTGAAATGTTATCTAAATGGAGTAATGCAGTATGTCACCTTTGGGATTATCTTTTTTCTCTAAGCATAGATCCCTGGAAATCCATCTGATTTGTTGCATGTATCAATAGTTTGTTCCTTTCATTGCTGAGTAGCCGTGCATGGTATGTAACACCACAGTTTGTTTAACCATCCACCCATTGAAGGACATCTGGGTTGTTTCCAGTTTAGGGCTATTACAAGTTAAGCTTCTATGAATATTTGTGTACAGATTTTTCTGTGACTCTAAGTTCACTTCATTGGATAAATGCCCAAGAGTGCATTCCCTGGGTCACATGGTAATTGAATGTTTAGTTTTATAAAAAAAAATTACCAAAGTATTTTCCGGCATGGCTATGCAGTTTTACCTTTCCGTATGCAATGTATGAGTGATCCAGTTTCTCTGCATCCTCACCAGTATTTAGTGTAGTTACTATTTTTTATGCTAACAGTCAGATAGGTGTGTACTGATACCACATATATATATATGAATTACAACAATCTACCGCTTATAAGCAGACTACTGGGATCAACATTTTACCACATCAAATGATTGTTGAAACATTTTTATGATGTCTACTTTATCTTTCCCACTTTTAAATATCATTGTCTTGAGTATCAGATGGTTTTAAAATTTTTATTTCAATCATCAAATATGATTTATAAATTTCATGAGAAAAAGGAAAATCTATTGTATGTATTTCTGCTCTTTCCATTGTTCCTTCTTCCTTCCTGGTGCTCTAAGATACTTTCTCTTATCTTTCCCTTTTAATTTGAAGAGCCTGTTCAGTCAATCTTTCAAAGTAGGACTGCTAGTTACAAATTTTCATTCTTGCAGTTTTCCTTCAACTAAGAAGCTTTACATTCCTCTTTCATTTCTGAAGGATAGTTTCACTTGATATAGAATTCTCAATTGATGGTTCTTTTATTTTGGCACTTGAAAAATATTCTGCCATTTCCTCCTGGTATCCACGTATTTTCCTATATGTAATGTATTGCTTCTCTTTGGCTGCTTTCAGGCTTTTTTCTTTGTATTTAATTTTCCAACGTTTAATTAAGCTGTATCTTGGTGGGGATGTCTTTGGGTTTGTCCTGTTTTAAGTTAATTCAACTTCTTAGATTTGTAAATTTGCATCTTTGGCCAAACTGGGAGTTTTCGACCACTGTTCCCTTGAATAATCTTTTAACCACGCTCGTTCTCCTCTCCTTTCGGGACTCCAGTGTTACAAATATTGGATCCTCTGTTGTTGACCCACAGATCCCTGAGCCTATATTCATTTTGTTTCAGTCCATTTTCTCTTTTTGTCCAAATTGGGATTCTGTTGTTACGTCCTCAGTTTACTGATTCTGCCCTCCACTCTACTATTTAGTCCATTCAGCAGGCTTTGATTTTTATTACTGTTTTCACTTCTATATTATCCTTTTGGTTGTTTTCTATAACTTCTATTTTTTTTCTGAGACTACCTTTTCCTTTATTTCAAGAGGATGTGTAATAGATTATTGAAGCATTTTTATGATGTCTGCTTTAACATCCTTGTGGGATAATTCCAACATCTGATTCTTCTTGGTGTTGGCATCAGTTGTCTTCTCTCATTCAGGTTGAGATTTTCTTGATTTTGAATATGATGGATAATTTTCAGTTGTAGCCTGGACATTTTTGTCCTGGATCCTATTTAAATATTATATTTTAGCAGGCAGTCACCCTATTGAAGCTTAGTGCACAGGTATTGGCCTACTTTCGTGAGCTTTGGTTTCAATGGCAGTTCAGCTTCAGAGGCTTTGTGATTGTATTTTGGTCAGATTGGTTTATCTGGTGATGATGGGGCTCCCTCTGATCCCTGATGGTGCTGTCTGATGGGGGCTAAAGGAGGTTCCCCAGTGGGACCACCAGGTGTTTCTGGATGTGAGTGGGTATGATGGGATCCCCTTACCAGTGTCCTCCAGCCTTCCAGTGTCTCTGAGCAAAGGAGTCTTGGGTCTTGGGGACAAAAAAGCTGCCTGGACTAAGCCACTTGGTGTAACTGGTTCTGCTTTTTCTGGTTCCCTTTTTCTGGTTCTGCTGGCCCACCTAGAGTTGTTGCATCAGGAAGGAAAGGGCCTGCAGGTACAAAGAGGTTTCCTGGACAGAGCAGCTTGTTGTACCTGGGTTTCTGTTGCCAGTTCTGCCACCTTTCCTCTGCACCTCTTGGTGAAAAAGGGGAGTCTCAGTCTTGCTGGGGAAGGAAAAGTGGCCTCTTGCTTTTGGCAGAGGTTTTAATCTACCTCTCTTACAAGTGGTGTCAGGCTTACCTGATGTTGTCAGCAGGACTTTCATTCAATCCAGGGGGAGAAAAGCCTCCCTGGGCTGTCTTCTGTTGCTAAATCAGGAGTCAAGAAATGCCATATCAAGTGACCTTCTTATGTTGGGGGAGAGGACGCAGAACACCCTGCCGCTATGTTGTTCTGCCAGACCTAGGATCCCAAACCAGCTCACCTGCCTCTTACCGCCTAACAGAGCTCTCCTTTGCTCGTCTCTTGCATCATTTCTAGGGTTTGCAGTTGTGCTTATCAGAGAAGAGCAGAGATAATGGGTCTACGACATCTTGTTTGGACCAAAATTCAACTTACACTATTTTAGCATACCAATGCCAGAATTTTTGAGAGTGTAATACCATTATTTCAAATATGGGTCAACAACTTTCTTGATATTTCTTGGTCCTCTCTTCAGTCCTTATCTCCTTCCCTCTCCTTGCCTACTCACTCCCATTCTCAATGCTCTCACCACAAACTTTCCCAACCCCTTTATATCACTGAGCTCACACAATTCTCTGCCTCCTTCCATTTGCTCTTAACTTTCTACCTAATAATAATAACCACCACACTAATCATCATCATCATCATCATCATCATCATCAAGATTAAAAATGAAGCTGGTGGGAGGAGCTCTGAAAAGCATGCAGATATATCCACCAAGGCTGGGGGAAAATAGGGACTAAGGGCAGAGTCAACCCTTAAGGTCAACCAAAGGAGCTGAATCAAAACTGCTGAAGGCTGAAGTTGAAGGATGCTGAGTACCATTATGGCTAATATTTAGTATTAGAAATAGATATGCTTCTATAACATTTTATTTTCAAAAATTTATGTGTTGCGTGTGTTTCTGTGTTCACAAATTTCTGGTTTGAAATATATTTAATATTTATTTTGACTTATGCATTAAATCTGTAAATTCTAAACCATTTATAACAAAATACTAGGTAATGACACTTTCTCCAGTGTTGGAATCACCAGTCACACATCACCTTGTTCTTTGAGCATGTCAATATTTGGATATTTTAATTTTCATTTATTTCCAATCTTTTAACAAAGTACACTCCTGCTGCACATTGAGCAAGACAAGAACAGTCTTTGTTCATTTAGATACTACAGAAAACACCAGCTCACATCAAACAAAGTTTGGCATGCCCCAGGCTACTGTTTCAACGTGCAATCAGCAAGTCATCCTTGCACACCAAAAATATATTACTGTAGAACCCTACACATTCACAGCAAAATCAAAGATTACAAGTTAATAAAAACCCAAGGGCCTTGGGGATGTTGAGTGGGTAAGCAATAGGTATCATAAAGTGCCATATTGCACAATGAAAACAGCCAAGCCTCTTGCGTAGAACAAAGATATTACACCATTTCCAGCTGCACTTACTAAAAATACAGATACTGTAATTTCAGTAGGTGGGTTTTGTAACTATGGCCATATGACATTTTTCCCGTGAAATAGTAATTAAATCTACCATTCTATTTTTGTGTTTGATAACAATTGCTTGAGAAACGGTGAGAGATGAATGCAGGGAGGATGTTCCAGGGTTTCCATTTACCACACCTGTTCACGATGACTAATTCATAGTGATGATAACAGACAGTAATTCCTTTAATATACACATGCATATTTTTTACCCCTTATTGCTCATTTCAGCCACATTTCTGTTTCCACAGAAAACAAATTGGCAGGAGAGAAATAGCTGCTGTTATCATACCCATTCCAAGTGGGTCATGCATCTATCGTCCTCTTCCTATTTCCGGAATTCTCTTTAGGGCTCACCTTGCAGACTGCACCTCTGGCATTGTAAGGCCCACATCTCTGGTCATGTTATCCGATGCAGAAGAGAGGCTCCATCTTTCCCCTTCCTCAAAGCCTTACCTGGGCACTCCAGCCACCAAGAAGAGTTCTTTCCTCTGATTCCTAGAGAATTACCATCATAAACCAAAGAATTTCCAAATGAGACAGGATTCTAACTGTTTAACCTGTCCTCAGATGCTTGAGTACATTAATTTATCCATCTAACAGGCATTAGTTAAGGCTTACTTCATTGCCAGACACTGTCCTAGATGTAAGGATGTAACAGTGGAGGAGACACATTCCATACCCTCAAGGAGCTTGTCTGCTCATCTTCTCTGGAGCTGAAATCTGTCTGCTACTAAGGGTTACACATAAAAAGTCCTCTCTCTCTTTCACAGAACAGCCCTTAAATCGCGCATAACGGTGACTGTGTCCCTCTTCTCTCATTAGTCTGAATGTCTCCAACTCTACTGAACCGCTGCATTGTATTTTTAATATATACCCGCGTGTCTGTCTCCCCAGCTAAACCACGAGCTTTTAAAAGCCAAGGTTCTCACGTTATCTCTATTCCTCTAGCAAAGGGTTTCTCAGCCTCAACACTATTGACTAGATAATTCTTTACTGTTTATTATGGGTGGCTGTCCTGTGCAAGGTAGCAGCATCTTTGACTTTGACTCACTAGATGCCAACAGCAACTGCCTTTCCAGTTGTGACATCTGAAAATGTCTCCAGACATTGCTGAATTTCCCTGGGAACAGAATCACCTTCCATTAATCACTGCTGTAGCACTATATCTTGCATCAGACTGCACATTTGTATACAATTCACATTTATAGAGTAATTTACCATTTGCAAAAACTTTCAAATCCATTGTCTCACTGACGCTCATGATGTTTTTTGAATTATGTTTTCATGCTCATTTTGTATTTGAGATTCAAACTTGGGTAGTTTGAATCCAGACCCGCACTTTGAACCTAGCTGTGTAATCTTGGGAAAGTTACTCAATATCCCTGAGCCTCAGTTTCCTCACCTATGAGATGGAGGAAAATAGAGACACCTATCTCGGAGTGTGGTGGTGAAGATGAAATGAGATAAACCTGGCACCTAAGTGTTCAATAAAATTTGGTTCACATTATTATTCCAATCAAATGCAGACTGGGGGGAAGCAGGTTGAGTGTTCCATTAGGTCCGGAGGAAAAAAACATTATCAAGAAAAGTTACATCTCTTTTTCGAGACTCAAAAGGTGCTATAACTCAGGCTTGACACCACAGGACAATCTTTCCCGCCACATGAGAACAGCTTGTCTGTGACATTGGAGAATTAGGCCACATGTGAAGACAAACAGAGACAAGTAAAGCGATGAGAGAGAGAAAGACAGAGAGAGAGAGATTGAGAGTGGGAGAGACAAAAAGAGGGAATGACTGCCATTCAGTCAACTTCCAGTTCCAGCTATGCATGAACTAGTCATGCCCTGGACTCCCTAGTACTTGAACTAACAATAAATTCCCTCTTACGCTTAAGGTAAGTAAAGATGAGTTTCTGTCTCTATCATTTGAAAGAAGCTTGACTAAGACAGTTCTTCGGGATAACTGTTTACACTCACCAAAAAAAATTGTTCTCTTATAATGATCAAACCATGACAGAGGTCATAAATTGTTTAATCTATTCAAAATCAACAAGTGTTTGCTGAAGGGTAACCATATTCCCCGGTTTTCCCAGAAAGTCCTTCTTAAATTCTGTTTTTTTGTAATTTATAATGGACAAAGTTATTCCAGTTTGGGTGATAAATTTTACGGCCACACTATTTAGTTAGCATTTGCTACATACAAAACAATTTTCTAGGTCCTTTGATGATACACTGAAAAGATAAGGTTTTCTCTAACCCTACATATATTTTTCTGGGGGGATAGACAGGTAAGCTTAAGAGATGATATATTGAGGCATAAACAAAGTTCTTTGGGGCTGAATTAAAAGATAAAAGAAGGAATTTCAATGCTTGACTGATGTCAATTTTGTCTCCCAACGTAGATGTCCATGCATATTGTGCATGTATACTTGTGCACGCATACACACACACACACTCCTCTCAATTTTAATACTCTCCTGATCAAAAGGAAGAAAAGATAGAAATATACAAACACCAATGTGAACCCGTGAAAATGATGAACAAAGAAAACAGTCACTCAAGCTGTGAAGAAAGTTTCATCGCACCACTGGCACCTCAAGTGTAGTATTGGATTTCTGGCCACAGTTCTCATTTATTGTTTGCACGCTGGAAATTTTAGTTTCAACCAGCATGGAGCTGGACTGAAGATAAAAACAGGAGGGTTACTTAAAAATAGCAGAGAAAATTAATCTTCACACCATAAAACCGTTCAGCCGCAAGGTAAATTTGGGACTAGGAAGTCCTTTGAAAACATACCAATACGTTTTCTTCTCAAGCTATAGCTCCTTGCTTTCCAATATTCTGGCTTTTGCTACGCCTCTGCAGTAGCCATATAGAGTTCATGTTTCCTCCACTGACTACTGTTTTAAGTGTGCGATCCTACAGCTTTCTAACTTACCATTTCTCTGCTTGTAAGAAAAGAAAATCGTCTTAGACAAATATCTCAAGACACAGATTAGCAAACTAAGCTACTGATCAAATTTATATGCTTACTGTGGGACGGAGCACATTTGAACACTGAGAGAACATTTATTCTAGAAACCGAATATCTATTACCCTGGCCCACCTATTCCAAGGGACTAGAATGTGATGCCATAATAAAAATAAAAATTTTTACAAAATTTAGAGTTGAAGAGCACTTTTTCACATCCGTAATTTGATTTATTTCTCTTGCAAGATTGAGATTTTTTTTCAGATGAGGAAACAGGCTCAGAAAAGTTAACAAACTTGATGCAAGTTACCAACTAGAAAGTGGTAGAGTTAGGACTCAGATCCAAGCCTACCGACCCTGCATTCCATGATCATTCCATCACATCTGTTTACACTTTGAACCTTAGGAGAGCAGGTGATGTCACCTCTAGGGGAATTTCAGAGGTCAAGATAGATAACAATGGGAGAAAGGAGTTTGAAATGATAACACATCAATAGTCACCATCCACCTGTATAGCTAGGAGAAATTGTATTCTGACCCGTACCCGTTCCCTTCCCTATCTACAGCCTGTCCCTCAGACCAGTCATCACATTCATATACATCCTTCCTACACTCAGGTGTCTACATATAAAACTACTTAAGTCATATATACAAGTCTTCATCTCATTCTTATGCATTCATGAACTGATTTTGCATGAAAATGTAATCTTGTAGTAGAAGAATTGATATCTATTTTGCACTTAGCAGGTAATTTTTTTCCAACAACAATTAGAAGAAGCAGACACCTTAATTCTGGATCTCTGACCCAATGCTCACTCTACCCTGTACCATGTGTCCCTCTCGAGGGAGATGCCACACCTGCACTGCATGGCCCATGGGCATTTCCTTCTCTACCTTGTGTGTGAGTCTGTACAAGTACAGAAGGACTTTCTTCATGAAGCCTAATCTATTGATACTCAAGAAATTCCTCTACAAAGTTGGCCAAAAAAAATGATGAGTGTGGAAGACACTTCAGGTAAATCACAATATTATAGGGAAACAGCACATTTGTTAAGACAATTAGATTCAATATGAAGAAGTGAACATGAAAATAAAAACCAAGACATGTGCATCTTCTCACTTTTGTCCCCATCTTCAGGAATGAAATGCAGGCCAGTAAGTGAGCAAGGAGAGAGAAGGCCCATCCAAGAGAAATGGAACACACAAACTATCTCACCTGTGGCAGAGCATGGGCAGAAGAGGCAGCCACCATACAATGGGGTAAAAATAAATCTGCTCAAATTGTAATTAATCATTAGAGGTTAATTGTAGACCAGCATGTCAGTCTGCGATAGCTAGGGGCCCCAGACACAAGAGGAATCCATTCTCACGCACAAGCTATTTCCCATAGCCCTCTACTGCAGGCTCACAAGAAATCCTGGGGATAGAAAAGGATCCCAGAGAAACTCCCCCTTGGTACAGAATCCCAATGCAGGGGGTGATCAGTGGCCACTAAGGGGAAGGAATAAAGCTCCTTCCACTTCCCCAGACCTCTCTTTCCTACAAAATAAAGGCCTTAAGTTGCTAGGAGAAGGACAAGAAACCTTGTCACTGCCAGGGCACGGGCAGAGAACTACTGTAGATGGGAGATGGGAGACGAAACTTCCACACCCAGGAAGGACTAGAAACCGTCCTGAGTCAAAATCCTGTATTAAGCAGAGGTCTGCTATGGTTGAAGGTGAGGCAGGAAACTCCCACCTAAGACCAGCAACAGATACAAGTCAGAGACGGGTTCCCATGAGGAGGAGGCAGGAATGAAAAGAAAGCGTCACTTCCGGGGCCCAGGTACACAGGCTCATGTAAATGTGAGGCTGGACCAGGACAACAAAGACCTTCTTACCCTCACTAGGAGGTTAAAACTGAGGAAGGAGCAACAGCAGTGTTATGCTGGAGGAGGGGCAAGAGCCTGGAGATACCATCTGGGCCACAAGCATGTGGGAAGAGGCAAAAGCTAAGGGTGGAATACACAGCCATGAGTCCATACTGATAGAATCAGTGTTTGAATACACAAGTAAATAATAAGTGGGGGAGAAGAGACAAATCTCTGTGCAGAACTCTAAATAATTTATGTAGCTACTTTACCCTCAAAGGGGTGGAGCATAATTCCCCACAACTGAAGTGTGGGCTGCCTGAAGTGGTGACTTCCTTGAAAAGAGTACGTGTGGAAAATAGGAGCAACTTTATAGTGCAAAACCTGACCAACACTCCCTCAGCCATGCTCAAGGTCCACAGCAACAGTGGTAAGTTGTATTAATCGCGTGTACTCTTGGTGTGATATGATGTGATCACAATGGCACTTCACCTCTGTGCTGTGCCTCCAAAGAACCCACAACCCCAATCTAATCATGAGAAAAACATCAGAGAAATCCCACTTGTTGGACATTCTACAAAATAACTGACCAGAACTTCTCAAAACTGTCAATGTCATGAAAATCAGGAAAAGTCTGAGAAAATATCACAACCAAGAGGAACCTAAAGAGACAGGTGAAATAAATGTGATGTGGTGTTCTGGATAGAGATCCCAGAACGTTAGATAAAAACTGAGGAAATTAGTCCATAATGATAACGTAATTAATATTGATCCATTAATTTTAATAAATGTACCATAAAATGTAATAATGATAATGCTTTTTGTATATTTTATATTTTCATGTAACCTTTATATGTAAATAATGATAATAATGATGTATCAATGTTATACCAAAATGCACCACACTGATGTGAGATGTTAATAATAAGAGAAACTTGGTATGGAGGATATGGCAACTTTCTGTACTATCTTCATATGTTGGCTGTTTATCCAAAATTACTCTAAAATTAAGTTTATTAAAAAATAAAGTCAAGGGGCTGGCCCCGTGGCCGAGTGGTTAAGTTCACGTGCTCCACTGCAGGCGGCCCAGTGTTTCGTTGGTTTGATCCCTGGGTGCGGACATGGCACTGCTCATCTAAACCAAGCTGAGGCAGTGTCCCACATGCCACAACTAGAAGGACACACAACGAAGAATATACAACTACGTACCGGGGGGCTTTGGGGAGAAAAAGTAAAAAAATAAAATCTTTAAAAATATAAATCAATCAATCAATAAAGTCAAAACAAAAGATTTCTAAGACTAGCAAATGAAATGACAACTTTTGTTGCCAGCAACATGTGTGCTAGGAAATTGCAAAGGAAGTTCTTCGGGCAGAAGTAATAAGATCCCAGACAGAAGCTTGTGTTTACATAAAGAAATGAAGAGATCTGGAAATGGTTGAAATAAAGGCGAATATAATTTTTTCTTACTTTTAATAGCTCTTAAAGAAAATTCACCGTCTAAAGCAAACTGGATGACTTTGTTTTGTGGCATTTATAACATACATAAAAATAAAACTGTATGATGACTATAGCTCAAAAGATTGAGGGTCGGGGGAGAGCTGGAAGTACACTGTTGTAGGATTCCTGCACTGTGTGTGGTCCCATAATATTACTTGAGGGTAGACTGTGATAAGTTTAAAATATAAATAATGTAAAAGATTAAATAAACTGCACAATTACAGTCACTGCCACAAAATTACCTCATGATTCAAGGAGTAGGCCTGAAACAATTCAGCAAAGCACACGAGGAGAGACCAAGAGAGAAAGGCAATGAAGAAAGCAGTAGTCACATTATTTGTCTCGGGAAGGTGTTTTTGTCTTTCGGGTTTTTCTCTTCTAACTAGAGAGATAATGGTTAGGATAAACACTCCAAAGACACAAACAATATAGTGGCTTTACCCATAAAGCTTTTGGACTATGATTTTGCTTAATGCCTTTGCTTTATGCCTCGTTTGAGGTAGCATGAAATATAGATGTTAAGCTGAGGTGTGTAATTTTATGAGAGATCCTAACTCTGGACCTCCATAAAAAGGGACGGAAAGATTAGGGAAGTGATTATTTGAGGAGAGGAGTAAAAAGAGTTTAAGCTGACCAGGCCTGGTTTCAGCTCTTACTTGGCCTCTTCCAGGTGTGACCTTGGCCAATATTTGACTTTACAGAACCCTCAGCTGCTCATGCGTATGCTGAGGCTAATACCTCCTGCTTTATAGGGAAGCTATGAAGAGGAAATGAAGGCACACAGTAGGTCATCGATAAATGTTAGCTGCCTTCTCTAAAAGAAAGGTGTAGACAAAGTACATTTTATTCAAAACTAGGGAAGACATTAAAACACGTAATAGACAAGACAGCCAAGGCCTTGCCCAATCAGACAGATATCATGCTGGACAGAATGGATGCCGCCACGAAAAACTTCACGAGGACATAGCCAGGTCAAACTGGATAATCAACAGCTATGCTTGAAACTACAAGTTTCTTGATTTCTATTGTTGGCCCAATCATCCTGCCATAATTACTGTGGACTACTTCAAACAGAATTGTTTATTATTTTTTATTTCACAAGCAAAGTCAACACCAATAAAGAACTTACCTTTATACAAAGACTGAATTTTAAGTGTCTGGCAATAACTCCTCTTCTTTCTTCTCCTTTTCCCTTTTTATCCTCCTTTTTTGCTTACCTTCTCAGGACAATAAAGCTTTGACTTATATGGCAGGTTTACATCCATCAGCCGTTTAGTCCAGGCCATTTTCGTCTGTTTGATTTTTTCTTTGCTTGATTTTGATTCACTTTGTTCAATTAACAATTACTGAAGATCAAGAAGATACAAAGTGCCAGACTATAAGAATCTACATATAAGGGGCCTTGGAAGAATCTGGTAGTGTAGACAGATTAAGTGAGCAACTAGAATGGTTGGCATCCAGAGCTAGACACTGAAATAAACTTGCCTGTATAAGAGGGTTGGGGGCACGGTTGGGAAAAAGGAAGCCTGAGTGGCAAGTCGGGGCAATTAGATGGACGAAATGAAGAGTCAATGAGGAAAGCAGGGAGATTTCCTGAAGAGGAGTAGAAAGCTCTCTATTAAGAGGCTTCTTGAGCGGGTGGGCCATAATCCCGGGTCTGAGTCTCAGCGTGACCAAAGTCCCAGAGCTGCTGACATGGGAAAGCATCTCATGCCAATCAAACATAAGGGACTGAAGCACATGCCACAAGCCAATCCGCTAGTTTCCAAGGAGGTTTACCCTGATGTAATCACTAGAAATCTTATCCCTACCTAGGTCCCTCTCCTTCTCAATTCAGAAGCCGGAGGCATCAAAAGGTTGCTGTGTCACAGACTGAAAGTTCCATTTCCAATGCTAGGTGCCTATAGAACTTGACCATTGCAATTCTAAATGCCTGGGATGGCATGCCCAACCTGCCCCAGGAATCACAAAAATTACCTTGGTCCCAGTCCAGGGAGACACTGGAGACTCAGTAAAATAGAAAACAGGAATGTGTTTCCCTTTAAATTAACATACATGTTCTTTTCCTTTACCCATCTTAATTTCCTGCCTCCTCCAGGATCTGAGATGCTTAGCGATGCTCAAAATACCTGAATTTTTCTGCCCTCTGAGGACTTACCAGTAGGTGATTTCATCAGCATCCCGCTCACTGATTCAGGAGCAATTGGAGGAATACTTCCATTTACATGAATGGACTGGGCAATGGATAAGCACCTGGCCATTTTAAATGACTTCAGTAGAAACTACAACTCTGGACTAAACAAAGACTCTACTGACCTCATCAGGGTCAAGGACGATAAATTCTCATGTCACCCGATCATCAGACACTAACCTACAGCCTGCCCTTCTGACTGCATTCTAAAGATTGCATAATGACCCAACTGACAAATATACATAGAACATCAAATAAGGCAAATATTAGGCTGGCCTCTGGCCTCTGAAGCCACTGAAATTTTCTGCTGATTGATAGAGTATTCTTGCAAAGACAAGGAACCCTTTGGTTCAATCATTAACGTCCTCTCATTTAAGAATTTGGTTTCGTCACATTTGCTTTTGACCTCACCATAAATGGAAAATGGGAACTAATATTGGTCCAGATCCTTCATCAGTAGAGCCATAGATAGACATATTGGGAGTATGAGTTCAGAACAAAGGGATGGACGTTTTTTGAGGCAATTTCCTTAAGGTCACAGTAAGAATTCATGGACTTTCCCTGACCTGCAGTAAGAGTTGATTTTTGCCACTGGAAGGTACTGGACACACACTGTCAACATCTAACTCTTGGCTTCCTATGCTAGCTCTAGTAACCATTCCCCTCTGCTTACAGTCTTTTTCCCTCCATACATAATTGATCACATCTCCACTTACCACATTACAGTCATTGTTCTGTCCTACCTCCTGAGAAATGCAGGCCACCTTGATTGCATTTTCACAAACTTCTCAGTCACTTGTATGTCATCTTTTGGTCTGTTCCCTCAGATGGATAATTCCATCCACTGTGAATATATTTTATTGGGTTGACTCTGAGGGGGCTGATGCTCCTCACTATTGACCTTGGGAATAATCATTTGTAGCAGGTTCAACTCAATCTAATTATTTGTGTGACTTTGTGCAAATAATTTCATCTGTCTCACTTTGGTTTCCTCATCAGTATGATAAGAGGACTAAACTCGATGGTCTCTGAGAGCTTTTCCAGCCCTGTCATTCATGATCACATGCATTGTTTCTCCTTTGCCCGTCATGAGCACTAAACAATAGAGAAACAAGGTAGGTAAATGTGATATAATGGCCAGGTATTATTAAGAGGTAACAATTCTATATTTGCATAAAAAAAAGAAAAACATTAAACTATAGCCAAAAGAAATGAAATTCTTTCCATAAACTTATACAATTACTGCCTTAACACAAATCCAGTTTAATGCAAAGCACAATAATATCAAAGATATATTGTTCAATCTGTTCTCTTTAAATACTGCTATTAAAACTGTTTATATCCTTGAGTATCATTTTTATTGCTCTAGAAGCCACTGTTTTCCCGAGGGAAGACATCCCTGAAATTTTGTCAATAGGAGAGAAAGGTTCAATTTACAGAAATATGCTTTATAAAGGACTCTGAGCTATAGATACAGCTACTTTGCAGCTGTGCACTGGTGGCCAACTAGAGTCAACACAAGGTTCATGAGGCAGTTAACGGGTGTCCCACCATGAGCTCTTCTGCTCTCCCCTTTGCACAAAACCTTCAGCATTAGGATCTATTATCATCATATACTGCATCTGAAGGTAAGTCAGATATCATCTGCCTCCAGTTACTCATTTTGAACAGAGGGACTAATGGTGAAGTCGTGAGAGCTTTGTCCCAGGTCATAGAACCAGTTGCAGGCAGACCTGGGACAGGGGTTCAAATGACCCGACAACCAGAGGTCCCACAAAGCTTTTTATGGGCTCCCAGCTCTCAGCATACCAAGAAGCTTGTGTTTCCTTGTTTTCTTCTTCTATTGTAAATATATGCAAAACAGTAAAATTGTAATTGCAAGAATTGTATGCTCTCATTGAGCTCATTTGGTTTAAATGCAGAGTGCTATGATTCTTGTCGTTTATTATCCAGAATGAAAACTCCTTTATGTGTTTTGCAAGAGGAAATGAAACAGCAGAATTAGGATGCATAAGTCCATTTAATTATTGTTTACAAGTCTCAGTGAAGCAGCATGCCCAGAGTTTCCTCTGCCACCCAGCCCGTATTCTACATGGAAAGCCACAGCCTCATCACTGCCAGGGAGCTTGCATAGTCCTGCCAGGTTTTAAGCAAGTCAATCCATCAAACTAGAACTGAGTGAAAATGCGCCAAACATTAGAATCGCTACAAATATGAAAGGAAGGACAATACTTAGGCCATTCGAAATAATTTCCTCAGTGCTGGACATCTTCTCAGGGGAGACGGTTCGTGTCCCAGAACTGCTTAAGTCTTGAGTCAGGACTATATGCACCCACAATGGTTCTCCTGGCCATCATAATTCATGGCCAAGTGATCCCCAACTGACAGGCACATAAATGCCATGGAATACAAAAATGACAGAGACTGAGAAAAGAAGGTGTTGGGATCACCACGAGATCTTTCTAAGTCTTACCTACCTTAGATCCATATCCTTTTTTACCTTTGGGTCCAAAAACTAAATTTCAGCACCTATTCTTTCTTTCAGACCATCAGGTTACAAACAGGTTCTTTCTACTTGTTCATTTCAATTAAGTGCATAACACTCTTGTACATCTCAAAATTTTGTGTTTTGGCCAATAATAAAATCAGACAAGGGCCACAGTAGCAAGCAAAGGCAGATTTACAGAGTCTGAGAAGTTGATCAGGTCATTGAAAGATGTTAATACACACCTCACCAAAGAAGATATACAGATGGCAAGACGGCATATGAAAATGTGCTCAATATCATTTGTCATTAGAAAACTGCATATTGAACACAATAAGTTACCGCCATAGACCTATTAGAATAGTTCTGCTTTTTTCTTTTTTTTTTCAATCTGACAATACTGCCTGGTGGCAAAGCTATGGAGCAAGAAGAACTCTCTCTCATTGCTGGTGGGAATGCAAAATGGTCCAGCCACTTTGGAAGATGGTTTGGCAGTTTCTTACAAAGATAAACATACTCTTACCATACAATCCAGCATCATGCTCCTAGATATTTACCCAACTGATGTGAAAACTTATCTCTATACAGAAACTTGCCTATGAATCTTCACAGTATCTTTATTCATAATTGCCAACAAGTGAAAGAAACCAAGATATCCTTCAATAGGCGAATGGATAAACAAACTGTGGTATACCCGTATAGCAGAATATTATTCAACAGTAAAAAGAAATGAACTCTCAAACCATCGAAAGATACAGATGAATATTAATTACATATTGCTATGTGAAAGAATCCACTGTAAAAATGCTACATACTGTATGATTACAATTATATGACATTTTGGAAAAGACAACACCATAGCAATAGTAAAAAATATGAGAGGTTGCCAGGGGTTCAGGAGGTGGGGACGAGGATTGAATAGATGAAGCGTAGAGAGTTTTTTAGGATGGTGAAACTATTCTGTATGTTACTATAATGGTGGGCATACGATATCACACATTTGTCAAAACCGTAAAACTATAGAGCACAAAGAACGAACCTTAATGTATGCAAATTTTTAAAAAATCGTTTAAGAGCTGCACCAAATCTGCAGCTACATATGGAACAACTTCCTCTGAGAAAAAACCTAAAAACTTCCCGGGCCACTCACACACATCGCACAAAAGAGAGAAGGTCACATGGAAGCGGGTAGGAGAGGCTGGGACACAATCTTGCTGTAAACCCCACACCCAGTGTAGCAACTCACAGTCAGGACCCAGAGCTTTTCCCCGAGGAATGAAGGGTTTGAACCATACATCAGGTACCCCAACTTTTAAGACTTATACCTGAAAGACAAGGCCCCAAAACATCGAGCTTTGAAAACTAACAGGGCTCGTGTCCATGAGACCCACGAAATGGAGAAACTGCCCTTAAAGGGCTGTGCCTGGACTCTCCTGCCCCAGGGCCTAGCAGAAGCGGTAGGTGGAGGGGCGCCCGGTCTTTCTGGCTGAGACACTGACTCCTTTGCTTGTCTTGGAGCCTTGGCCTGAGGAGAGACCCCTGATTTGACACACATTTGGGGACCTGCTGGCCGCCACCATCTTCACACTCTTTTCCTCGCTCTAACCAGCAGGTATCATCCCTTTTTTTTTAATGCTAAGCCTTTTTTTCTTTCTCCTTCTTCCTGCAGGTGCTATCTATATGCTCTCTCTCTGCCTCATGCCAACTGGTAGGTGCCATCTTCACACTCTCCTCTGCCCAAGCTCCAGAGCACCAGTATCTCTTGGAGGGGAGCTCTCACATGCATCTGGTGCCCTAGTTTTGTGGCTGCTACCTAGGGGACACTCCTTGATTGCCTGGTTCTCGTGGACAAGGGGGTTTGTGTTCCTGGGTCCCAAGGGACTAAATAATCAGAGAAACAGTACTTGGCAGGCTACCACCCCCAGTCTTTCTGTGAAAAAGGCCCATTTGCTGTCCTGGAGCTATGGCCTGAGGGACAGGCTTCAGGTTTGGCACTCACCTAGGGCCTACAGAGGTGGTCTCAGAGAACTGAGGCCCACAGACGCCATCTTAGCACTCTCCTCTGCCTCACTACAGTTCACCAGCATCTCCTAGAAAGGAGCATATACACTCACCTGGGGCCCAAATCTTTGTAACCCCCACCCAAGGGACACTTCCAGATCACCTGGCTCTGGGAGTCAGTAGGGCTTATGCTTATGGTCCCACAGGACTGTATTTATTTGCATACTTTAAAAGCTGCTGCTTGAGTGTCTGACTTCCAATCAGCCCGAATCTAGGTGCTGACTGAGATCCTCCCCATTAGGACACTGACAGGTCTTGGCACACCCTCAACTACTGGAAGGCATTAAAAATAAAATAACCTGTTATAAACATAAGTTTTTTTTAACGTAAACCTCACTGTAACCACAAAGCAAAACCTATAGTAGATACACAAAAGATAATGAGAAAGGAATCTAAGCATACCACTACAGGAAATGATCAAATCACAAATAAAGACAGTAAGAGAAAAAGAAGGAACAGAGGAATTACAAAGCAGCCAGCAAACAATTAACAAAATGGACATAAGTACATATCGATCAATAGTTACTTTAAATGTAAATGGACTAAATTCTCCAAACAAAAGACATGGAGTAGCTGAACAGATAAACAAAAGAACAAGACCCATCTATATGCTACCTACAAGAGACTCAATTCAAATGCAAGGACACACAGAGACTGAAAGTGAAGGGATGGAAAAAGATATTCGATGCAAATGGAAACTGAAAGAAAGCTAGGGTAGCCATGCTTAAATCAGACAAAATAGACTTTAAAATAAAGACTTAATAAAAGACAAAGAAAGGTATTAACTAACGATAAAGGGGTCAATCCAACAAGATGATAAAGCATTTGTAAATGTATATGCACCCAACACAGGAGCACCTACATGTATAAAGCAAACATTAAAAGACTTAAGGGAGAAATAGACAGCAATATAATAATAGTAGAGGACTTTAATATCCAATTTATATGAATGGATAAATCATCCAGACAGAAAATCAATAGGGAAACATTGACCTTAAACAACACGTTAGACTAGATGGACTTAACAGATACATACAGAACATTCCATCCAAAAGCAATAGAATACACATTCTTGTCAAGTGCACATGGAGAACATTCTCCAGAATAGATCATATGTTAGGTCACAAAACAAGTCTTAATAAATTTAAAAAGACTGAAATCATATCAAACATCTTTTCTAACCATAATGGTATAAAACTAGAAATCAATTACAAGAAGAAAACCAAAAAATTCCCAAATTTGTGGAGATTAAACAACATGCTACTGAACAACCAATAGGTCAAAAAAGAAATCAAAAGAGAAATCAAAAAATACCTTGCCACAGATGAAAGCAAACTATAGATTCAATGCAATCCCTATTAAAATTTCAATAGCATTTTTCATAGAAATAGAACAAACAATCCTAAATTCATATAGAACCACAAATGATCCTAGTCGAATAAATTTTAAGAAAGATCAAAAAGCTGGAGGCATCACGTTCCCTGATTTCAAATTATATTACAAAGCTGTGGTAATCAAAACTGTATGGTATTGGCATAAAAACAGACATGTAGATCAATGGAACAGAACAGAGAGCCCAGAAATAAGTCCATGCATATATGGTCATTTATGACAAAAGAGCCAAGAATATACAATGGGGAAAGGATAGCCTCTTCAATAACTGTTGGGAAAACTGGACAGCCACATGCAAAAGAATGAAACTGGACCACTATCTTACAACACTCACAAAAATTAACTCAAAATAAATTGAAGACTTGAATGTAAGACTGAAACCATAAAACTCCTAGAAGAAAACATAGACAGTAAGCTCCAAGACAGCAGTCTTGGTGATTTTGATTTTTTGGATTTGACACCAAAAGCAAAAGCAACAAAAGCAACAAAAGCAAAAATAAATAAATGGGTGTGCATAAAACTAAAAGACTTCTGCATAGCAAAGGAAACCATCAGCAAAACAAAAAGGCAACCTAAAGAATGGGAGAAAATATTTGCAAGTCACATTTCTGATAAGAGGTTAACATCCAAAATACATAAAGAACTCATACAACTCAATAGCAAAAAAAAAAAAAACCCACCAATCTGATTAAAAAGTAGGCTGAGAATCTGAACAGATATTTTTCCAAAGAAGACATAAAGATGGCTGGGAAACACCTAAAAAGATATTCAACAACGTTAATCATCAGGAAAATGCCATGAAAACCACAATGAGATATCACCTCACATCTGTTAAAATGTCTATCACCAAAAAGACAATAAACAACAAGCGGTGGTGAGGACGTGGTGAAAAGGGAACCCTTGTGCATTGTTGGTGGGAATGGAAATTGTTGCAGCCACTATGAAAAACAGTATGAGGTTTCCTCAAAAAATTAAGAAATGGAACTACCATATAATCAACCAATTCCACTTCTGGGTATTTATTCAAAGAAAATGAAAATACCAATTTGATAAGACCTTTGCACCCACATGTTCATTGCAGCATTACTTACAATAGCCAAGATATGGAAACAACCTAAATGTCTATCAATGGATGAACGGATAAAGAAAATGTGGTATATACATGTATACAATAAAATATTATTGTCATAAAAAGAATGAAATCTTGCCATTTGCAACAACATGAATGGACCCTGAGGGCATTATATTAAGTGAAATAAGTCAGATAGAAAAAGATAAATATGGTATGATCTCACTTATATGTGGAATTGAAAAAACAAAACAACTGAGCTCATGGATTTACAGAATGGATTGGTGGTTGCCTGAGGTGGGGCTGGGGAGCAAATGAAACAAGTGAAGGGGGTCAAAGGTACAAATTTTCAGTTATAAAGCAAGTAAGCCATGGGGATGTCATGTACAGCATGGTGACTATAGTTAATAATACCGTATTTCATATTTGAAAGTAGCTGGCGAACAGATCTTGAAAGTTCTCATAATAAGAAAAAAATGTTGTAACTATGCATAGTGATGGGTGTTAATTGGACTTATTGTGGTGATCGTTTTGTAATATATACAAATATCAAATCATTACATTGTACACTTGAAATGAATATAATGTTATGTCATTTACATTTCAAAACAAAAAAGGAAATAAAGAACTGTGTTAAAAAAAACCACACTGATGGTGGAAAGTCAAAGGGGCCCAGGAACAAATGGAAAGAGCTCCCAAGGGAACAATTTGAGCGACAAAATAAAGCAGTATTGGATTATAACCCAAAGCATAATATAAATATCCATGAGTTCATGCTGATAAAAATAGTTGAATACACAGGTAAGAATTAAATGAGGGAGAGGAGAAAAATCTCCATGCGGAATTCGAAATAACTTATGTAGGTACTCTACCCTTGAAGGAGTGGATTATAACTCCCTACACCTGAAATGTGGGCTGCACATAGTGACTTCCTTAAAAAGAGTGCAGTATGGAAATGGGGGAAATACAGGTAAACTTATAGTGACAAATGTTACCTCAGCCCGGTGATCAAGATCAACAGCAACAGTGAGAAACAGTGATAGTACTTAGACTACAGACGATGTGATGAAAATGGCACTTTCCCTCTGTGGTCTTCCTCAAAATCCAAAACCTTAGTCTAATAAAGAGAAAAATACCACTTGAGCGATATTCTTCAAAATGCTTGACAAGTGTGCCTCAAAATTGTCAAGGTCTTCAAAAATGAGAAAATTCTGAGAAACTGTCACAGCCGAGAGGGGCCAAGGAGACAGGACGACTTCATGTTATGTGTGTCCTGGATGGGTTCCTGAAACAGAAAACGGACATTAGGTAACGACCAACGAGATCCGAATAAAGCACAGACTTTAGTTAATTATAATGAGTCATTATCGATCCATTAACCATAACAAATGTACCATACTAATGTAAGATGTTAGTAAGAGGGGAAAATGGATGTGGGATATATAGAAACTCTGTACTATCCCCACAATTTTTCTGTAAATCTAAAAATTCTAAAGTAAAAAGGTTTTTTTAAAAAAAGGGTAATCAGTGAAGATGTTCACTGGAAATGGTGCTATCGTCTATTTGGGGCTTTTTTTTTCTTTTTTTTTTGAGGAAGATTAGCCCTGAGCTAACATTTGCTGCCAATTCTCCTCTTTTTGCTAAGGAAGACTGGCCCTGAGCTAACATCCGTGCCCATCTTCCTCTATTTTATATGTGGGATGCCTACCACAGCATGGCTTGGCAAGCGATGCCATGTCCACACCTGGGATCCGAACCAACGAACCCCGGGCCACCGAAGCAGACTGTGTGCACTTAACCGCTGTGCCACTGGGCCGGTCCCTCATCTATTCGATTTAGCAATACCAACCAACTCTCCCAATCTCATCCCATTCCTCTTTCATTCCTGAGTCTGGTATTCTAGATTGCCTGTTTATTGACCTAACTCACACCCACCAGCACTACCATCACCACTGCTCACTTCCTTGCTTTACCTTAGAGAAAGGAAGGAGAAGGGCGACAATGGAAGTGCAAAGGTATTGAACGTGTATGTTGATTGGGGCAAATATCTGAAACAAAATACAATTTAATTTAAGAGAAAAATCCCAAAGACCATATCCCTGTTCTCAACAGCTCAAGCCTTCACCTAGGAAGACCATCATAGCTCATTACCAAGCGGATCAGGTCAGCCTATAAATAAGAGTCAGAAATGGAATGATTGCTTTTTCAGAAGCCAGTTGGAAGTGGATACGGCAACAAAAAATGGATTCAATAGGATTATTTTGGGTCAGTGATAGGAAACCCCAAATAATAGTGACTTTAAAAAGGCTTAAGTTTATTTCTCTCACACGTGAAGGTGAGAAATCCAAGATGGATCTGGCTGCTCTATTATGACCATCAAGAATGCAGATTCTTTCCACCTGTTGCTCAGTCACTCTCAACAAATGGCATATACTCATGGCCCAAGATGGCTGCACCAGCTCCAGTCAGCGAGGAGGAAAAAAGAGAAGAAGAGTGTATTTTCTGTGGACTTTTCCTAGAAGTTGAAGTCACTACATACACTACATTCCGCTGGCTAATACCAAGTGGCCTGATCACCTCCGGCTATAAGAGAGGGTGGGAAATGTAGTCTTTATTCCTGGTGACCATGTGCTCAGCTGAAAGTCCAGGATTCTATTAATAGAGAAGGGAAAAACATATCTTGAGGGATAACTAGCAGTCTCTGCCAAAAAGGGGACCAGGTAAGGTCCACAAAGAGATGCTGCTCCTTTCAGCTGACACTGGCCAGGAGCTTCCTAAATATCGTTTCCTCTCCTCAATACACTTCTCTACCCTCTCCGTTCCCCTTTTCCTGGACTAATTTTACTTATTATTCTGGCCTCAGCATATATATTGATTCCTCCTGAAGGCCTTGATTGAGCTTATGACCTTGAAAGCCTATTGACCAGGTGAATTGCCCCTCTTTTGTGCTCTCATTACACCTATACTTAGTCTTTGGTGACCCAAAACTCATTTGGTGGTAATCACCTGGTCAACAGTCTGTCTCCCCCACTGGGCTATAAGCTCCATGAGGGCAGAAGCCATGCCTGCCTTCTTTATTATTACAGCCACAGGGCCCAGTGTATGGGCACCTGGTATTGACTACTTGAACCACTAGATAAATGAAAGTTTTATTAGCTCCTCTATTGAACTATTAGCTTCCGTGAATGCCAACAGCTGTCTTTATCATTTTGTCCCCCCAGCGCCTATCACAATACTTGGAATACACAGCTGAAAATAATATAGCCGGTTTTGAAATCAACGAGAGGACATCAAGGAGAACTCAGGGCGGAGTTCGCTTTTTAGGGCTTACCTCCTCCAGTTCACTTTGCCCAGTAGCCATGTGCTCAGGTTACCCTGTGTGATGTGAAAATTCACATAAACATGAATTATCCATCAAAAAAACTGAGGGTGCTATTGAGGTGTTGAGGAGTAGATGTAAAAATCATTAAGGATGAGGTCTGTGGTCCTATTTCCGTAAATAGATCAAAGCCATAACCCACATGGCCCAGCTCAGAGTAATATTTAGGTTTTAAAAAATGTTCGACAACCAAAGCATAATTTCAAAATAACTTCAAGGTCTTTATGTGCATTTCCCAAGTACCATAAAAAATACTTTTTAGGACTATTTCCTTTCATTACCTTCCCTTACACACCATTACTAGTCCTGTGCTTTTCCCTCCAAAATATTGTAAAAAGCCTTGCTCCCAGTTAGACAGATTAACTCATGCTCTCCTGCTCTCTCCCTGCCTTGAGAAATGATGACCACATAGCCAAATCATTCCATTCCCGGGGCAAAAGGGTCAGCCAACTCCCACCACGGCAGTTTTGTTACATCAAAATGGTGGCAAGTACACTCACTTGGATTACTCGTTTTTCTGCTTTAGTCTGTTTTGGAACAAAGTCAATCATTAACATACAAGTGTCTATAGTTAATTTTGCCTTTCTCTTACCCATTAAAGGTAAGGCCTTGCCCTTCAAATTACTTGTGCATTTATGCCAATATGGCCCCGGGAGCTACCCCTCTTGCGTAGCCTTGAATCTGGTCCTCCAGGCATTCCAGTGAGGCTGTAAACACCTGATTCCCTGAATTTCTGCCAAATAAAGCCAGAATAGTTTATATTTCCTACAACTAAACCTGATTTATTCAATCCTAACCAGAATTTTTTTTATGCACACTAATGTTGGAATCATAAAGCTAGGCTGGAGGACGGAGCAAAAGGAAAATCTATGTGTAGACGTGCAAGCTCTTGAGATGATGATCAAATCCCTCCCAGTGAATGGAGATGGAGGGAGAATTTTAAGGTGTCTCTGCTGCGGGCAGGTTTAATTCGTGCTGTTTACTAGTAACTTGTCTGTGCCCGTGAACATTGAACAGGAAGGTGGAGCCATAGCTAGCCGAGCATTAGAGAGATTAAATTAATTGAATTAGAAGCACAGATGAGCGCCTCTTTTGAGTCTTTTCAAAGTAACTAGTGCAGTACCTTGTTGCTGAGTGAAGTCCTGTAGAAATAAACTATTAAACAGGGAAATTCAAGTCTCCCAAAGGAACAAATTTGAACCTAATTATATCCATGAAAAAATGATTTCATGCCCCCTAACTCCCTACACACACACTCTCTCTCTCTCACATGCACACATACACACACTCACACATGCACACACGGCTTTTTAAATCAAAACACTAGATGTTTCACTTCTTATAAAGGTTTTCCTTTTTTTTAAATTTTAAGTTCTATTTAAAATCTTGTTCCAAATATCACATTTCCAGTGAAAAAAAAGTGTTCAACTTTAAACTTTGAAGAGAAAACGAACCCAACAGGTGTCCAACAACAAAACTGCATGCTATCATAGAAAACCTAAGTAAATAAATATTTGCACATAAAATATTAAATTTATTCTTTCCTACAAGTGAGAAAACTCCATTGATTTTCTTAAGTCAAAGCCATCAGGTTAATTAAAGGTTTAATGTTGTAATCTAGCTCTCTTTAGACAAACTCTCTTCTTTCCTTGAGCCCTTTGTTTTTTACATTATAAATGTAAAACCTGCTTCAGCAAGTCTGGGAACAACTTGGTTATTGATCTTCCAAAACCCATTACTTGGGACTTGGCCTTTTAGATCCGTGGCAGAATATGTAATGTCTACCTGTGAGTTGTTGAAAGCCCCATCCACCACTTGAAATGAAAATCAAGGCATTATACAAGTGTAAAGAGGAAGAAGCTGTGAGAGAGAGCCGAGAAAGGATGAATGGCCCCTGAACATCCTTTCACGTCCTAACTTTGAAAATCATAATTATCCCACATCTTTGCTCTCATTTAGGACAGGACCCATACTTTCTTTTCTTGATGGAAAGGAAGGATAAGGGCAGAAGAGCTGTATGTTGCTTCTCTCTCACTGTTCTCATATCTCCCATCCCAATTGGAGTACAGCCCTTAAATGATGGACTACAATTAGCTGCTTACATATCTATTTCCCTGGCTAGATTGTGAGCTCCTCAATCAGACGGCCCCCCAGTGTCCAATTGTTTCAGGTTGGGGTTTCCAGGAAGCAGACCCTGAGATAGATATCAGCATGCAGGAAGATTATTAAGGAGTACTCTTGAGAACACCCCCTGAGCAAGGGAGGGGGAGAGAGCAGAACTGGGCACAGGCAACAGTTAGCTGCAACGCAGCCACAGTCGAGGCCTCAGCCTGCCCAATGGGGAGCTCTGAACTGGGATGGCCCTTCAGGGTGACTTCGTGCCAATCATTATATAGGGGCTTCCGTAGGATGTGATGAGACCTTAGGTGAGACAGTTCTCTCTAGCTGAGTCAATTCCTGAAAATAGTTGCCAGCTGAAGGCTCTCAGCCTGGCGCACTCACAACAGCTGGGAGTTAAGCCCTTCCGTCTTGAAGAGGGGTCACTGCATCCACTGTTATTTTATTTATTGTTTATATTCCTAATTACCTAGTACTGAATATAGAATATTAAGTGTTCAGTGAAAAGTTGTTCAAATGAATTATTCTGCAGCAAGGAGAACATTGCCAGATATGGGCAGTGGTATATTCCAGCCTCAGGCCCCCTGCTCCCTGCAAGCTGCGTTTCCTCAGGTATTACGGTGCAACAGAGGTGAGGGTAACACTATTTCAAGAATTCTGAGAGGCAGTGGTGTGCTCGAAGAGTTTCAGTCATTGTGAACAGGCAGCATATCTTATGTTGATGTCATTCCCTACCAATCAAGTCTTTTAAAGTAAAGGATGTTCGCAAGACAGAAGGCTTGGGCAGTGTGTAAGGAGACCTTGTCCAAGGGCTGAGGGGGACGGCAGTATAATACTCTCCATCCTGCAACCCCATGGGGGGCTCTGTATGCAAAGGGCTTGCCTGGCCTGAGTATCCAGTGCCCACTTCCCCATGCGAATCCCAGAGTGTGTTTGACTCTGAGCCAGCCCCTGTGATGAAAAGGAGACACTATCCAGAGACCTACCACATAACAAGTCTTCCTCCAGATAAAAGAGAAGCATGGTGAGAGCACTCATGATTTTTATGGGCATATAAAATAAAAAGCCTTAAACATCCACGTGGAATAAAGCCAGTAATTGTCCTCACATCTTGTACTTGTAATATAAGATTTTTTTTCTCATGTGAAATAGAATTGCATAATTGTGGTACAAAGCTGAGTAGTGATGTTACTCCTATGACTCAAATGATCCCAGAGTACACACCAGGCCCAAGGAGCACAGGGAACCTATTAAATATGAAATTGCTAAATACGTGTATCCCATTGAGAAATCCAGTTCCTCTGCATTAGGACAATTAGGCTTCTACTAGGGGCTTGTGAAAGGGTGTCTTGGACTAATTGGCCCATTTTCTAGAGAAGATCTAAGCACAAAAGTGATCTAGGTGCCCCATGAAATATCTATCTGTGGAGTGCCTTCATAAGGAGCCAAGACCCCCACAAGAAGAAAAGCAGAGTGGCCTGGGAAAAGAGACCTCCATGGCCAATGCAGAGATGTGGGCAGAGGGTATGCTGAGCACTGCTGTGCAGACTTGGGGCATACGTACATGACGTGGCACCTGCTGCCTCTCCACCTATGGCCAAGATGGGCTAGTGGCCCACCACGGACTCATACTCACTTTCCAAAGTGTAGAGTTATTGCTGGGAACGAGGTGCCAGCCAGGGACTACATTTTTTAGCACCACTTGCATCCAGGAAGGACCAAGGGAATGGCAAATGGAATGTGGGTGGAAGTGATATATGTTACTCCAAGCCTGGCCCATAAAAATATCCCACATAGCCCTCCCTGTTCTCTTCCCCTTTATTATAACCGTGGACAGTGTAATGAGCAAGAAATAAGATTTTATTGTATTAAGTCACTGAGATGTTGTGATTATTTCTATGGCAGTTAATCAATACTGACTAATAAACCAAGAGAGTAATAATTCAATGAGGAAGAAATGGTCAGTGTCCAAAGCTTCTGAGATCAAGTAACATGAGAACAGACCATTGGATCTGGAAATATGGAAACCGTTAATTATTTTGTCAAAGACATTTTGAGCAGAATGGAGGGAAGAAAAAACAAATTGGAGTGGATGGAGGAAAGAAGAGGAGGTAAGAAATGGAAAGCAACACTGTGAAAAATTCTTTTACTAAATTTTCTGTGAAGGGGAGCAGGAAACAATACAGCAGAAACCGGGAAGAGTAGAGAGATAGAGATTGAGACAGAGATAGAGAAAGAGAAAGAAAGAGAGACAGAGAGAGAGAAAATATAGAGAAGGAGAAAGAAATAGAGGGAAAAAAGATGAAATAGAGAAGGTGATAGAGATTGAGAAAGAAATAGAGGGAAAAAAGATGAAATAGAGAAGGTGATAGAGATTGAGATAGAGATAGAAAAAGAGAGATGGAGAAAGACAGAGATGGAGAAAGAGAGAGACAAGGACAAATATAGATCTAGAGACAGAAAGAGATTGAGATAGAAAGAAAAAGAGAAATTGAGATAGAGAGAGAGATGGAAGATCCTAAAAATGTTAGCATGCTGATGGAAATGAGTTGCCAACTGCACTCCAGAATATTCAAGGAACTGAAATGATTATCTTCAAGCTGGGGAGGCAAACCAACAGTCTTCAAGGATGCTAACTTGCTATACACAATACTACTTCTCTCACCCAAATGTGCGGTATCTCAGGTGCTCGCTACCTCTGCCACTATGAACAGAGAAGAACAACATATTATTCAACAGAGCCCCACCCCCCATCAAGACCATCAAGCGTAAGTTTAACTGTTAGAAGGACTATTTTTAGATGTTCGGACACCTCTGAATGAAAACTTGTTGGAACAGAAAGATCACCAGGTTTGGAGTCAGACTAGCTTTTGTCGTGGCTATACTGATTCAGTGTAATTTATGATCTTGGACAAATCACTCAACATGTTTGACTTCACCCAAAAAATAGCACAGTCTTATTACCTACCTTAAAAGACTCTGATAAAGTCATATAAACCAATTAAAGGCAGGTTACATCTAAGTAAACATTAGAATGCCCTAAGATTTGTTCAGTGTTAGTTCAGGAAATAGATACTGTGCTTTTATTGTGGTCCTAGCAATGTGCTAGGCACTGGGGAGATGACAGCGCTGAGACACAGGCCTCGTGGAGTTTTCAGTCTCGTAGGACAGACAGACAAAAAAAACAACCAAATAAATAAATACCACAATTACAACGAGTGGTCAGTTCTGTGCAGTAAACAAACAGGATGCCAACAGAGACGGGAGAGCTACCCGGTAAGATGGTCAACGGAAACCTCTCTGAAAAGATGATATTTACACTGAGAAATAAAGGTTGTGAAGAGATGAGGCATGTGAAGGGTGAGGATGGTGACAACGCCCTGATGTCATCAAATGTCTGCTCAGCTTTCAAGTTCCCCTGCTGGTCTCACAATTTTCTTTTTCACTGTTCATTCAACCAGATCAGCAGCCAAACGGGTCAAGTCACCGGGCCCATGTGTCTCTTAAGTCTCTTAGAACCCACACATTCTTCTCCTTCTCTTTTCTTTCCCTCCAGGTAATAACTGACTTGCTTGTCTTGAAGAGTCTCCCACAGTCTGGATTTTGCTGTTTGCATCCTTGTGGCGATGCTGTTTAACTTACGTATCTGTCGCCTGCGTCTCCTGCAAACTGGTAGTTCGATCTGGCTCGACAGATTGGGATCAACATTTTGACAATACCCATTGGTGGCTTTGTGAACTTCGACTAGGAGGCAGAAACTACCCAGTTGATCTTTTTTGTGACACAGTCACTGATGGTCACTGCCCACATTGGTTATTTCGGTAAGATCTGCAAAACAAGGATGCTCTAATCCAGTGGTTCTCAAAGGGTGGTCCCTGGACCAGCAGTAGCAGCATCTCCTGGGAATTTATTAGAAGTGGAGATTCTGCAGCCCCATCCCAGACTTCCGAATCAGAATGTCGGGGTTGGGATCCAGCATCTGTGTTTTAATGCACCTTCCTGGTGATTCTCACGCTCGCTGGCATTTGAGAACCATCGCTCTAATTCTTCCATTTCTTTTCCATTAACTAGCTGGACCACATCTATAAAGAGAAACTTCCCCTCTACACAGACTCAGTTCATACAGCAAAAGCCAGTTAAATGCTTGGCTCTTTCCCTTTATTCACTGGCTTTCAGGATAATGAGTTGGTTCCCCAGTCATCACTATTTTATTTACTGATGCATTCATTCACCCATTCATTCATTCATTCATTCAGGAGCCACTCAGTTTGCTTCATATCTGTGGGGTTTTATTGGCTCCAGCAAAAGCAAGGATGCTAGGGTGACAGAGCATCTGATCATAAGCCCCTGCAAAGGAAGCCCCCCAAGAGTGTTAGCAGCCTGGGCCCCCCGGGAAGTCAAGCGCTCGCCATTTCTCAGCACTTCTGCTCTGCCTTCCCTGTAGGCATGTGTTACACAGTACAAGCCAGGCCTTATTAGTCCAATTTCCCTGCCCCTATCCAGAGGAAGGAGGGCCCCCGTGATGATCAATACCCTTACTGAGATGATAAACAAAGACAGATGAGCGTGTGAGGCCTGCCTGGTATTTGTAATTACTGCCTCTGTGGGCATTCAATTACTGCTAATGAAAGGGTGACAGGGCTCCCCCGTCGCTGACAGAGGAGCATTTATGCAGGCTCCCTGGTATGGCATGCTGCTGACAGCGGGTGGCTCTTCTTTCATCTCCTGCCTGCAGTTCACTCCACCAGCAGTTTCCCCACCACAGGATTCAGAACCTCTAAATGCCATGACACCTCCCCAAACGGAATTTTCAAGGAAGACATCCACTTTGTTCATCATAACACTATCTTGTCGAGCCCCTCCTGGGCCCGCACATGCACTGGCAGCAGGATTCACTGGCGCTCTGTGACTCGGGTGGGTTGTTGTGAAAACAGGGAGGGGAGCTCAGGTGAGCAGCACTGCTTGTCAACTCCCCACTAAGAGCTTCTACTTACAAGCCAGGCAGCAAGGAGGCAGCTCAGGCAGCTGCTTCTGCTTTTCAGTATTCCAGATCAGGACATATGAGAGAGTATGCATGCTAGATCTTTTTTGCATTGAAATAGATGTCATTAAGGGAAAATCAATTCCGTTTCCTTTGCTAAGGAGCTAAGTATAGAGGACATCGGTTGATGCCTGAGCAGCATCCATTTCCCTTTCTGGTAATTCTATCTTTCAGGACCACCCCTTGTATTGGACACTGGTGGGGCCCCGGCCAGATCCTGTTACTGGCCCAGGCAACCATTCCCGGCTGCTGTGTGTGTTGGCTGATAATAGATCACAGCTGCCCCATTCTCCAAAGAAGGGTCCTCAGCCACAGCTGCCTCCCTCCACCACTGCCAGGCCTCAACCAATGCCTGACCAGCATGGGGTACCAAAGTGGGCTCCCTGGTCTCACTGAGGGGGTTCACCCTGAAGCCAGTCTTTACCGGAAGCCACATTCTTGTTTAGCATATTCCCCCTGCCTCACCTCTCTTGTCCTGAGTGCAACGCCCCACCCCCAACAAAATCAGTTGAATAGGAGGCCCCATTTTAGGTTCTGCTCCCAGGAAGCCATAAGTAAGGTGCCCCTCTCCCACACGCTCAACAGTAGGAAAGGGACTGATCCCACCCCCAGCTCCAACGCCCAATCAAAGCACTGCATTCCTCTCAAGGCGATGATTCGTTCAGGGATAGGCGTGGGACCAAAGACAGACGAATGACAGCCCTGTATGGTGGAACTCTGGTTGGGAAGTTCTTCTGGGACAGTGGGAGTCTTCGGGGCTGGGAATGGATGAGGTGAGGTGAGGCAGGCACTTGCCTCAGGTGCAAAATCTAAGGAGGGTTACCAAAAACTCAGGAATCTGAGATTGGAAATTGGTGCATCCACTACGGTAAACAATATGGAGGGTCCTCAGAAAATTAAATATAGAACTACTCGATCGTGATTCTGGGTATCTATCTAAAGAAGTGAAAATAGGATATCAAAGGGGTATCTGCACTCCTGTGTTTATGGAAGCATTGTTCACACTCACCAACCTTTGGAAAAAACCAACTGTCCATCAGTGACTAAATAGATAAAGAAAATTTTATGTATATAGATACACACGTGCACACAATAGAATATTATTCAGCCATGAGAAAGAAGGAAATCCTGTCATTTGTGACAAAAAGGACGGACCTCAAGGGCATTATGCTAAGTGAAATAAGTCAGAGAAAAAAAGATGGTGTATGAGCTCACCTATATGTAGAATCTAAAAAAAAAAAGTCAAACTCATAGAAACAGAGTAGAAAAGTGGTTGTCAGAGGCTGGGGAGTGGAGGAAATTGGGAGAGACTGGCAAAAGAATACAAACTTTCAGCTATAAGAGAATAAGTTCTGAGGATCTAATGTAAAACATGCCGACTATAGTTGATAACACTTTATTGTATCCTTGTATTTGTTAAGAGAGTAGAACTTAAATGTTCTCATCAAAAGTAAAAAAGATAAATATGAGAGATGCAGGTTGAATTAATTACTTAGATGGAGTGAGTCCTTTCACAATATATACATATTTATTTAAATCTCAGTAATCAAGATAAATAATATTTTAGTTCTTTATTTTAAAAAATCAAAAATAACACAAAATATCCCTGATAAAAACTTATCAAATTTTAAACTAAAAATTTGGTCAGTATTATATTGATTTTTCCTGTTGCCTCAGGCTACAATTAGACTCAGCACAACACTGCCACTCTGCCACCACTCTGGAGATTCCACTAAAAAATCCAGCCAAGACAAAGGAAAACAGAACCAGGACATGTAGAAAGATAGTTTCCTGTTGACATACAAACTAGCACATGGGATAGTGGTGAGGATTGAAGTCATGCATATAAAGCCCTTAAACATAGCCCAGGTCAGAGCCAACTCAATATAAATGTTGGTTATGGTTGCTACTGTTGACTCTCCTCCAGAATCAATCTCTGCCCTGCTAAATAACCATGGCTTTCATTCTCCACCTCCTATGTTCTCATGTTCTACTCAGTAACAAGAGGGTACATGTTGATGGATACATAGACAGATAGAGAGTTTCTCATCTCCTTGATGTGGGGAATAATTTATTAATTTTTACTTGCACTCCTTTTCCAATAAGCTAGGACTTGGTCCAATGCTTCACACACGCAAGGTACTCTGCATTTGCAGAAAGAAGGGAGGAAGAATTGGAGTAAGAGGCTGAGAAAACACCAGTAAATTACAGGCGTTGCATCTTCTATTGAGCCTACATCAAATTATAGTATTAGGTGTTGTGATTTTTTTTTTTAACCATGTATATACCAGCCTCTAAACTCAAGATCACATGGTTTCAATGACATGGAATATATCCCTCACTCCTTCACTTATTCAAATCCTGCCTTAGCTCAAATTCTGCCTTTTTATTGAAGTCAGCCCCATCCACCCAGCCTCCCAGCCCTCCCTGCATCCTTCTCCTTGACAGTCCGATCCGATGATACACGTCATTGGTATCCACCATCCATCGATATTTCTCTGCTTTGTTAATCCACGCTAGCTGTGCGACCTTGGGCAAGGCAACTAACCCGACAAGTTGTGCACTTTGGCCATGTTTCCTCATTTTTTAAAAATAAATGGTTTAGACTCAATGGCCTCTGAGATCCTTCCTGACTCAGATTTTGACTCTATGATTCTCTTGCCAGGCTCTCACATCTCAGTGTCCGTGAAAGACACTTAACCTTTACTGAACTGCTTGGCACTTGTTGATTTTCATCACAACCTGAGTATCACTCTTGAGAGAGGATTTCTATTAAAAAAACTGAGTGCTGACTTATGTAGGGGAATAATTCCTTGCACTTAAATCGCCTCACGGCTCCCCAGAGCTCGAAGCACTTTGCAGGCAACTGTCTCATTAATCCGTGTGCACTTTGCAGAATTTAAAAATCAACTGTCAAGAACAAAAGCTTTCCTCAAAGATCACCTGCTAGTCAGGGTGAACCCAAGAGAAGGGGAAAAGCAAAAGATTTCTGATGTTCTGTCTCAGTGACCCAAGATACTGCCAACCTAGGGATGTCTGACACGATTGAAACTCGTTCCCTAGCCAATATGTAGAAAGCTATTCTGAGGGCAATACAAAGCATCAAATCATGCAAACTTTAGATTCAATTTATCTCTGAAATACAATATGTGAAGATGATATAATAGGCTAAGAATTCAATTTTGTCATCAGAGTGTCTGAGCTCAAAATCCTAAATTTAACCACTTACCAGCTGCAGACTTTGAAACTTACTTTCTCCTCTGTTCAAAAAAGAAGAAAAAAGAAATACTTGAATTTATGTTACTTCATGCATTCAATATTTCACTGATTTGTTTGTGAGATTTAAATGAGAAAATGGATTAAATTACTTAGCCCAGCATTTAGCACACGGTAAAGACTAAGTGTATATATCTACTATTGTTTTTCATAGTACTATTGTTATCTTTCTGTAACATTTTCTTTCCATATCTCTTTTGTAGAAGTTAATTTGAGATTTTAGAGGATGCAGATCAAGAGACCTCAGGGTGATAGTTTGGGAAGAACCAGTTGAAAGTTTAAACAATACTTTCTTGGGGCACAGAGATTGAATGTGCAGCTCAAGAAAACTATTCATTCGTCAAATATTCGTTGTGTCTTACCCTATGTTAAGAACTAGGGATACCCAAATGAACAGGAAGGTGTCCAGCCCTGATGTCAAGAAAGCCACAATTTCTGGGATTAGCTGTCCCTCATACACTGTTTCTGATGGACAATGTGTCTACCAAGGAGAGCACGTGACAAGGAGAACTTTTATTTTGTTGATATTCTTTGGTGAATTAGTCAGCTTTTGCCAAGCAGCAAACATCCCAATATCTCCATGGTTTACAACAATAAACATTTATTTCTGGCTCATGTTACAGGAGGTCTGCAATTGGTTGTGGCTCTGCTAGGCTCAGCTCCACACGTCTTCCCATACGAGGCTCCAGGCTGTAGGAAAAGCCGTGCTCTGGAATATGTTGGTCTCATGATAGAGAGCAAGAACAAGAGGCACAAGGCCAAACTACTTAAAGCTTCTGTTCAGACAGATTCCTTCAGCCAGAGAAGGCCATGTGGCCCAGCCGAACGTCAGTGAGGCAGAGAAACAGACTAAGGCTCTAGGGGAGTGAGTCAGACATGGAGCACAAACAACTAACTATGAAGAATACGATATACCACACCTGCAATGAGAAACGATGGTAAGCTGTTATTTTTAAAAATGAAATAAATAGAAGAAAATGAAGACATGAGTGGCATTATTAAGCAACTAGCAGCTTTCTCTTACAGAATCTGTAGTGTGCTACAGATAAAGCATCAGGAGATTCTGTGGCTCCTGGTACAAAGCTTGGGGAACAAGTCAGAAAACAGGGTTTTTGGAGTATAAATGTGTTTGTTGCTTTTCCCACTTCAAATTCTGGTTATAAGAGCCATACCCTTAAAATAAATTCCTGTATATTATTTTTTTTTTTAAAGATTTTTATTTTTTCCTTTTTCTCCCCAAAGCCCCCCAGTACATAGTTGTGTATTCTTCGTTGTGGGTTCCTCTAGTTGTGGCATGTGGGACGCTGCCTCAGCGTGGTCTGACGAGCAGTGCCATGTCCGCGCCCAGGATTCGAACCAACGAAACACTGGGCCGCCTGCAGCGGAGAGCGCGAACCCAACCACTCGGCCACGGGGCCAGCCCCATAGTTGTATATTCTTCGTTGTGGATTCTTCTAGTTGTGGCATGTGGGACTCTGCCTCAGCATGGTTTGATGAGCAGTGCCATGTCCGCGCCCAGGACTCAAACCAACGAAACTGGGCCGCCTGCAGCAGAGCGGGCGAACTTAACCACTTGGCCACGGGGCCAGCCCCTATTTTATCTTTTTTTTTTTAAGTTTAAAAGGAGGGATTATATGTCACCACTCAAGCACCACAATTTACCTTAGTGACCAACTAAATTAATACAGATCACAAACTACAACCTAACCCTCCAGGAAACACATCTAGCTATGCAGTTTTTGTCTTAAATCTGAAATTCATTTGCCAAATAACAAGATCCATAACCAGGTCTAGTTATTTTTTAACTTTAGGCGTCATTATACATGAAGGGAACAATAACGATAATTTTGAAAGTTTGGATTTTCAATTGAGCTGTCTTTCAGCTTTTTGAACAAAAGAAATCAATTGGACAAATTACTGGTTTGTGGGGACAATGTCTGAAGGAGTCAGATTTTCATATTTTTTTGTCCTGAAGAAAAAGTTAACAACCTTTTGCTCCTTTAGAGATTTCATGCCTGGCAGTAATTAATTTTGGTCTCCTCCAGAATTCAATAGTGCATATTTTTAAAGTATTATTCTTGCTTTGATAACTGTAGCTGTACATTTTATTGCTCAATATTTTCTGTCACCAGCCAGAATGTAACATATGGCTTCTGGTCAGAAAAGAAAAGAACAAAATTAGCATTTGTGCAACCTATTGAGGAGTAATGCAAACAAAATGTTCAACCTCAAAAATAATAGTAGCAATTGAGCCAATGGCAAATTTTTACGACCAGATACCTGGTAAAAATTTGGTAGCTGACTGAGCAAGGAGTGACTCAACGATACTTAGAGGTTCTTCAGCCTCAAACTTCACTTTTCCTTTAAGCCAAGCATATCAGCATCATGATCCCTGTTTGGGAATCTAAGACAAGATTCGTGACACAAAAGGAAATCTCAGGAAGCCACACTCGTATTTGAAGCTCAGCTCTGAACATAGAAAAGCCCAGATGGGGATAGTGAAGACCGTCTGTGACATCTCACTCTGATCTTCAATCTTAGGCAGCCCAAAATAAAAGATGTTAATGTATTAAATTTACTAGGGTGAAAGAGATTAATCTGGAAACCAGCTGTAAAGCCCTTTGTGGACTGTAGCCAAGCAGAGAAGCATCATTTCTGTTCCCTCCCACACAGAGATCTGTAACATCCTACTGATAGCTCTCAGACTCACACTAAGGATTATTTCTCATTATCTTAACTTTCTTGATAAGGAACTGTCTTGAGGTCTAGTTTTCTGACTGACCATCTGGCTTTAGCACCACCTTTTCATTCATTATTAACATATTTTTTATTAAGACACTGGACATAGTTATAGAAGCTACTTGAAAATCCTTTTCTGCTATTTCCAATATCTTGGAGTCAGTCTCCATTGGTTGCATGTTCTTTTTCTTTTCTAGACTTTTTATTGCAGCAAAATACACGTAACAAAAAATTTACTATGGTAACCATTTCAAAGTGTGTAGTTCGGTGGCATGACATCATTCACAATGTTGTACAATCATCACCACTATCTAGGTCCAGAATCTTTCATTACCCCAAATGGAAATCCTGAGCCAATTAAGCAGCCACTCCCCATTACGCTTCCCCCAGAGACCATGACAACCACTAATCCACTTCCTGTCTCTACTAATTTGCCTGTTCTGAATGTTTCCTATAAATGGAATCATACAATATGTGGCCTTTTGTGTCTGGCCTCTTTCACGGAGCATAACGTATTCAAAGCTCATCCTTATTTGTCTAGTAGGTCCAGTGTCTGTGCTTCCTCAGGCACAGTCTCTGTTAATTTCTTTTTTTGCTATAAATAAGTCATACTTTCTTGATTCTCTGCATGCTTCATAATTTTTCATTGAAAAGTGGACATTTTGGATATTTTGATGTGCAAAGAGAAAGGAAAAGAAAGGAAAAACAAAGGAAAAAGAAAAGTAGTCTCTTCCAGGTCTTTGCGGATCCGCTTTGCGTTGAGGCGCTCCTGCAGTAGTTGGGCCGTCTACAACTCTGCCTTAAGTTCTCACTTACTCGGAGCCTAAAGACCCGCAGAGGTGAAACTTTATAGTCTTCCCAGGTCTTTCCTGAGCATGTGTCCTACCCCGAGCATGTGTGTGTCTTTCTACATTCCCCATGCACATGGTAGCTTTTCAAAGCCCCTACTCCCTCCAAAAAATGTCACTCCCTGGCTTTTCCTTCCAGGATTTCGGTGTGTTTATTATTTTCCCCAACTGCTATTTTTTTGCCCCAGGGGGAAGCAGATTATTTGTTTGACTTTTTTTTTTTGAGGACTTTGTAGACACTCTGCCCGGATGGAGTTCTAAGTTAGGTGAACCAGAGGGAAGCCTCTCAAGGCAATCCTTCAGAGAAACCCCAGTAAGGTCAAAACAGATATGCACAATTCCTTGAGGACTAGACTCACTCTGCTCCCTCCAGAGCCAGGTACCCACACTGGGAATACAAACCATCTTCAAGATGACCTTGGAGGAGGTGGGGCAAGGCTAAGTTAAAATCCAAAAATGATCTCCTACTCTGCGTCAGTGGCCTTTCTCCCGGCTAAGCATTCATTTGGTTGGTATAAACCTTTGACTGTCTTTCAGAGTTCTGGTAAGCTTGATTCTGATAGGTTTTGCCAAATTTTTTGGTGTTTCTGCAGAGGGCTAGCCTCCAAAGGCCCCTACTCTGCCATTTTGGTTGATGTTACTTCTAATTGTCCTTTTTAAAAATTAGTATGCTTAATATTTTAGAACAGTTTTAGGTTTACAGAAAAATTGAATATAAAGTACAGATAATTTGCATATTTCCCTTCACCCCCTCCCACAGACAGTTTCCCCTGTTTTTAACATCTTCCATTAGTAGGGTACATTTGCTATAATTTATGAGCCAAAACTGATACATTATTACTAACTAAAGTCCACAGTTTTCATTAGAGTTACTCCTTGTCTTGTACATTCTATAAGTTTTAACAAATGTTGAATGGCATGTATCTACCATTATAATATCATAGAGAGAAGTTTTGCTGCCCTAAAACTTCCCTGTGCTCCGCCTATTTATCCCTTCCTCCCTCCCCACGAACTCCTGGCAAGCTCTGATCTTTTTTACTGTCTCCGTGGCTTTGCTTCTTTCATAATGTCATACAGTTGGAATCATCCAAAATGTAGTTTTGTATCGGCATCTTTCACTTAGCAATATGCATTTAAGTCTCCTCCAAGTCATTTTGTGCTTTTATGGCTCATATTTTTTTATCACTGAATAATACCCCATTGTATGGATATGCCATAATTTGTTTATCCATCCTACTGAAGAACATCTTGGTTTCTTCCCAGCTATGACAATTATGAATTGAGCTACTATAAACATTCATGTGCAGTTTTTCATTTGGACATAAGCTTTCAGCTTATTTGTGTAAATAACAAAAATGATCGCTGGATCTTATAGTAAGACCAAGCTTGGTTTTGAAAGGAATTGCCAAAATGTCTTCCAAAGCGGCTGTACCATTTTGAATCCCACCAGAAATGAATGAGAGTTCCTATTGCTCCACATTCTCACCAACATTTGGTGTTGTTTTGGTTTCAGCCATTCTAATAGGTGTGTTGTGGTATTATGTTGTTCTTGAAATTTTCAGTCCTCTAATGGCATATGATGTTGAGTATCTTTTCATGTGTTTATTTGCCATCTGTATATCATCTATGGTGTGATGTCTGTTCAGATATTTTACCCATTTTTTAAATGAGTCGCTTGTTTTCTTATTGTTGAGTTTTAAGAGTTCTTTGTATATTTGAGACACCAGTTCTTTATAAGATACGTGTTTTGCAAATATTTTCTCCCATTCTGTGGTTTATCTCTTCATTCTCTTAATGATGTCTTTCACAGAGCAGAAGTTTTTAACTTTAATGAAGTCCAACTTATCAATTTTTTCCTTCGTGAGTCATGCTTTTAGTGTTATATTTAAAAGGTCATCAACAAACCCAAAGTCACTTAGATTTTCTCCTAAGTTATCTTATGAGAGTTTTATAGTTTTGCATTTTACATTTATGGCTATGATCTATTTGAGTTAATTTTTGTGAAAGGTGCAACGTCTTGGTCTAAATTCATTTGTTTGCATGTAGTTGTCCAGTTGTTCCAGCACTATTAGTTGAAAAGACAATCCTTACTCCATTGAATTGCCTGTATTCTTTCATCAAAAATCAGTTGTCTATATTTATGTGGGTCTAGTTCTGGGCTCTCGATTCTGTTCCCTTGATCTATTTGTCTCCAATTTGTCTTTTCTTTTTAGAATGAGTCATACTTTCCAGTTTTTTAATATCTTGAGTAATTTCAGATTTATCCTGGACATTTGAAATCAGGCAAAGAGTTATATTCTGTTATATTATGGAAAGCCTGTATTGTGTTATATTTCTCTGAAGAGTGTTGGATTTTTTTTGTTTGTTTGAAGTCAAACTGAAAATTTTATCTCTTGGCTATAAGTTTAAATTTTAGTTTACTTCTTTTACCCTTAGCTTGGTTACTTGAAGTTTGTACACACGACAGGACCTTCCTTTCTATGTCTCTCTCTTTCCAGGAGTATCTCCTCCTCTTCCAGTGCCTGCCATCGCTCCAAATTCTGTCCTCTGGTTCTTCCAGCAGGACTGTGCATTTTCTCTCCTGCCTGATGCAGACTGGGGCCTGCTGTCCACCTAGCAGCTATGAAAATGGGAAAATCACCCAATGCTCTTCTCTGTTCTGTCAGCTTCCATCCCGAATCTGCTTACATTTGCTCTTTCTCCAATACCTTCAGATAGTTGTATTTTGCCTTTTGTCTAGATTTTAGGGTTGTTAACCATGGGAGGACCATTTTAAAAAGAGCTTACTCAGTCATACCTGGCTCTAACACTTCTACCGCCACCACCATTATCATGGCTACTGAGGATTGAGTGTTTACTACCAAGACATCAAAATCCAACTCCATTTGACTTGTATATGCCTGAAGGCTTTTGAGCCTGGATACTAGCTCAATGGGACAGATGTTGTGATCAATTATTTGTGCTCGCCATGGGCATCAGAATGAGAGCTGGCTAGATGAGTGTGGCACACATGCCACGTGACTGCTATCTGTTGACTACTATGGATTTGGAATGGGCACTAAACATCATTTAAATTTAATCTTCACATTTCTCTTATGTGGTGTTTACCATCCTTACCATACAGAAAAGAAAATATAGACCCAAGAGGGACACCTAGGGACTGCCTGATTTCAAAGATGGCTATGTCATGCTTTCTCCCGAGAGCTACGCATCAACCACAGTATCTCTTCATCTCCTCATCACCAGGATATCTGTATCCTTTTCTCAAATAGTGAGTATAATATCTCTTCTTGGCATTTTGACCAAGATCCAGAAAAACTTCTTTGTTTCTCTTTAAGTATTTTAAAATTCTTTCTAAGTAAGCACTTTTAAAGAAAAAGACAGATTTTATAGTACAAAAGAATACATATTTAATTTAGAAAATTCAAAAGATGCACTTAAGTAAAAAGAAGACACTAAAAATCACCCAAACAGGTGGATTTTTTCTTAAAGAATATTATGTAGATTTGTAGGTGCACTATATGAAACTTGTGTTTGCTTAGAGTCCTACCGATCTAAGAGAGTTTAAAATTGAAACTAGGAAAGGAGAGAGAAAATTGGATGGATAAAACAATAATTAAGTATATAGGGGTCATCATGTATAGTTTGGGATCAAATATGGAGAGGTGCTGGGCAATTCATAGGAGAAAATGCTGAGAAAGGAGGCAGGGAGAGTCTCTACGGTCTTAGTCTTGGATTTCTTCATGCTTCTGCACAGAGCATGGAGCAGCAGGTAAATTCAGCAGGCATCAGGCTCAGAAATCTCCCTTCTGTCTGCTAATAGCCATGATCAACAGAATTCATTCAGAACCCCCATACAGTGCAAAGTATAAGTGTTCTAATTGCTCTCTTAGACCCACCAGGGATAGAGATTTCAGGAAAGAGAAATGACTCAGTCATTAAACCACGGCCTTGACTAAGAGATCTCTGTCAAAAGGCCACACAAATGCATTTTTGTAAGAATTCATGCTTCACATTCAATCTCATATGGTGGCCCCCAGGCTAACCAAGACAAAATTCTTCAAGATGGGAAGGAATCAGACAACCCGTTCCTCTACAGGGCATCCCTGTTTTAAGTGCCAGTGACTTTTCAGACTTTTGAGGACCCAGTCCAAGTCTACTCATGACCAGATGTGGCTATAACACAGACCCACAGCCAAGTTCAGCTTTCCTGGCTGTGACGCTAGAGCAAAGCAGGCTGATATACCGATATCTTCAACTAATACGCACCAGTACCAGTTTGATATTTAGCTGTTTGCCTCTAAATATTTTTCTAAATAGTGTGTGATGGTTAATTTTATGTACCAACTTGATTGGGCTAAGGGATTCCCAGATAGCTGGTAAAACATCATTTCTGAGTGTGTTTGTGAGGGTGTTTCTGGAGGAGGTTAGCATTTGAATTGGTGGATTAAGTAAAGAAGATGGCCCTCATTCAAGAGGGCATCATTCCATCTGTTGAGGGCCTGAATAGAACAAACAGGTGGAGGAAGGGCAAATTTGCTCTCTTTGCTTGAACTGGGACATCCTTCTTCTCTTGCCTTCAACATCAATGCTTCTGGATCTTGGGCCTTCAGACTTAGACCGAATTACACTACCAGCTTTCCTGGTTCTCCAGCCTGCAGACAGCAGATCATGGGACTTCTCGGCCTTCATAATTGCATGAGCCAATTCCTATAATAAACGTCCTCATATATATACATACATATATATATGAGCAGATTTTTATATATATCTTCTATTGGCTGTTTCTCTGCAGAACCCTGATGAATACACATCATTTATGTACACAGCACTTTATAATAGTACACTGTTGATATGCATTTTTCTGATGCTCTGAGCACAGATGTGTGCTCTCAGGCAGTGGAAAGCTAGCACACAAGACTGCCCTACACACTCTCAGCCAATGGGCACTGTGCCTTGTTGTCTTAAGTAAGCAAATTTATAACGCATGGTATGTCCTCTACTGTGGCTTCACCTCCTATCTATTTTCTACCTGGTGAACAGTTTTTACCCACTATGGCTGACAAAGAGATGTGCAGTAATAGCACTGGGCTTACCATAAGGAAACCAACATCTAGTAAATCACATTGGGTATGAAAATATAGGGAAGCGAAAGGGCCTTTGAGGAAATAGTTGAGGAAACAGAGGCTGAAGATGAATAGGCTGTTAGGGAAGAGGGGAAGCCATGGGACGTGTGTAGGTTAATGTGAACTAACTTCAGCCTGCAGAAGGGACCGATCACTGTATATACAGTAAGTGATGAACTCACAGCTCAAGGCCTGTCAGATTTGGAGGAGATTTGAAAGAAATGGAAGACGTACTCCTAAGATACAGTGTTGAGAAGCATCCCTTAGCACTGTGTCACAAACTGTCAAATACAATGCTGATGAATCACTCTACTCGTGTCTAAAGAAGACATATTCTTGCCAAATAGCATAATTTTGTATTGTCAAGTGTCACAGGAAGAACTGTATTTTGAAGCCTATGCTAATTAATGCTACCTGCTGTAACAAGCGTGGTTTAACCCAATAAGATTTGATTGTGCAAAGTCTAATGTGGATGCTCCTGGACAAGTGGCTTTCCTGCATGGCTTTCTTCCAAGCAAGAATGATGAAGAAATCCAGGTCCTTCCACTTATGCTATTCTCTTCTAAGCTTTGGAGTCTTTTGCTTCCAGCCATGCAGATGGGGAAGGTAAGAGAGCATGTATAAGGTCTCACGGGATGTCTTATGGGTAGGCCTGAAAGTGGTGAACATCACGACTGCCCATGTTCCACTGTCTAGAATTGGTCATGTGAACCCATCTACATCCAAAATGACAGAAATACACAATTCCTTTCTGCCCAGTAAGAAAATGAAACAGTGTGGTAAATTCACAGTGTTGTCTCTGCCACAAAGCCACAGTTAATCCCTCCTTCCCGCTTTCAAACACTTACTGAGTGCAGCTAGCTGCCAGACATCACCTGGCGCTTGTGCTATGGAGATTAGCAGGATACATCCCCACATCAGGTGACTCTCAGCTTTCAACATTAGTTGATTGTTAAATGGCACTGCCCCCAACCATGGAACAAAATGTAGGAGAAGGAGCAGTTTAAGAGGAAGATGATAAATTCAGTTTTAAATATGCTCAGTTTGAAGTCCCAAATGGACAGCCACATGGTGTCTAAAGCTAGGAAGAAAGGTTCGAACAGAAATCCAAACTCGGGAGATGGTAGAAAATAGGCCAGTGAAGTATGAAGGTGATGAGGCCACCCAGGGAGAATGCAGGGGTCAAGGGAGGAGAGGTAGTGATCCGAGGACAGAACCCCGGAGAACCCCAGGGAAGGGAGGAGACCCCCGAGGGACTCTAAGCATGACCACCAGTGAGGCGGGAGGAGATGGTGTGTCCTCGGAATTCCCAGATGACGTGAGAGCAGTTTGCACAGCACAGAGGCCTGAAGGCCGGCGGGGCTTGGGTGGGGGACTGAACAGGAGGTAAAAAATCAGAGACCTGAACATCCAGGACTCTCTCAAAAACTTTGGTAGGAACGAAAAGGAAGGAGAAGGATAGTTCTATAACCAGAGGAGATTTGGCTTTATTTTATTTTTTTTTAATTTTTTTTCTTTTTTCTTTTTTTTTTTTAAAGATTTTATTTTTTTCCTTTTTCTCCCAAAAGCCCCCTGGTACATAGTTGTATATTCTGCATTGTGGGTCCTTCTAGTTGTGGCATGTGGAACGCTGCCTCAGCGTGGTTTGATGAGCAGTGCCATGTCCGCGCCCAGGATTCGAACCAACTAAACCCTGGGCTGCCTGCAGTGGAGCGCGTGAACTTAACCACTCAGCCATGGGGCCAGCCCCATGGTTTTATTTTATTTTTAAGATGGAAGAGAAAGTCTAGTGCTTGCAAGAAGAAGGGAAAGATCTCATTGAATGGGAGAAATTGAAGACACAGGAGAGAAGGGGAAATCCTTTAGCATCCCCCTTAAAATAATACATCGTCCTTTGAGCAACACGGAAGTACATCAAGCCCCTTCCTGCAGGACCCGCCACACTCAGTCTCAGAGGTTCTCTGTCCTCTCGACATTTTTCCTTAGTGCTTATTATCTTTTACCATACTAGGTAGTTCTCCTATTTATCATGTTTATTATTCATTTCCTTGCTTGAAAATGTGAGCTCTCCAAAGGCAGATTTTTTCTGTTTGCTGCCTGGCACATAGTACACACTCAATAAATATTCATTGAATAAATGAATGTTGCACATGCTTCTGGATTTTTCTGTACATAAAGATAAGTCTTACAATATACATTATCCTACAACTTTCTTTTTCAACTAATACAACTACAGCCTTGCATAGAGATCTACCTTATTCATTTTAACAGTTACATAAAATGGCTATAACAAGATTTATTTAAACAATCTTTTACTGACGAGCATTGCAAATATTTCTAATTTTTATTATTGTACATGCATGTATTAGATTTTTTTACTTTCTTTTCGGAGAACTTCTATAGGATAGATTCCTAAAAGTGGGATTGCTAAGTCAAAAATTATGCACATTAAAATGTTGACAGTGCAACTTAAAACTGACCTTGAAAATGCGTTGAGTCAGTTTGCCTTTCCCGCAGAGTGTATGAGTTGCGAGGGGCCATGCACAGAGCCGAGCTCCAGAGGAGAGGGTGGACTTCACATCGGGAGAGGGTTTGGACAAGGCCACAAGGAGAGGTACTAAAAAAGACCTTTGGGCAAGGCGGCTACCTGTGGAACCATCATCAGAAAAACAGGGATGAAATATCTCTCTCAGCTGAAGAGATACCACTGTTACTTTTCAGGAAATCTCTCCCTTCTCAGAGCTACACAGAAACCTTGGAAACTCAAATCGGAGAAACTATTTAGCATTCCCTCCCTGGGCCACCCCTCTCCCCACTGCTTTGTGCCAAGAGCAACCAGGGCTCCTGTCTCCCTCTAAAAACATAATTAACATTCGCAGTGGGGTGGGCTGCGCACATTACTTGCAGATGGATGCTTCTTGTCTTGTTAGCTCACATGCTGGCTCTGGAATCATATGCCAAACAATGCTTTTAGTTCTCTTCTTCTTTAATTAAGGGCACCTTTGACTCTGCTGCATTCTCACTCTTGCCTTCACCAATTCAACAAACCTGTATTGACTGCCTACTGCGTGCCAGACTCTGCCCACCAAGAGAAGGCAGATGTGGTCCTGCTTTAAAGAGCTCCCGTTCTTTCCAGAACTCAGACCATAAATAATCACAAGGCAATGCGGTAAGCACTCGGAAAGCAGCACACAGAGAGTGCTTTGAAAGAGCATTAAAAGCAGAGGAGGGGAAAAGAGGAATTGATGCTGCCTTGGATGTAGAATTGGGATGCTTTGCAAAGGACTGACAGTGTAAAGTGGGAGAATGAGCAGAGGATTTGGTGTCAGAAAAAAATCCAGTTCCAAGTTCTAGTTCCCCACTTACAAAGACAGGGCTTCTGGATCTCCGTTTCCCCATTTGCAAAATAGAGATCACAGTCATCCCTCACCTCTTGGTGGTGAGGACCAAGTGCCATAAATGCACGAGAATCCCTTATTAACCACAAGAGAGCACACACATTTGAAGTAACATGAACCAATCTATCCTTTAGCGAGCACCCACTACTTAGTACCAAGCATCATTTTAGGCACTTTATATATTTTAGCAACTTCAAGCCTCTCCAAATCTCACAAGGTGAATGTTACTAGCCTCATTTCACAGCTGAGAGTCTGTTATTAAATGAATTCGAAATGGGAGAGTCAGAATATGACATGTAGCTGCTAAAACATGGGCTCTTTCTAACATACACACTGCCTTCTACTTTTACTACGAGGCCCTGGAGTGGACAAGACACTGTTGGCTAAAAGTGGATTCTGGCAATGAGAGGTGCACCACGGGAAACATAAATCTACAGATTCTGAGTATCTTCATCAGCTCCCTTCTGTGCTTATAAACCACGGATTATCACCACCACTATTTTTCAATCAACAAGAATCTGTTAAGTGTGTACTAGACTCCAAGCCTTGTGAGAGAATGACAATTAAGCCATGTTGTGCTCAAGAAATGTTTACTGTTGATGGGGAGGTAGTTTAATCGCCTGTTTGGTAGAAAGCAGCCTGCTTAGTCTGGTCTAACGCATACTGAGTCTGAGACCTCCAGATGAAGACGTCCAACAGGCAGACAAGAATTTGTACCTGGAGATTTGGAATTTTGAAATCATCGGCATGTAAGTAATATTTGAAATCAGTTGTACAAGGATTGATCTGGCTATCAATCTCACTCTGAATTCCGAAGTCCCCAGCAGTCCAGGGGTAAATACAAAGGAAGAGAGAAATTCATTCTCGAATAATTGTTTATATTCAGTTACCAGGAGAAAAATATCATATGGTTGGTCTTCCTTTCCTCCGTGTTTTCAAAACAAATATGTCACCATAATTCTCAAAGAAAAGATCTACCCTGAAGACATAAAATGAAAGAAAAAGCATCTTCCCTCTGGTTTTAAAATTACAAATAAATAAATCTGAGCATAGTGGTTCTAAAAGGCAGTGCGTGGAATCCACAAAGCCATGAAAGCTGCATTATTAAGAACCATGTGGCATATATTTAGCCCCACAACCAGTAGTAGCATACAAATCAACGCCTCGAGCACTCATTCGCACGCCAAATGCAGTTGGTCAAATGCTGGAAGGCATTTCCATGATGACAGTTCTCTATATGCCTGCTGTCTACTAGAAATTATGGGTTCCATAAAAAGTAATAGCAGGATGATTTTAGTTAAAACCCAATTTAGATTCTGCATTTCTGTTCAATAGTCTAGTTGATTGAGGCCCTTTGGGAACAGCTCTCATCCAGTGGTACTGAAGCTCATTAAATAAAACTATGAATTGTGCAAAATGGTTACACACTTGGTTTATAAGTTCCTTAAATATTATTTACCTTTCTCTTTGGCTTAAATATCAAGCCGAACATCCATAGATATATTGTAGTTGAATTTTACACGGACCAGAAAGGATCTACCTTCATTTATTGGAAATGGTAACCTCGCCTACATTTATATAATGACGTAATTGCTCCAGAAACTGGAAATAGCACATTTCCAGGAGTAACCATTAAATCTACTACATATGAATCCAGGAGTATTTAGACAAAAATTCAATGAGATGCTACCTAACTAGGCAGAAGGAAGAAACAAGTGGAATGACGACCTGGTCTTAGAGCTAGAAGCATCTACAGAAGCCTCACTGTTATCACCACAACATTCGTTACTCAGAAATCCTGTCAACTCCACAACCTTTCCCATACTGTGTTAGACCATTCCTTATCAATCTACCATGGCTTCCACTCTCTTGGAGCCTCCTGTGAATTCTAGAGGAGAAGCTGAGAACTACATTTCCCATAATCTCCTTCCTCATAAGCGTCCCAATTAGACAATGAGAGGTACTTGTGTAAGATTTAGAAGGCAAAAGCATTGCACACAGATGCATGGGCAAACTTTAGATTTGAAGCAGCTCTTTGGTGAGCCTCTTGGGGACCTGTATTTATGTTACAGACCTGTAGTTCCCTAACGTTAGCACGCATCAGAATCCCCTGAGAAGCTTGTTAAAACTCAGATTGCTGGGCCCCATCCCCAGGGTTTCTGATTCAAGAGGGTGGGGCCTGAGAATACCCATTTCTAACAAGGCGCCAGGTGACACTGATGCTGCAGGTTGGGGGACTGCATATTTAGAATCACTTTTATAGATGGAGACATCCAGAGGAGCTTCCCAAGGTTTCAACAAACTCACAGTAGCTTCCAGAGGAACTCTTGAGAACTACCTGGATCAGAGCTGTGAGCTGAGCTCATCAGATCTCCACCCAGACCTTTGCTCCTCCTCTTCCAGATGTGACATAAGCCTCTGATTCCCTGTGTATAAAAACCTTCAAATACCTAAGACCGCTGATATACATCTCCTCAAATCCATAGCCACTGCCCTATTTGTTGTCTTTTCCTGACTGGTCTCTCCCTAACCCAGTCATCCTCCAAACGATAGGATATTTCAAGTCTCCTCTTAAAAACCTTTGATGCCCCCAAAGTGGAAACAACCCAAATGTCTATCAATGGTGAATAGATAAACAAGTTGTGGTACAATGGAGTACTACTCAACAATGAAAAACTACTGATGCATGCAACAACAAGGAAAAATCTCAAGGGCAATTTGCTAAGTGAAAGAAGCCAGACGCAAAAGGTTGCATAGTCTATGGTTCCATTTCTGTGACTTTCCGGAAAAGGAAGAACTGTAAGGACAGAAATCAGATCAGTGTTCCCAGAAACTAGGATGGGAGATGGAGATTGACTGCAGTGGGGTAAAGGGAATTTTGCAAGAGATGCTCTATATCTCAATTGTGATGATGGTTACACAGCTGTATATATATTTGTCAAAATGTGCAGAACTGCATACTTCAAAGGGCCAAATTTTATTGTATATAGATTATACCTTAGTAGACCCGACTTTTTTTAAAAAATGGATGCTTTCTATTGCCAAGAGCGTAAATTCCAAATTTCTTATAAAAGGAATGGAAGGGAGTCTTGAAGAGAGGGTTTGTGCTTATGAGAGGTGAAGAAAACAGAGACAGCTTAAGTCTACACTAGCATTGAGAGTCTCCTGTATATTCAGAACAGCTCTCTCTCAGGACAGATAACAGTGGTCATGAAAATCTGTAGAAACCAGAACAGGGATGGAGAGAGACAAAGAATAACCCAATCTTGCCATCTCATTTTACATCCCCAGAGAAAAGTTAAGTAATTCATTTAAAGTCACAGGCTATGGCATGTTTTCTTAACTGTCCCCAAAGGACATGGCCATGGATGGAAGCAAGCTTGGTATAGGAGTGAAAACTCAATTTCATAAAATCATAGAATTCAACTCTCACTTATCTCATGAGCTGGCAAAATATTGTAGAATGATGGAAATCTGATCCCATTACCAACTCTCCAACATTGCTCTGGAAAACATCAGCCATTGGCTCCCTGGAGACCTACATATTTAATAAATTTGGTCAAAACTGCACTTCCCTCACTGTGTTAGAGGCTTCTAGTGTTCACTTATAACTAGTTATCCTCTCTTTCTGGGCACATGGAAGGATTGCTCTCCCCTGACTCCCACCCTGCAAGTGGGAAGGGCCATATGACTAATGCAAGCTGATGGGTTGTGAGAAGTGACACATGTCACTTTCATGCTGGCATGCTTATTTGTTGGTCTGGGATGCTCTAGCACTCTTTTCTTGCTGCAATGATGAGGCAGGAGACTTCATGTTGAAATTCAAGGCAGCCTGGATTATGGAAGATGGAGAACTGTTCAGGACGGCCACATGGACCTCAGAGGACTTGCACAAATGAGAAATGGGTTTTTGTTGTCCTAGGCACTGAGACCTTGAGGTTGTTTGTTACTGCAGCAGCACTTAAGATATCCTGACTAATAGACTCATATTTAACCCCCAAGTTTAATGTTAACTGAGAGACATTATTATCCTAGTTAGTTTAGTCTGGGGAAAGGATTATTCAATACACAGGCCTTATAAACTTTGATATAAAAAGAGCTGAGATGCCATTTGTTAAATAAGAATTATCCAGCCTCACCTTTATTTCACTACAGCTCAAATTACCTCTTTACTTCCATGGAGAACTGTGGTTTGTAAAGAGACAATGAATACCAATTCCATAGCGTCAAACACCACCAATAATGCTCATTATTATACTAGTACTCACAGCCTTAGATGTATTGAGTCCATTTTCTCTGGAAAGCCTAAAGCAATCTTCTTTTCCTTCGCATTTTCAGAATGTTCAACTGGAGCATAAGATGCAGTGGCCAATCAGTTTCTACGGAGAAGGGCTAAAGGGGTGGCAATCTGGTTAGAAGAGATTCTTCAGTTGTGTAGAACTTTACGTATGTTTGAGAGAATTTCAACTGTCTAAATCAGGGATGTCCAATATTGCACCGATGGAAATATTCTGCAGTGATGGAAATATTCTATATATGTGCTAACCACATGTGGCTTTGGGGCACTTGAAAAGTGGCTTGTATAACTAAAGAATTGAATGTGTAATTTTATTTAAGTGTAACAGCTACATGAAACTAGTGGCTACCATATTGGACCATGCAAATCTATAACAATGAATGGGACTGATGAAGATATGTGGAGCCAAATTAAGTCTCATGGCCACACCTAAATTAAAATGATATGGTAAAATATAATCCTACCCCATACCTGCCAAGAGAAGACCCAAAGGTATTTGATGAACAGCCATATATGACTATAACAATTGGTTTTACCCCTTTCTGACTGTATCTGCTTTAGAATATCTTACACAGAGTCATCTACTTTAACATTTACTAATGTGTAACAGTTTATTCCCTGAAAATACCAAGCAGTTAAAGAAAGACTAGAATTTATAGAGCAATGGCTATATTTTAGGTACCATGCTAAGTATATTCGTATATGTTATCTTGAGTCTTCTTCTCTGTAAAGTAAATACTCGTATCCCTATTTTACAAGAGAGAAAACAGACTCATAAAATTTTCCTTTTCCTAAAGTTACACAAAGAGTAAGAAGCAGAAAAGGGATGGATTTGAACCCAGGTCCAATATCTGCTCTCTTTCCTCTAAGTCACACTATCTACCAACACAGCAATGAAGGATTAGTATTGCTATGGAATATTTATAAAAATAAAAATATTTATCATATGTTATTGCCATGCATATTCAATTCATCAACTCAATAGATTTATGAATCGAGTAACTCTTAAGTATCCAAAATTTTAGCTGTCTTGGAGTATCAAAAAAAAGGAAGGAAATTATCATCTTTACAAAGCTTAAAGCTCTCTCGAGCTCTCCAGGTAATAAAGCACCAGTCCATAGTCCCAGCCACTGGCATGCTGCAGCAGGATGAAGATGCCTTACACACGGGAGCTCTGATCCAGAGTGGGGTTTTGTTGCAGGTGGTACAAAAGCAAGCGAGGAAAATTCAGCACTGCCAGACACAAGTCTAAACTCTCATGCCCAGCAGAATATTCCCACTTCCCCCTCTGTCTTCATCAAGCTGCTCGTTCAAGTCATCAGTATTCCTGTCAGGCATGGCATCAAATGGCTCAACAGCAACATTTCTCCCATTCTCTGGTGTAAAATTTTATTTAGAGAGTGACATACATTTTGACATTTGAGATTTTTTACTGAAATTTGAAACACAAAGGCAGGAGATTGCTGCCAGCTCCCGAAGTAGGCATTTACCTCAGGTTCAATGACATGATATCATCGAGAAATACGGACAGCCAGTGTCCTAATAGGAAATTTTTGCCTGCATTTTTAATATTTCTGCCAAAAAGTTTGATGGCTGAAGCCAGTGCATTTTCCACAAATAATTTTTTATTCAGCAAAATTTCTGCCATGCCGGGTAATTGGGAGATGATTAATTGAACACATACTCCTGATTCGCATGAGAACTGGAATGGATGCTCTTGCTGAAAGGATTTTCAGGTTGTGCTCTGCTCAAGAATGCTTTGCTGAGGCGACAAGTGGGGGCAGAGACCCCGGCCACGATTCCCTCATCTAGCAGTGGGTGCAGGGCTGTGAAAGGAAGAGAGAGCTACGCGTTCTCATTCACACCAAGATGGCAGTGGGCTGGCAGGGTCCTGATGGAAGCCATTTCAGAAAACAACCATGGGATTGCTCTCTGCTCTCCAGTTCAGCCACCTAATCCTCCCCTCTCCTCCTGTTCCCTCTTCCACATTTTGTCCTGTATCCTCTACTCTGAGCCAGTCCACTTTCCAGTTCATTCCATTACAGTCCGGGATTTTTCGTGGCCAGCTGAAGTGTGACGAGAGAGCAGGGGAAGAAAAATTCTCAGAGCTTTTCCTTGGTACCACTGTCTCCCTTAATCTAAGCCCCAGTGGTCTCCTGACCCATCTGGGTCCCCTGTCCCTAGGAACTCCTTGCCTTGGAGCCCCCATCCCTGCTCTGGTTCCCATGAGAGGTCTTGGAGAACCTGGAAAGCAATGGATTCATACATTAATAGTCCTGTGATCCATTAGCATCTTATAGAGGACTCTGAGTTTGTCTTTCTCAAAAGGCTCCATGTGAAAAAAAGAGTAAGAAGTAAGTGGCAAAAGAGAATTATTTATTATCCTCTGGCTGAAATCTTTGTTTCTCATCAGGAGTGTAAAACACTAAAGGGACTGCAAAAGGGTTGTGTGGGGGATCCTTAGGGGATGAGGTTCTGTACCTTGATTTTGACAACGGTTACACGACTCTATGCATTTGCCACAATTTATGTTATGTCATGTTATTTTAAAACTGTGTACCAAGGGGCTGGCCCTGTGGCCAAGTTCCACGCACTCTGCTTCAGTGGCCCAGGTTCATGGGTCTGGATCCTAGGCATGGACCTACTCCACTCATGAGCCATGCTGTGGAGGCAACCCACATCCAAAAATTAGAGGAATATTGGCACAGATGTTAGCTGAGGGCTAATCTTCCTCAAGCTAAAAAACAGAAGACTGGCAATGGATGTTAGCTTAGGGTGAAACTTCCTCACCAAAAAAACCCCCAAAAAAACAAAATTGTGTACCCAAAAGAGTGAATTTTATCGTATGTAAATTTAAAAATAAATTTAAACATTTTTTAATATAAAATAAAACCGTTTAAGGAAATCTTGAATGACTGTAGCACTTGAATGAGGAGCAGGAGGAAACCCTGAGATTACTGGTCATTTTCCTGGGGCTCCAGGGAGAGGAATGCTCATAGAGGAGTGGGAAGGGGCCCACCAGTCTCTGGGCTGGGGCAGGAGAAAGGCAGTGATTGTGAAGCCGGGTGGAGCTAAGATTCGACCCAACGGTACTCGCTCCCTGGCCAGGCCAGCTACAACGTCTACATCTTAAAGTCCCACCTGTTCTTTTAGTCTCCCAAACTCAGCCCCCCTGTGACACTTTCCCCAGATGGTAGGAGCCACCATCAGAGACTGCGATCTGGGGAAACACTGGTTCCAGGGCCCCATGGTGCAGGAAGATGTTCCCAAAATCTGACGGTGAAATTCTCCTCATACATCTTTCCACAAAAACGTTGACATGTTTAATCCAAATAAGAATAGCAACGATAATAGAAGAGTAGGCCCAACTACGATTGAATGAACAGTTACTGTGGGCCAGACATCACTTAATCTCCCCCAACAACTCCATAAAGAAGACATTTCCATTTTGATTTTACAGATGAGGAAACTGAGGCTTAGAGAAGCTCGGATCGCAAAGCTAGTAAGTGCCAGAGCTAGAATTAAACTCAAGTAGGCTGAAAATTATATAAGCCCAACACAGTTAAGATTTATAGTCAATATTCCCAGGGGCTTAAGTGTTGAATGGGCATTTGCGGGCTCTTCTGGGTGGCTGACCAGGCCTCACAGTACTTCCATGGGGAAAGGAATTCTGTTAACCAGCAACCGACCAGCACAGGCTGTGGGAGACCTGTCCTGGCTTGGGAACCAGCCTGTAGCCTGAATAAAATTATCAGATCTGCCTATGCATGTTTATCCATGCTCAAAAGCTTGAAGTACAATACATTATATTTGAGACCAGCTAGATAGAAGTTAATTTCTTCCCTGAAGATTCAGAAGGCACTTTAGCAGTTTGTAAGACTCTCCTGGTAAAGTACAACCCTCACCAAACAGTAGGCTCCAAAGCACCAATTTGCAGAGACCCAAAGATTGGCAGTGGCCGGCCAGTACTCTGCCCTGCAGATAAGGAAATGGAGGCTTGGTGAGGTCAAGTAAGTTTGCTTACAGTTTCACAGACAGCTCACGGCCCAGATGAAAGTCAAACCCAGCTCTGTCTGACATCGAAACCCTGGTTCTTTCCATAATCCCACACTGCTTTGCAAAGGCAAGACTGACTAATAATGATCCCCATATCTACAAATGGGAAAACCAGATGAGCTAAGTTATTTAAAAAGCTATTTTTATTGGCTAAATTTCATCAACATTAAGGCAAAGAGGAAAAAAAAGAAATTAAGCTTCCAATTTCATCTTCCGGGCCTTACAACAAAATACTCAGACTCTTTGTCATCTATGTTCTTTCACTAGGTCTCAGCATTCTGGAAGAAGTCTTTCCCTTGGGCGTCCATGCCCTGGACACTTCAGCAGAAAATCAGCGGTGCTGACATAAAATTAAAATTGTTTGCCCTCCTCCTGATTGAAAAGGGAGATAAGTGGACAGTCTCGGAGATGGAAGAGCAGCCTCCACAGAGCACTGGTCGATGGCAGGCAGAGGGTGCTTGACAAACAACAGCACGACTTTCCTGTTACAGCAGCTGATGCATTTCAGTCTCGTTATGTACCAGTAGCAGGCACTGTTCTGATATTGCTGAGACAACTCATCCCGTTCTCACAGCAACCCCAGGGGGCAGATGCCTTCAGTGCCTCCATGAACTCAGGGGGAAACCAAGTCACAGCAAAATCAAATAAGTTGTCAAAGTTAATACAGTTTGCAAGTAGAGGTCATTTTAACTGATAATTGAATTTACTTTGAGAATGGGGATTTGAAAGAAGGTTAAAGGGGATACTGATGGATGATATTACTCATATTCCTCCTCTTTTGAGATTGTAATATATATATTAATATATTCCAAATTACAATAAAATCCAATATACAGTATATAATATAGTAATACATATAAAAGTAGTAGAGAACTTTTACCCATAGAAACCTGAAATCTCTACAGAAACATGGCCCTCTAGGCCAGCCTGGCAAATGCATGCCATAATCTCCTATCCAATATCCACGACACCTACTCCTGCCAACCTCTGCACTCTTTTTCATTGAGGCCAAAAAGGAACTCAGGGTCCTTTTTAACACAGTTCTTCAGGCTGCCACAATCAACCAAGCAGAGCTCCCTTGGCAAGTTCAAGTCTGTGAGCCAGACTTGCTTTCAGCAGCTGTGGTGGAGCGTTGCAGCCAAGGGGGGCCTGCAGAACCTCAAGGGTAGCACGTGGTTTCCTCCTCACCTGGCTATAGTGGCAGAGCAATGGGCCTCATCAATAAGGAGGGGCAGGAAAGCTGGATCCAGCAGGGAGGTGACCCCAGGGGAGAGGAGCCCTTCCTTTCCCTGGATTCCAGGTGAAGCCCCTGACGGCCAAGATCCCCAGTGAAACGCATAGTTAAAAAACACAGTGCAATTTACATCCTAAATATCAGGCACTTCCACTTGAGTGGCATGTGAAAATGAGCCAAAGTTTCATCGCCAGTTAAGTTAATTAGTTCAAGAGGTGCTCTGAGGAGAGGCTAATCAGGACTTTAGATATACAGAAACTCCAAAGAACACTCAGAACCTTTCCTTTAGGGATTGCCTCCATTAACATTTAAAAAAAAAAAGTGCAGGCAGTGCCTGAAAGCCCCGTATCTATGGGTAATCTGTTTGTGGCTGCTGCTTGAGACTGAAGCTGCAACAAGGGATGTGGAACTCTCCCCACACTTCAGAACTGTCACTGTGCGGGTGAAGGAAGCTGGGTGTTTATATCCGCCATTGGTTAAGGGCTGCCCCTGGGGTTTGTAAATTCCCAGACACTTCCAGGCTTCCAGAAGGAGCTGGCAAAGAGGGTCCAGCAGCCTGAGGGTCCGTCTCTTTGCCGAAACAACTCAGTGGCTGGCTGCTGGGAACTGTAGTGGATCTCTTGTTGTCCTGCCCAGACCTCGCTCCCTGTCAGATCCAAAGCTCTCACTCCCCAGCCGCCATCTTGCCCAGGAGTTGCCCTTAGCCAGAGGAGCAGCCCTACCCAAGGTGATGCCCCCTGCTGGAGGTAGCTGCATCTACTGACTGCTCAGTGTAGGGACATGAAGCCTGGCCCCTGGCCGCCTGTGGTCAGCTCTGAAGGGCGATTCCTACTCTAGAGCTCCGTGCAACCACACTGTGGGTCAGTCCTCCCTCTGCGCGATCCTGCCGCCCTCACTCTCTCACAGGTATGGCTCCCAAGACCCCTCCCTGGTGAGCCTCCAGCTCCCAATTTCTGCCTCAGAGTCTGTTTCCTGGGAAAGCAAACTTGGGTCAGGAAGGAAGGCCCCCTGGAAGCCACTGTGGTCAAAAATAGCAAAGGAATCTGGAGGGCTGTTGGAGGAAGTGCACTCCCAGCACCAGCCCCCTGGTACATGACAGAAGCAGCATAAATTACCCTAAGATGCTAAAAGGCAAGACATGGCATATTTCTTCATTTTGTTAAATCAAATTTAATTAAGCTCTGCGCTCACCCAACTGGTTGGACATATGTTCGAGCTTAGTCTCTTTTTGAGACCCTGTCCCTAGGATTGTACAAGAAGTCTGCAAAAGCACAGGAGAGTGCGGCTCTTTGGGACACCTCACCTCCTGCATAAATGTCCCAAGGACTGGGAACTAGAGGGATGAGTTATACGCAGGGGTGACAGTGGTGGTGATGGCTCAGGGCAGAGAAGGACAGAAGGACAAGGGTTACAGGAGCACAAGATGAGTAACTCTTCTTAAATTCTGGCCCTTCAGGACCCATCGCAGCCCGAACAAGGCCAGCTTTATAACTGGTCCCCGGTCCTCACCTCTCGCCTGTCAGGGAAGAACAAGCCCTCGCCAGTAAATAGCAGCAAGTGGGACCCTCTGCTCAGTTGTTGAAACTTCTCCCTTTGCCTTCCAAAGATGCTTTATCCTCTGACCGCTCTTACCCTCTTTAGTTTCCCTCACCCCTCCCCCAACCACAGCCTCTGCTGCAGTCAGGCAGGTCTCATCTCCACCCTCCCTCGACGCTGGCTGCACCTCTATTCATTCATCCCCAACAACTCTGTTCAGGCTTTTCTCTAGACCAGAAATGCCCTGCCAGCCCTGCTCCACTTACTTAAATCCCATCCCACTTCCCCAGCAGCCTTTGCTGGCTGCTTCAAGCCACACAGGCCCCCTCTTCTCTGACCACCAACACTCACAGTCGTGGCACGCCTTTTGGTGAAATTCATCCACCTGTTGTCATTTTTGTATGGATGCTTCGCTCCCCAAAAGGACTATCAGCCAAGACCTTCACTAATAAAAGCCCTTCTGAATCTTCCACAGCACAGAACATGGGGAAAGAATGGATAGTCTCAGTAAAAACAATAAATCCGCTGACGGTGTACTATACGAAAGTTAAGAGCCAACAGTGATTCCTAGTTCCAGTTCCCCTTCTTGCAAGAGCAATTACAAGCCTTAAGCTGAACTGTGTCCATTTTTTCCCTCCATGTTCACTCTCCAATACTGTTTGAGCTATATTTCATCCTGGAAAAGAAAGACAGGCTCCTCCCAATCTCTTCTGCTGTATCACTACCCCCTCCATCCTTTCCCAAAATGAGACATGCTACCTTGCTTCAAAAGCCCCCCACGAGCGTGACTCTATTTATTCTGAGGGGCAGATCCACAGCTGTTGGACATCTGGTCCTCCAAGCATAAACCACAGGAGCATGCACCATGGGCCTGGATGCACCAAGACCCAGAGTTGATGAGAAAGGGTACACTTCTGGCCGCAGATGGAATAATGGGTCCTGCCGTGCTCAGAGACAACAGAAATGCCTAGAGAGAAGGGAATGCTTGGAGGGAGACCCTAGAAAGATTAATAAGCATGCCCAATAGTGGAAGACTGACATGAGAACCGTTTCTTACAATCTGGGAAATGGAGCAGAACGAGCAGCAAAGAGAAATGATGCTTCCTTATGTGTTGATGCCAAGGTGGTTTCTGAAAGTCAGAGAGACCCGGGTTCAAATCCTAGTCCTGCACTTTTCAGGGGATACTTTGAGTAAGTCACTTCATCCCTCTGAGTTCCTTATCTAATAGGGGTGGGGATGGGGGAAATATTGCCTATCTCATAGGGTTGTTAAAATGGTTACACAAAATGCTCCCTGTCAGTAGAGTAGAGCTGTGCTGGGGAGCACTGCTCAGCCAGGGACCGTGTTTCCCAGCCCTCTCTGCATAGAGACGAGATCATATGATTGAGTTCTAACCAACAGACTGGGCAGAAGTGATATCTACCACCTCTAGGCCTGGTCCCCAGGAACTTCCATGGGTCCCCCACACTCTCACACACACAACAAGCATCCTGATGCAGACAATCCAGCAAATGGCTTTAGGTTCTACCAGCTGTCAGACCAGAAAGAGGAAGAAACCTGGTCTTTCAATCATTTTGGGGGAGGAGATCTGTCAATCAAATTCCTGTACTGGACTCATGAATATGCAAGAAATAAACCATTGTGTTAAGCCACTGAGACTTCAGGCTTTGCCTGTTAGAGAAGATGATCTTATGTTAGCCCAAGCAAGGATTGCACGTTCTGTCTCAAGCACTGAGCACCAGGCCAGAGTAAACACACAGAATATGGCTGCTCTTGTTGTTATTGCCCCCGCTCTGCACAGCACCTTACACCTTCTAGGATGCTTCTAGATCAGAGAGACTAATTCAGTTTGTGTTGCAAAGCATTGAGGACGATACAAAGTTAACAAATAAAACAAGGCATAGACTCCATTCTTCAGGGATTCTTATGCTAGTGATGCAATTAGACCTGTGGTATAAGTAATTATATTGCAAGGCAAATTTTATTAAATGCTTTGACAGAGGCTCAATGTGCAATCAGAAGGGGGAGATTAATTTTAGCTGAAGACCTTGAAAGGTTCCTGGAGAAGGAAAGATATGAATGGCACCTTGAGGCACAATTTATACTTTGACAGGTGGACATTGGCCAGGGGTTTGGGGCAGGGGGAATTCTAGACACTGGACACCGCTCAAAGGGTCCCAGTAGAAGTTTCCAAACCACTTCCTCTGTTCTATACAAGGAAGGCATGGCAAGAGGGGCCAAGCTGTGTCAGGGCCAGGGGCAGGCGGAGTGGAAGGTGCTTCAGAAGCGCAGCGAGAATTACGGCTGCAAATGTCAATTGGGACTAGATTGAAAGGGGCCTCGAATGGCAGGCTCCGGAATCCCGATTTTGCTTTATTAGTCACGAAATACATTAGCCGGGGCTCTGACTGGAAATGACAGAAACCCAACTGGCAATAGCTTAAGCAAACAAAGGGATTTACAGGCCCCGCTCATAATCAAACTATTAATAGGGTTAGAACAGGTCCTCAGGGAACCAGAGACCCGAATACCGTGGAGAATCACAGGTAGCAGCCCCCAGCCCCCGCCCCCATTCACTCTCATAATTCACTCCCATAATCCTGTTTTTAATTACTTTTACTGTTTTCCACTATTCAGAATTATTTATTTATTGACTTGTCCAACTTCCTAGGATATAAGCTTCCCAAGGACACAGGTCAGTCTGTTTTGTTTATCATGACGTTCCAGCTTCTAGCATGGTTCCCTGCATGCCTGGCACACAACAGGCACTCAGCAAATATTTGTTGAAAGAATGACATGAATGGCTCAGAGATTTTAAGACGTGCTGGTAAGGCAAATAAGAATATTTAATGTCCCTGACTGTGCCAGTTCCACACGTAAATTCATACATTTACAGTAAGATTGTAATGGCTCAATATGTCTGTGGTTAATGTCCCCAAGAGTAAGCAATAGGAGTGAATTTCTGGTTCTGCAAGGATGAAGGTCAGAAGCTAGACTCTACTGGAATCACCGAGATGGACCATCTTGTGGTCCCACAGGGAGGTAGACCAGCTGAACCGCGTTGAGATGCTCTAACAACTCTAGGAAGCTTCTTTGAAATGCCTGAAATCTTTGCCTCAGAAACTCAGACACCTTGAACCCAACTCTATCTGAGGTGAGTAAAAGGGCTTTGTGTCACATAAAGGGTCACAGTGACATGTTTTAGACCTCGTGCATGTTCTCTCGCAAATGGAAGTCACTGCGTAACTTTTCTAAGGAGTCTTCACCTAAGCTTAACCAAGACACATTTAATCTCCTCTTAGACCTTAGCCAGACGCTAAAACTATTTCCTCCTCTCTCTTTTCTGAGGTCCTTCCAGGTCCTTTCGTTTTGCCAAAGCAGAGACGGTTTGAACATACTGGAGAGTTCCACATCTGTTCTCTCTGGTATCACATGACAAGAGATGATCATAGCCCTATTTTGAGTCTTTTTGTCTGAAATAGCCTTCCCTATTTTTACCATCATTTGACTAAAACCAGCCAGAGTTATTTCAGGGTCAAGACAAAGAATCATCAGACAACGTTCTGGGTGGGTTGACTTTTTTCAGCCACTCCACCCCCACCTATCTCAGACCTATAATATTTTCACCTTGATCTGCTGAATATTTTATTCATGTGTTACTCTGAGAATAAGGTACCACAGTGCTCTTTTTATATTTTCTTTCCACTTTTTATTATAGTTTGATATATATTTTTGTTATAAAGTTAAATACCGCTAGAAGTCATAAAACAACACGGGTATAGCAGCCTATTACATAGCAATATGTTGTGCTTTTTGGCCATTTTAAGGAAGCCCATTTGACTAAAACAGGAAATAAAAAGAGTTAAGTAACAGAAACAAGAACACTCCCCAATTTTCTCAGCAGACAGAATGGCTTTTCTTGGGAAGGTAGAGAATATTACCTGTAAACTATTTCCATTTTATGCAGTCAGTCACTATAATTACAAACCCTCTCAAGCGGATCCAAAAATACCTTTCACCATGCACTAAGGTGAAAATAATGGTGAGACCATTAGTGGTACAAGCAAATTACTGTGGTTCACCTCACTATATCTGCTGTCAGGTCTCAGTTCTGTCACTATCAGGAAGATGATTTTGTGCCAATCCACTTCTAAATCTTATCTGGTCCCACCTGGGCCCAATGATAGTCATTTAACAGCAGGTAATTAGGACATAATTTCCATCTGTGGCTATCACCAACACGAGGCTCAAATTTACCATTCATCCAAAAATCTTTATTGAACAGCAACAAGGTACAAAGATTTATGCTAGGGAGTGGGGGGCAGAGGAGAGATAAATTTTCTGTCCTTTAGGAACTGACAGTCTAACAGGAGGAAGAGAAAAAGGGTATTAATAGGCTAAGACAAAAATAAGTGCCCTTAGAGGTAAGAAGAGCGAGTGGGATAGCCAAGAGCAAGCACTGTGGACACAGGCTAGTTTGACTCTCAGTCTCAATGTACCAGTCAGCTTCTTCTCCAATAATACTATGTAACAAGCATCCTTGAAAGTTTAATAGCTTACAACGACAAACATTTTTCTCACTCTGCCGGACACCTGGGCTTTAGCTGACCTAGAATGTGTTCCTCCTAGACTCCTGGACATGGCTGTAGATTGTGGATTGGATTCAGGTCTTCTCCACATATCTCCCACCGTCTTGGACCAGTAACTGCCATGTTATTCTCCCTGCAAAAGAAAGACACATGACTCCTGATTTTGGCCACATGAGCCTTATACATTTTACTGATAACAAAGGAAAGTTTTCCTTACAGGAAAACCCATTTATGAAGGCTGTAATTTCCAAATGTAAATAATAATATACATGTGAAAGTAAATAAAACTCCCCAGCTCCTTCACCCCTTCCTTTCTCCCTTCTACTACAACCAATATTACAATGGCACAATACTTTCAGAACATTGACTAGTATTATAAGGTTGATGACCTTGCAAGGATGCATTTTGTTTCTCAGAGCTCCTTAGTAAGTTTGGGGTTATAAATTGCTCTGGAGCCTATTTGAGGCAGGGTAGAGAAAGTAAACCATTCTGAGCAAAATATGTCACAAACTTTGGGATCTTGGAGTCTAGAGTATAGAGAGAGGAAAAGTCTTAAAGGGAAGAACTGATCAAGAATATTGTAGTGAGCTGGGACATTAATGCGGCACAGGGTTAGAAAAAAATTTCACTATCTTGAGGAATGGTTGATAAGTCTTCTTGGGAGTAATGGCTGATGTTAAATTTTAAGTTGTCTCTACTGCATCGTGCTGAGTTATTTTTGCCCTCAAATACTGCACGCCTACAATAAAGTCTGCACCACACAACAGCCTTCCGTAATTGAACATGGAGGGAATGGAAGAACAGAGGTCTGAGTAGCACAAAGCAAAGTAGTCATAGAAGAAGACAGGAGTTGCAAGATGCAAGACAGGGCACAGAGGTGGCAAATTCAACAGCTGGAAAAAATCACAGTGAGAGGGAAAATGGTAGAAGCAGAAGTGTCCCAAAGAATTCTTAGATTCTAGGCTGTCTCCAAACTTCTCAACAATTCTTAGTTTTCCTTCAATTCCTGTTGGGAACTCCTCTTTTCCCAGCTGGTAAGGCTGCAAAGACATGCCCTTCTTTCCCACTCCACTAGTGGAGGAGGGACCCGAACACAAAATGCTCAGTACAGAGCCTTCTACCCTCCTGAACACAGAAATGGGTCCAGGTTGGGCACCAGCTCAATCAGAGTCCTGTGAAGTGGGGATAGGAGTTCTAATAGATGCTGGGAGAAAGAGGATCTCTTTTCTTTAGCAATTATAAGAACTAAGTAAGGACCATTTAAGCCCAGATCTGCTATTGGCCATCTTTTCTACCACTTAAAGAGAGCATGCCTGCGAATGAAGCCAATACAGAAGAAAGCAGAGGCAAGACGTAGAGAATAAGAGTTCTGGTGACATCCTTGGAGCCCATGATCCAGGCTTAACAGAAGCCCCATCCACACCGGTGGTCTCCAGACCCACACTCCAGAAAGGATCCTGTAACTGACAACCAAAAGAGTTCTTGCCTCCTATCCTCAGGTTATGTGCATGCCAATTCACCCAGTCTACTCTGTACAGCAGGAGTCAGCAAACTTTTTCTGTAAAGGGCCAGATAATAAATATGTTAGGCTTTGTGGCCCATAAGGTCTCTGTCGCAACTGCTCAACTCTGCTGTGGTAGTATAGAAATGGCCAGGGACGATATGTAAACAAATGAGTAGGGCTACATTCCAATAAAGTTTGATTTACAAAAACAGGTTGGCAGAACAGATTGTGTTCTCGTGCTGTACTTTGCTGACCGTTGGCCTGCAGAAAATTTAGATGGTAAATTTCAGAAATGGCCACTGAATTTTGCTTCAGAAAATTCCGTAAGGAGAAAACTTCATAGGGGCAGCTCTAAAAGTCATTGCCATGGTGAAAAGCTTTTTATTTTACTGCAATGGCTGACAAATAGTATGATGACATAGCAGATTACACCACAATAATACAACGTTTCCTCTTATCCACTCTATCTGTGGAGTCAAACATATGAAATGTCAAGGGTTCATAAAACTTATCTGCTAACACTGGACTTACTAGACCCAAATTGAGTGAAACTTTGAAAATTAGTTGACTGTCTAATCAATACTAACCAAATCAGTAAAAATCAATGCTGCTTCCATCGTATTTGTGTATTATATTTTTGATGACATTTGTTGCCATCCTGGGGTACCCACAAAGGTGTGATTATCCCTTAACTGAGAGACTGAATGAAAGTTTCCTTTCTGGCTCATTAGCTATTTCACTTTCCAATTTCTTTATTCTTTAGGAATGTTTTTCCCCTTGAAATAGGTCTTAGAACTTTGTGCCCCACTGATGCAAGAGGGTGAAACATTCATCTAGGTAGCTTTATTACTTTCTTCTGAAATGCAGTCAGAACAGCCACCAGCAAAATGTATACGAATGAATGTAAAGACACTTTTGAGCAGCTGTCATGATCAGAGAAAAATCAGGTTTACATGTATCAGCCAGCCACAGCTGCAGAAAATACAGACACAGCCTTAACTCTGCCACCATCTGGTCAGCTTGTCAACTTTTTCCATGCATCCTAGAAGCTTCTGTTTGGGTCACTTATGCCATTGGGCTGAATCTGACCAAGTCCTAGAACTCTCTGAGATGGCAACCATCTCTCTAGGGGTCTTAGAATCCTGGCAGTTGATGCCTGGACCTGACAAGACCTTGGTACCAGAAACTCTCATCTGGTGCTGTCAGTCTCTCTGATTCATTGATGCTGAGTCTTCCTGAACTCAGGATCCTACATACACACATTCCCCCTAGACCAGGAAAATCTTACCTAGTGTCCTCAGAAGGCCAGAGTCTAGTAGAAACAGCTTAGTTTCTGAGAAATGAGAAATGTCAACTACATTCACTGCCCCCAGGCTGTAGGACCTCCAAAACTTTAAACCTACTCCCTTCCCAAAGCCCGAGATCAAATCTCTCTTTCCAGCCCAGCACATCAGGCCTCAGCTGGGCCTCCTAACAAGATCCCAGGATCCACGTGCTCCAAATTCCTCTACGTCTTCATTAATACAATCTCAGTGCTTAGCACAGTGCCTGGCGCATAGTAGGGACTCAATAAATATTAGTTGATTACACCGACAAATGAATGAATGTGTTGAGACCTTGCACATGCCTCTCAAATAGTAGATGGTTGTAGAAAATAGAGTACTGTTTGGCAAATATTCATTTCCTCCTTCCCTCCCACATAAGAAATACACTTACTTGCTTGACTTATGTTAGGCTTGGCCCTATGATTTTCTTTGTCCTCATGATGGCAGGTTATGCTTCCCCACCCCTTGAGTTTGGGCCTGGCCATGTAACTTGCTTCATTCAATGGGATGTAGACAGGCTTGATGCAATAGAGACTTGTTCAATGTGGCTTACCTCTTATAATTCCATCATTATCATGAGAAGAAGGGCCACTATCCCCCAAGTAGCTGCTGCTCCTTTAGTCTGGAATCTGGAATGAACACATGTGGAGCAACCCCAAGCCCAAACTACAGTAAGGTGCCAAGCCCAGCTGGATCTGCCCCTTGAAGCACAGCCACCCAGCCTAGCCCCACCTAGAACAGTCAACCATCAGGCAACCCACAAACAGATAAGCAAGAATAAATGGCTGTGATTTTAAGCCACTGAGATTGGGGTGCTTGGTTATGCAGCACGATTATAGTACTAAACAACAGATACATCCACCACCAGCAGCAGCCATAACAGCACTGTCGCCACTCTGTCATTGCTCCCACATGAGACAGACCTCAAGCACATGACTCTGCCCATTTGTAGCAGCTGCGCTTATGATGGGAAGACAGAGGGCACCATGGCGTCCCCAGTGCCTAAGTGGAAGACATGTAAGGAAGACACCTAAAGGAGGTACTGGAGAAGGGGTGACCCAAAGGCATTTCCTGTTTAGCCCACAAAGTTGTGGTGGACCTGCCTAGAACGTACAGCTATCACAAGAAAATCCTCTCTCAACTGAAGAAGAGAAACATACCACGTATTTTCTTTGCACTTTCACATGAAGTGAAGAAATCAATTCAGTTCCTTTTCTAAAATAATAATTTCAAAAGGTCCTCACAGACTTGAGTGGGCACAACCAGCCTAACAATAGCTGCCAATAGCATTAAGATGCAACTACAGTCATCTATTGGGGTCCTTGACGTTCAGCAGTGATGACTATTAAACGCCAGCTCAAAACCCCTAGCCTTCCAATCAGTATTGTTTTCCGAGGCTAATGTATAGCCTTGAATATACACTCACTGCCTTTTCCCTGAGAAGTTTCCAAAAAAAAAAAAAGAAGAAGAAGAAGAAAGAAAAAACTCAAAGCAAAGAAAATGGCTTTTTGTTTGAATTTCCTTAAAGAGTCATTTAGCAAAGCAAGCATCATTGGCTCTTGCAAACACGTAAAATTCATTTAAGTGATCTCTGACTGTTCTGAGAAATTGGAATCTGAAGCCTTATAGCAAATTGTCTCAAATGGATCGTGGAATGTGAAATGCATATGATATAGGCAGGATTGCCTTTATGACAACTCAGTGAAGAAAACAACTGCTGGCACTTTAAATGCTCTAGGCTAGGGCTTTTCTCTCTGCTATCTTGATATGAGAATCTCTCCAAAGCTTGAGATTGATGCTGCTGGCAGGATTCAGGAAGTCAGGGCCCAGGATGGTTAAAGGACACAGGGGCCTAGGAAGCAACCCAAATATTACACAGACTCATCCAAGATTATGTGACAAAAGGTGCTTGATTATCTCACTCTTTGCCTCTTCATATCTCTCTTTCCCCAGCTTCCAAAGGTGTGTCCAAGGATGTTAAAGAGACCAAACTGTGTACTAAGAATATTGACTAGTATGTGCTGGCTTACCCTGGGTGTGTCCAATAAATAAACGTGTGTGTCTCCTGGCATCTTTCCACCTCCTTCTTCCCTTTCATTTGGTTCCCTCTCCCTGGGAAATCTCATCCACTCCATAGTTGATATCTACCAAAACTTTAATTCCAACCTGACCTCTTCGTACAAAATTCCTATGCCAAGTAACTGAACCTGGATATTTCACAAGCATTCAGACTCAACACAACTCGAATAGAACTCATTAATTTGTCCCAGATATATTTCTTCTCCTGCCTTCCCTCTACCAGGTAAAGACATCAGCCCAAGCTAAAAAACCCCTAAGCATTCTTTACTCATTTCTTCTCTCCACTCTCAAAGCCAAGAGGGTGTCAAGAGCTGCAATTTTCTCTCTGCTATCCTACATCTGCCATTCTTACCAGTAAACCTCCCATTCATTCGCTCATTCATCCAATATTTATTGAGTCCCTATTCTGCGCCAGGCTCTTTTCTGGGTGATCTGGGATACAGTAGTGAGTGAAGGGGAGCAAAATATGACACCTCAAAATATGCCTCTTTGGTATAAAGATTATTTTGAGCTGGTTATTTTTAAAAAACAACAGACGTGGGAGAAGCTCTGAAAATCAAGTAGAAGTTACCCTTTTGTAAGAGACATTTACATTTATAAGGGAAATCTCCATGTGTAAGTTGTTTCCCTCTCTGTACCAGGAGAAAAGGATGACTCTCAATCTCTAGAGACTCTTACCAGTGGAGAAGACAGAGACCTAAATCTGCGTAGCAACCTTACTCCCATTTGCTGTGCTTTTCCTGATCACCTCCATAACTAGCCTCGCTCTCACCCCCAGTATCTTATGTCTTTAGCTAAAGAAGGTATTTAAGGCAATGGCTTGGGCCATTTCAGGGGAGTGACTCAGTTTCCCTGGGGATCCCTCATGTACACAAGAGGTATACATGTTGTTAAACTTCTGTTTGTTTTTCTCCTGTTAATATCTTCTATTACAAGGGAGTCTCAGCCAAGAACTGAGAAGGTCAGAAGAAAAATTCTTTTTCCTCCCCTACATGAGCAAACAAAGAACCCCATCCTTGCAGAGCTATATGTGAATGTGGAAAGACAGCAAAACAACAAATAAAATAGATAAGAAAATTATAGAGTGTGCTATACAATTGTGATAAGTGTTATGGAAAACAGAAAGCAGCGTAAATGATAGTAAGTGGGTAAAGGGACAGGCTGTGCCAACGAAGGGCAGCTTGCAGTGTTAGATAGGGTGCACAGGGTAGACCTCCCTGAGAAGATGAAGTTTGAGCAAGGATTGAAGGAGCAAAGACTGAAGCAGGGAGACATTATTGCAATAATCCCGCCAGAATGTGACAGAGGCTTAGACCAGGCTGGTAGCAGTGGAGATGGTGAGGAGGGCAGAGCCAAAGCATTTATGATTGGTTGAATGTGGGGTATGAAAGAGAAAAATCAAGGGCAACTCCAAGGTTTTGTCCTGAACAACTGAAAGGATGGAGTTGCCGTCAACTGAGATGGGGAAGACTGGGAACATGGCAGGTTTGGAGAAGGGAAGATCAGTGGTTCTGTCTTGGACACGTGGAGTTTGAGATGTTTATGAGACACGTGAGTGGAGGTATCAAGTAGGCAGTTGGATAAAAGAGACTGGACTTGGAGAGGGAGGTCCAGGCTGGAGATGCAGCCCCATCACAGGTCCATGTCATTGCTCACCTGCATTACTGCACGGATCCCAGAACTAGACTCTCTGCCCCAATTTTCTATTTTCTACAATTGCCCTCCACGTTCCTACCAGAGAAGCATTGCTAAAACCAGAATCAATTCCATTGCTCACCTGTTTAAAAACCTCTTAAATGCCAAACCCAGTGCTACTCTGCAGCAGGGCCCTCAAGTCCACATTTCAAGCTCTCTCTCGTTAGCCCCAACCACATGAAGACGATAGACTAGCTCCTGGACTAATCGATAGTCTTGAACGTGTAGGCACCTCTGAGCATTTGATCACGTTCTCTCAGTCTGGAATACCACTCCTTCTTCGTATCCCTGGCAAATCCACTCGTCCTTAAAGTCCTAATTCACACACCACCTCCTTACTAGACTTTTTGCCATACCTCCTAGTGGAATTAATAATTCTCCCTTCCACCTTGCCATTGCATCTTATACATTCCTTTCGTGGTAATGCTTACTATGTGTCAATACAGCTTTCCATCTTTCACTAACCCACTGAGTAGATGCCACTTTATTCACCTAAGTCAGTGGCTAGCATAGAGGCCGGAGAAAGTGCATAGAATTGCAATGAACCAAAATAAGTCCAGCTGCCTTGTCAGGGGATATGTGATGTTGGCACAATCTGGGAGCCTGCGGATGTGGGAGAGGGAGTGGGGAGTGATGTTCTCCATCATGGGCAAACCAGGGGCTGTCAGTCAGGGCGAGGGGGGCCCTGTCCAGGTGGATGACAGTCCTGGAGCCCACAGCAGGCAGAAGCTCCGCTTTCATTCTTTCCTGCTGGACTCCTGGCAGAGAAGAGCTGTGGCAGTAACAGGCTTGAGTTCTAACAGTAGGGGTTTTGTTTAAGCATAACGAATGTCCTCATTAAAGCAAGAAATGAGATGGAACTTGCAGAGAAACATTAAGGGAAACAGAAGAATGTTCTCTAATTTCATCAGGTGCCAGGGACCTCAGCAGGCACCTCAGTTCATCACACTTTGCTTCCCTCATATATTTACAAAGCATCCATGGGGCCTGGTTCTGCAGTTTATTAAGAGATACACACACCCCGACACCTCAGGATCCCTGCACACCCTCCTCCTGCCTTCTCTCTGCCAACTTCAGTGACCCTCCAAAATTAAGACCAACTGGCCTCCGGATCCTAGTTCAGCCCCCCTTCCAAGGTCTTTTGGCAACGTAGCACTTTTTAAATTAAAGCAACACAAAACTCTTAGCGCTTTTTAAATTAAAGCAAAACAAAACTCTTCTCTAGGTGAGTGGAAGAAGAGATGAGAGAAACTTCCCTCCCTCCAGTTGTAGGAGAACTCCCACCGCCCACTGGAGAAACAACCAGCCACAAAGTTAACTCTGCGCTCCTCTCCAGGACTCTGGGCTATCCTGATTATTATGAACATCAAAGGCCATGGGAGGCTCTGAGTCCTGAATATCATAAATGAGGCCCTTTGGGAGAAAAACAAAACAAGAGTGACAGGGACAGATTTAGTCTTCAGCAGATTTTAGGTCTTAATTGCTCCTAAGGAAAATAGAGCAATGGTCAGGGATATTCAAACACGACTTTGATACAAAAATAAATTAAAAATCTAAGATTCAAAGTGGTCAAAGCGAGGCCACCCATGAGGCCAGGGAATCTGATTTGTTTTTTTCACTGTTATACCCCAGCTCCCAGGACAGTGCCTGGCAGAGAATAAGCACAGCATAAACTTTTGTTAATAAACAATAAATAGTGGGACTTAAAAGTTAGAGGCAAACGGAAGGATGAAAAGTCAAAGATCAGACGCCACGTAAGGAGCCAAGAAGTCATTGTACATTTTAATCTGATTAAACAAACTTATTAAAAAAATACGAATGAGCAAAATGATGCAGCATCCTTCCTGCACTCAGCAGGGTTTTTTGTCTAATGTGTGTGCAAACAGAGAAGCAAGGTTAGTGGAATAATTCAGTCAAATATTTACCAAAGGCAGGAATCTCAGAAATACCCTAGTCGTGCTTCTCTTCCTTCCTCCTTCTCTTCTGCCCTCCCTTCCTTGCTTTCTCCCCCTGCCCCTCTGGCCCACCCTCCCCCTCCTCCTTCTTGCTCTTCCTTCTGTTTTCCTCCTCCTTCTTTTTCTTCTCTCTGTCTCTCTGTCTCCATCTCTATCTGTCTCTCATACGCACACACACTCACTGTCCGTAGGCTGCCTGCCGCTGAATCTTGGGGCTGTTTCAATGTCTGCACTGAGGCCTCTTTGTCGAGATCCTTCCATCTGTCTTCTGCGCAGTCTCCCCACATTCTCCTGCCTCCGGTCTCTCTCAGGCTCATCCTGACCCAACCACATCTCTTTCCTCCTTACAGACCGCAATGGCTCCTCCTGCCTAAACCACACTGTTCGAGCATGTTTGGGTGGCATCCAAGACTTCGCCAGCTTCTGCTCTGTATGTGAACATGCCCCTCTCTCGGTTATCTGCTTGGTAAGCCCCTACCCATCCTTCAAGGCCCAAATGTCTTAGGGACTCAGTGATAAGTGAAAAAATTAAAAACTAGATCTTGGAACCCTTACACCATCCAGCATGCCTAGGAGCAGATTGTCTGCAATTTTCCAAAAGCCTGAAGGAATTCCTGGTTAAAATGTATAAGAAGGAAAAAATACATATGCTTTCGGGCCCTGGCAAGTGTGAGTCCCACATTTCTGTTGTTAGCTGACATATACGGAGCTAGAGCATCTTAGTGACAAACACGACAGCAGTGGGCACGCTGGATTCATGGCTGCTTAATCTATTTAGGCATCTTATGTGTCTTTGATTTTGTGACTTCTTAATTGTTTCATTTCCTGCAAGGATTGAGACTCCCAATTATTGCCATCTTAATGAATTAAAATAATACATTCTCTCTCTCCAGCAGTGAGAGTTAGAATAATTTAGGATCACATAATGTTATGAGCAGTTTGAAGTTCATTTCACTCAATGTGTTTATTCCTGCAAAATTAAAGGCAGGAGCTTTCAGGAAGATAACAAACTAAATATTTAGTGGCACATCTCTCTCCGTCTCAGAGAGCACACGCCGAGGAGGACGGCCAGGTTTGGAGACAGTCCAATTACAAGGTCCTTTCTCAGTGCTGGAGGAGGTTGTCCTCAGTCATCTCACCCATGGACAACACGAAAATCAATAAAAGAAACTTCAAAAGGGTATGAAAAAGCCACTGTACGGCTCAGTAAAAATAAGTAAAAAAATAAAACTTTCTGAAAAAGATTTCACTTCAAATATAGTCAAAATATAAATTTCAGCAGGATAAAAATCACACCGTTTTTGAACCTGAATTTCAAGCCCTCCAAGGTAGTTAACTGGTAATATTAAATATGTGATGCAAAAATCACCTTTTAATTGCTTCTCGGTTTCAAAAAATTTGAAATCAGAAGAGATATTAGATAGAGGGGGTAAATCTCATGATCAGAAAAATATTGCGAGAAGGAAAGATAAAAGCAGTAACTTTTCTTCCATACATTCTGCTTATAGAAGGAGGAAGATGCAGAGAGTAACTCTCTCTCACACAGGAATAAGATGCAAGCATGCCTGGGAATCTGCGGTCTTCCCAGAGATGAGCTCCAGACGGGTTTCTTCCCTAGAACAACTAAGTGGGGGACACTCCTGACCCTAGCGATAGCCGCAGAGAAACCCAGAGACCTTCTCTTTTTAGGCACAAAACAAGAACCGTGGTAAATCGACCCTGGCTCGAAGCCAGCCTCGCTAGATTAAGCAGTGACTGAGACCTGTTGAACGACAGTTGAGAGCACCGGCTATTTGTGCCTGATGTTTTCATCCCTTGAAATCGTGCTCCAAATGCTGAGTCAAAACATGCCTCATCTTGAAAACCATTAAGAAAAGCCATGGAGAGGAACAGGAACACAGAATAAACCAACTGTGGCCTCCTCAAAAGTTTCCCGTGTGAGCTTTTGTGTGCCCCATGTGAGACTGTCTGTGCCCACAGGGGACAGCACTGAACCTTGAAAGGGTCAGGTCAAGTCCACACTCCGGTCACCAATCAGGTTTTACATAGTTTGTTTACTATCACAAGCTGCATTCTCCTGTATCTTTCTCTTTATGATTACATATGTAGAAAACCCTAAAGACTCAACAACAATAAAAAGCTGTTAAAACTAATAAACGAATTCAGTAAAGTTGCAAGATACAAAAAATTACCTGCGCTTCTTATACACAAACAACGAACCATCCAAAAAGGAAATTAACAATCCCATTCACAATAGTAAAACAAAGAATAAGATACTTAGGAATAAACTTAACGAAGAGGTGAAAGATTTATACACTGAAAATTATGAAACATTGATGAAGGAAATTAAGACACAGATAAATAGAAAGACATCCCACATTCATGGATTAGAAGAATTAATATTGTTAAAATGTCCATACTACCCAAACAGATAATTCAATATACCTATCAAAACCCCAATGGCATTCCTTACAAAAATAGAGAAAACAACCCTAAAATTCATATGGAACCAAACACACACAGAGACACAAAACAAATAGTCAAAGCAATCTTGAGCAATAAGAACAAAACTAAAGGCATCACACTTCTGATGTCAAAATATATTACAAGTCTATAGTAATCAAAACAGTATGGGACTGGCATAAAAACAGACATATAGGCCAAGGGAACAGAATAGAGACTCCAGAAATAAATCCATGCATCTACAGTCAACTGATCTTCTACGAGGGTGTCAAGAACACACGATGGGGAAAGGATAGACTCTTCGATAAATGGTGTTGCAAAAACTGAATATCTGCTTGCAGAAGAATGAGATCAGACCCCTTATGGCAAACCATATACAAAAATCAGCTGGAAATGGATTAAAGACTTAAACATGAGATCTGAAATCGTAAAACTACTAGAAGAAAACACAGGGAAAAACCTTCTTGACATGACTCTTTATTCAACTGATGTTTACTGAGACCCTGGCGAGGCACTGGAGATATGAAAACAAGTAAGATCTAGTCACCATCCTCGCTGACGCCAGGGTCTAGCTAGCATGATACTGACCTTAGAAGATAGCAAATGCAAAAATCTCTCCTGGTACAGAAATGTGATAGTGTGAAAGAGTACATTCCAATATTATAAAATAATTTTACATTTGTAAGATGCAAAAATCACTCATGTCTGTTACTCAAACTAAAGGAAATTATCCCTGAGGCTACACAGAAAGCTGTGCTAACCCTCTGGCTGGGAGCAGAGGGAGAAGCTATTTTAGGAAGAGTAGTCAGGAAAGGCTTCTGGGAGGATGTGACATTTAAGATGAGACATGAGAGATAAAAAAGGATCAGTCGTGAATGTGATGAGATATAATTATAATATTACCATAGAATTTCTAAAATATCTACTTAGGTCTAATTGGTCAACCCTCAGGAAGACTGAGTTTTGTCTTTGACATCCCTCATCTTCACTTTCAGCCTCCTTTTGTCCCCTTGTACCTCTTTAGATTGAGATGTCCCTTTAGTCAGAGGAAGAGCTATCCCGATAAATATTGGAGACTTGATGTGTTAACCAACCAGGAGTTTCTGCATTTCTTAACGTTGCCAGTAAGATACGGAAAAGCAAAGATAAATAGCATGCATATATGTGCATAAAAAAGGGAGGGTTGATATATACATATATGCTTATAGTCTGAAAAATATACAAAGACATCGACAACCCTGGTTGATTCTGGGGAGCAAACTGGGGATCTTAGGATCTGTGCAGTCCTGCTGAGAGAAAGGAGACTTTCTTTTCACATGCTACCCACCTATAATGCGTTGTTGTTTGCTAACCACGTGCATGTATTACTTTTCAATTTTAAATTTTTTAAAAAAAGGCCAACCAAAGAGAAGGCAATCACCATAATCCCAAAGGAATGAACTACAAAGGTTGAAGTGAAGATATTGTGGCATAGGGTGGGAAAATTATCTGAGGACTTGAAGGGCCTTAAGTGAGAGCTGCTTGCTCCTTCTGTCTGTTAGGAACAGACCAGTGCTGGCAAGGTGCCTTTATTATGCTATGCTTAAGTTCATATACACATAAGATGCTATCTTAGTCAGCTCGGGCTGTCATAACAAAATAACACAGACTGGGTGACTTAAACAACAGAAATTTATTTTCTCAGGTTCCGGAAGCTGGAAGTCCAAGATCAAGGAGGCAGCATGGCCAGTTCCTGGTGAGAGCTCTCTTCCTGGCTTGCAGACAGTCACCTTCCCACTGTGTCCTCACGTGATAGGCAGAGAAAGAGTAAGCTTTCTGATGTGTCTCCTTATAAGGATGCTAATCCCATCAGACCTGGGCCCCACCCTCACGACCTCATCTAATCCTAACTACCTCTCAAAGACCCCATCTCCAAGTACCATCAACATTGCAGGCCAGGGCTTCAACATATGAATTTTAGGGAGGACACAAATCAGTCCACAGCAGATGCATATATGTTAAGATGCATCTTAAAAAGTTGAGATGAATATTTGCTCCCCATCAAGCCCATTTACCTTGTGGATGTGGGTCTAGTTTAGAGGGCTGGCCCTTAAAACACACTCTGTATGGTTTGTGCTAAACCCTTTATTAGAGATGAGTATAGATGGAGGATTGAAATGGGACCTGGTGAGAGAAAATGCCTTTGCCCTCCGCGCCCAGGAAGACACAGAGTGGAAGCAAAGGAGGCTTATTAAGAAAGTACAAAGAGAGTAATAAGGAAAACCTTATTACCACCTGCTCTCATCTCCTCTTGTATCAAAGGGTGGAAAACTACCCTATAAAACTAAGTAAAATGCAATCTGTGCCGTTGCTTCTGGAAACTGCTTAATTGATAGTACACCAGGAAACAAAGTGCAGCGTGCCTCTAATTCACTCAGCTCAGTCCCACCTCAGGAGTCTCAGAGACACAGGGAGCGTGCATTATGCCTAATTTAGAAGTTTAAACTCTTCTTCCTGCTCAGATTTGATTACCTAACATCTGAAATATCTCACTGCAGTTATGAGCCAATCTAGCGAACACACGGCCTTGGTTACAACCTGGCTTCAAAATCATCGCTGCCCTGGAGTCTTTCTATTCCTAGCAGCGCTCACAGAGAGAACACTGGAGGTCTAATGTAGTTCCCTTAGCACACTTTCCCATAGTTACATAAAGGTCTATTTTGTAAGAAAGGCAACATGTGTTTTCTGAGAACAGAAGGCAAAGTTACATGCAAAGAGAAGTTAACAGCATGGCAACTATCTAGAAAACTGAATACAAGCTTGTTTTATTGCAACTCACTCCCGAATTCCATTGAAACCAATGGGCCTGAGATCAATATTCCATCAGCCGAGGCCATTTCAACACCTTGAGAATCAACTGGCAATGTGCCACCCTCCTATACAATAGGTGGCTATTGACCAGGCAGTGCCGGTTGCAGATATGGCCATCTTCCCCTCCAGTAATCTGGACCCTCCTGATAACCCATGCTCGGCAGCCAGAAAGATCTCTTATCGGTTCATTATCTACTGGGTAGAAAATTCTATAACAACACAATTGGTGCTTCAAAATATACACTGAGTCATTCAAACCAAGTGTTGAGACCCTTAGAATTCCAAGGTCCTTCTATTGATTCTATTCTTCAAAGTACTTACTTCAGTCTATGGCTGCACTACCAAGAAATTGAATATTTGGATTCCTGATTTAGAAGGTTCATCTCAAGGGTTTTAAATCTTCAGCTCTGGGAAGAGGTGATGTCTTTTTCTTTCCCATGGGCCTGTTTGCATTTGCAGCCGTACATGCTACCTATGGGGTATGCCATGGCATAAATTATTTTTAGAAAAATAAAAAAATGAGAAGGCAAAAAAAAAAAAATCACAGCATAAGATACTGTAACCCACATTTGTGGAGCAATAGTTACCTAGTATGTTGCACTTACTGGGTACCAGGCGCCAATCTAAATGCTTTCCATATATCCACTCATTTCATCCTCACAGCAATGTAGGAAGTGGGTACCATTTTTACAGATGAGAAACCTGAGGCACAGAGAGAGTAAGTAACTTGTCTCCAAAGTAAAAAGGACTGAGGCATATATGTCAACAAGACTGCTGATTAGTTTTAACCCAAACACCAACCCCCATTTAACTTCTTAAAGAGTTTTTCCAGGAAATAAAAATACAGCCTCCATCAAAAAACAGCCAAACAGAAACCAATTGAACCTGGTATCCTTGAAGTTCTCAGTGCTCTCATGGAAGGACAATGGAGACACCCTCTGCTCACCCACTCTACATAAGTGTGCCCAGTAACCCAGTGTCCTCACACAAAATGGATATTCAATGAATGCTGGTGGAAGGAAGGAACAGGAAGGAAGGGGAGACTCCCCATGCTGTTTCTATACTTCTGGAGTCTCTGCAAAGCTCCTCCAAGACATACGGCCTCTGGTGAGAAAGATCTGTCTTCTCATTAGTCTCAAGATTGCCCTAGATCCCCCTTTCCCCCATCCCCCAAAGTTAGTGCCTGGTTCATTCCCTTCTTACCTGTGAGCTAATTTCATCCAGTGTCCATTGATTTGCCTTCTGCTGCCCTCTGTGAAGACTGCACATCCACCTTGTCCCATCTGGTACCTCTCCCTTCCCCAGGGTCCAGGCAGTCGCAACAGTGTGCGTGGGGTGAGAGTGGACCCACAGGCTCATCAAGAGAGTCAAGCTGACTGCACACAATCACCACATCAGTGATGATGTCACTGTCACTAACTCTTGGAAGAAATTATCTTCCTACTGCTTCTGCCTCCCCCAACAAGAGGAATCTTAAACTAACAGACAAATCTATACAGGTAGTAGACAATGTGATAGAAATAAGCGCTTGAATTGAGTCAAGACACTTGGATATATGGGCTCCTCTTTGCCACTAACTTGCCCTGTGACTTTGAGTAAGTCTCTTCCCTCCAATGAAAAGACAGGTCATTGGATTCCTTGGAGATGGCAAGTCCTGACATGCGTGCCCCCATGCCCCATTCCCAGACCCAAGGCAGACATCACTAAAGATCATTTTCCACTGAGCCAAAATTAAGCATCACAATTCTTCTCAATAAACAAACGTTATTAATAGACTAGAACTGGCACACTGGCTTAAGTCTCTTTGCCACCCCAAAATTTGATAATACTAAAGATCTTTTCCATAATTAGTTTGTTCTATATTGTGTCGGTCAATAGTTCTTTTTGTCTATCCCAACTTATTTGCTCATCTTATCGCAGGCACTCTTGTCATTTTCCATACTTCCTCAAAGGCTATCAAATAAATTTGTCTACATGCAGTCTCAGAACCCAGGAATGTAGTTCGTCAGGATTAGGAAATTTGGAATATGTTAACTGATATATTCATTCATTCATTTGAACTCACTCAACAAATTTTCGTGTGTGTGTGTGTGTGTGTGTGTGTGAGGCAGCTTGGCCCTGAGCTAACATCTGTTGCCATCTCCCTCTTTTTGCTTGAGGAAGATTGTCGCTAAGCTAACATCTGTGCCAATCTTCTCTATTTTATGTGGGACGCTGCCATAATATGGCTTGACAAGCAGTGCTAGTCCATGCCCAGGATCTGAACCTACGAACCCCAGGCCGCCAAAGCAGAGTGTGAGAACGTAACCACTATGCCACCAGGCCAGCCCCTCAACAAATTTTTTTGAGTAGCAGCCACATACCAGGCTCAGTCGGGTGCCCTCATGTTGACTGCTCCCATGTGTGGGTGGGGATTCCCTGTTCTCGTTTGGTTTTGTTCTTTCCAGGGAAGGAAATTTTCCCTGACAGAAGCCACTGCACTGCCTGGGTCCAGCTGGTTATCTCCTATGCTTTCCTTTTAAACTGCTACTCTTCCAGGGAAATGTCCCCCGTTTAGTCTCAATACCTCATAGTAAACAGGTGCATTAGATGGGGTTTGGGTGTGGCCAACCTCAACAAGGTAACAGAACAACTCTGAGCAATTACAGGTGGAAATTTTGGAAGAGGGGAGAGGACTCGGAAGTATTACAAGGAGAGCTATGCCTAATCTCACTGACTTTCACATTTTATCTGCATTAAGGCACATTACCAGCCTATTCCCTGCCCTCCTCGCTCCCCAAAGGAGGGCTCATAGTTCAAGGTCAGGAACATATGATAACGATGAAAATTAAAGAAATAACTCAAAAGGCTTCAATCACTTTTTTCAAATATCTGAAGGGAACTCAGGCAGCAGAAGGCCCGGGTGGCTCCGTGCCTATTATGTGCCAGTTATAATGCTGAAGAAGAAGCTGGAATCAAAGAGTGGAAGCTATCAGGGAAGAGTTTCTGACTCAATGCAAAGAACATTTGAACAGTCAGAGCAGCCCAGAGAGAAAGGAGACGCCTCAAGGGGGAGAGAGCTTCTCAGTTTGGGCAGGTAATCAAGCAAGACTGCAAGTAGAAAAAGGGGAGGGTACAGGCTTGTCTTGTTCATCTCTGTCACCTCAGTGCCCGGCACATAGTAGGTGTTCCATAAATACTTCTGAAAGAAGAAAGGGGCGAGGGACTTCCTGCTCTGAGAGGGTAGCTGGACTAGAAGACTTTTGATCTCTCTTATTTCTGAGATTCTGTGATTCCAAGAAGAAAGAGAAGTTTATGAAAACCTTACCCGAGGATTTTAAGCAAGGATCAATGCGTCTGCTAAATGAGGGAGCTCCCCCTACTGGACATACACCTTTTCAACTCTGAATTTGGCCGTTTGATCAGTTCCACTAACTGGGAGGTAGTAGTGTGGCTTCTCCTAGCAACTCTCTCTAGATCCTGAAGAAGCCACTAGTCAGGGTGCCACACTGCCACGCCTTGGTCCGAAGAACCAACTGTGGGAAAGTGAAGCTGTCATAGCAGCGAAAACTCTATTGGTCAGTGCTCCCCATTCTCACCTTTAGTGCTACCAATTTCCTTCCCTCATGGAATCAGTGCCACCATCTGTAGTAAAGCCACCAGCCACTCCAGTCTATGCAGCCAGTTGATTAACCCATCTGTAATGAACACTGCCATGTGCCAAGGGCTTAGCACTGAGGACACAATGGTGAGAAGTAAACAGACCAGCGCTAGGAAGGAGAAGCACAGGGTCCTGTGAGCACATATGACGGGACCTTCCACAGTGTGTGTGCACACGCATGTGTGAGTGTGTAAGGAGGATTTGGGGAGGGTGCTCCAGGAAGGCCTCCAGGAAGAACTGATTTCCTGAGCTGATGCCTGAATGATGAGTGGGAGTTCCCCAGGCACAGGTGGGTGCTGGGTGCTCACTATTCATAAAAATTGAGTGGCCACACCCCCCAGCCCACCATCTCCGCTGCAGTTCTTTCAGTATTCAGTGTGTTGTTTTTTAGTTGTTGTTATTGTTTTCCTTTTTCTCCCCAAATCCCCCAGGTACATAGTTGTATATTCTTAGTTGTGGGTCCTTCTAGTTGTGGCATGTGGGACGCTGCCTCAGCGTGGTTTGATGAGCAGTGCCATGTCCACGCCCAGGATTCGAACAAGAAAACACTGGGCCGCCTGCAGCGGAGCGCGCGAACTTAACCACTCGGCCACGGGGCCAGCCCCTCATTCAGTGTGTTTTGCGTGCCTGCTCCTAAATAGACTGCGGGTGCTCTGAGGGCAGCTGCCTCGGCCTGGATACCCGGTGGCCCTCAACCTGAATTATGTAAATAGAGGACACCAGGGGATTTCAGGTCTCTACACTGAACTAAGGAATTCAACCAGAAAACTGTGTTGGCTGGATTTTCAGCAATATCACCTTTGACTTGGAAGTAATTAGAACGTTAATAACATTTAAAATTTAATCTCCAAATCTAGCTCACAGGTGTCACATTTAAAAGAGTTTTGATAATGCTAACCCCTCCTTCCCCATTTTGAGAGGGTAAAGCATAGAGAGTCATGAATCACCTTTAGGGTAAGAGGGAGTCAAGAATAATAACTGTCAACCCACGCAACAAAGGTATAGACAATAGCTGCTCTTGATGAGGAGGAATGGGAAACTGACGTTTATTGAGCATCTACTATAACCCAAACACAGGTCCATGATACTGGATTTTGTCCTTATCAAAACCGTGTGAAATGGATACAGTCAACTTCAATTGATTGGGAAATTGATGTATTTTGGGCCCTGGGTGACAATGGTTGCATAATAGTAACAATTACAGAACTACCAGTCTTCTCCAAATTGTAAAATAACAAAAATAGATTCTAAGCCATTACCATGCACCAGGCTTGATGCCCACTATTTTGTGTAAGCGCATCATCAACTTAGTCCTGAGTACCACTGTTATCCTTTGCGAATGGGGGTACAGAGGCTCTAAAGGATTCCGTGCCTTGCCTGAAGCCACACAGCTGCTGAGTGGAGGGGGCGGGACTCTTCCTCTGGCAGCATTGACTCCACAGCCTACGGTCCTGTCTTCGTGGTAGGCAGCGATGCTGTGCGTAGACCAGACAGGTCTAGAGGACTCAGGAGGCTTGGCTCACACAGGAAGTCATCCACAGGGAAACCTTGTTTTCAGCCCATCGTAACTCCATCCGGGGCCCACACTGAGCATTCATTAGAGAACAAAATAGTCCCCCTTCTGCTCAGGCAAGAAGGAAAGGGGTGGATTTCATTTTCCCAGCAGCACACCTCAGGCAATAAAAATTCTAATGGGAGAATTCCAACTTTCTAGATGATGTCTGTGTAAAGAGGATGCCCTAGATTGCTGCAATGAACTCAAACCCCTTAAGTAGGTTCTATTAAAACAGGACTCTAGGAAGAACACAACCAGGAGGGAAGTTTAAAATACAAGACCAGGCAGACAAGACCAAGAGTGGGCCTTGAACAACAGAGTGTGGGAAACTCTTTACCCTCCTCCCCTCCCAACCAACCCAGATTCCCCTGTGTGAACTGCATCCCACTCTTCTCTCCACCTAGCCATGCTTGCTCCACACCCTGGGGCCTGAATGCATGTGTGTACTCACCTCCTTGGACACACCTCCTGGCATATTCATCAGGGGCAGAGCCCATGGCTCATTCATCTCTGTGATCCTCAGTGTCCAGCTCAGTGGCTCACCCTGAGAGCTCTCTCAAAATAAATTAGCTGCTGTCCTGGTCTGCTCGGAGTGCCATGACGAAAAACCACAGCGTGGGTGGCTTAAACATCAGACATTTATTTTTTCACAGTTCCAGGGGCTAGAAGTCTGAGATTAAAGTGCCAGCAGGCCCCCTCTTCCTGGCTCGCAGATGCCACCTTTCACTGTGTCCTTAGATGGCCTTTCCTCTGCGCAGGCGTGAAAAGAGCTCTCTGGCTTCTCTTCTTATAAAGACACCAGTCAGACCTATTGGATTAGGGTCCTGCTCTTACGACCTCATTTAAACTTAATGACCTCCTTAAAGGTCCTATCTCCAAATACAGTCATAATGGTAGTTAGGGCTTCAAAATATGAATTTTGGTGGGACACAATTCAGTCCATAACAGATGCTATCATTACTTTCACCATCATCTTCACCATCATTAAACCTTAGAAGCTGAAACACTGTGTCTGTAGTTTTGCTCTTTGAGTCCTTCGTCAGACACACCATTTGGGAATTATAAATCATGAAAACTGGCTCTTATTGTTAGAATCACAAAGGCTTTTCATGTAGATGAGGGCATTTGCAAAATAATCAGGACAACAGACATCAATTGTAATTAGACATTGATTGTAACGCCAATATTATGTACATGCATTATAGCATAAATATCACTTTTCACACATAACTTCTAACTCATCCAGTTACTGGAGGCAGAAAGATAACTTCCTGTTCCTGCAGTCATTGACTCTTCTCTTTTATTAGTTCAAAAAATTAATTATCTTGTGAGAAGGAATTGTAGGCCCTGGAAAAGGGCCATTTCAAGGCATGTTCTTTGGGATCAGGTTACGTGAATTCAAACTCCCACAGGGCCACTGGCTCCCTGGCAATCCTTGGAGATGTTCGCTATCTCTGTGCCTCAGCTTCTCATCTGAAAAACAGAGGCAGAATAATGCCGACGATTCGATATAATAGCATTCATGAGAGGTCCTTAGTTTTTCTTGCATTTGAGAGCCGCAACGTCCTGTATCATCTACAAGACCTTTACCCTTTCTTCCCACAGAGTCAGCACATATGACTGAGGGATCCCATGTACACTACAGTCTTAAAAGAAAATAAAAATCATCCAAAGTTCTTTTCACTCTAACATTGGCAATCTATAGCAAAAATTAAATTTTAAATGTGAATTTACGCTGTGAGCTCCACATGTCCCAGTGACACGGAATTACAGCTTAAGCCATCACAGTTCACCTGCAGGACCCACTACTTGACTCTGGCTTCACCTAGAACAGGGCACATGATATTAAGGCCATCGACAGCTGGGAAGGAAAGACCCAGCAGTGGCACTATAAGGAAAATTGGACTCAGTGGTTAGGCAACTGAACCCAAGTCACACAGGCATAAAGGGGTGGAGCCAGGGTGAAGCCTGAGGGCTTCCCCATGATGCTACAATATTTGCCCATCGAGTAAACATCACCCTGCCCTCAGGACCTTTGCTTTTTCCATGAAAAATTTAAAGAAGAGCTGAACAAACTCAGACAGAACAATGGGCTCCCACATCACTGGGAATGCATGTAGCAAGTGGCTGAAGGCTAAGCAATTCAGCTGAAATACAAGCAATTCAGCCAATCTGTAGGCTGCTGTTTCCAAAAATGTCAAACAGCCTACCTGGGCTGAAATTTTCACTGGGAGGCCTCTCAGATGGGAATCACATCGACCCAGCTCTGGGTGCACCTGCTCTGTAACATAATGGCCAACATCTGGAGCCAGATGAGATCAATTAGCCCATCATCCAGATGTTTGATGTTCATTGATGTGGCAACATCTTATTAAGGATGTGTTATGTTCACAGCACTGCATAGGCTGGGTATCCTCAGGGAACTGACCAATTTTTCTTATCTTCCAGATGTGTTGTACGATAGGCATGGAAACATTGTCTCAATCCTCATAGAAACAAAATGAGTGAAAAAAACTAACTTGACCAATTTTCATTGAATTAGGAGGATTTATTATTAATAACAACATAATGGGTAGCTTACTTTCATGGAGAACAAACGGCGTATCAAGCAATATAATGAATGTCTTATGTAAATTATTGTCACATTTAATCCTTGCATCAATTCCCATTTGTGACACAAGGATTTGGGGATTGGGAAAAACTGGTCACATGAGGAAGTGGTGAAGTTGGATTCAAACCCATGACCATCTGACTCCAGAGCCCTAACTCAACTGTCACCTGAGTGACATTTCTATGTCCTTGCTGCTTAGAGCGTGGTGCGTGGACCAGTAGCATCTGCCTTCTGGCAGCTTGTTAGAAATGCAGAATCTCAGTCTCCTTCTCCAGACCTACTGAATGCAAATCTACCCTTCACCGGGAGCCTCAGGTGACTGTGGGCTCCTGTTCTAAATGTGGGTTCACAGACCACTGGCTCTTATCATCCAAGTGCTTGTGGAAAAGGCATTGACCTGGGCTCCATTACAGTTTTGCTGAAAAAGATTCTCTAGGGGCAGGACCCAGAAATCAGGATTTACACTGGTTTTCCAGATTATCCTGATGGCACAATGACACCAAAAAATCAATGCTTTGTGATATTCCTTCCTTTTAAGGTCCAGATGTGGGGTTCTATGTTTTCTTCTGGAACTGCAAAGTATATCCAAAAATGGGAGGGCTGCAAAAAGAGGAAATGAGTTCTTTTGAGGCATCCCAGGAAGACATCATTTGTTGCTGATTTGGAATCCTAGGGAAGCTTTCAACCATCCTGTCAAAGCCCATTCGTCAATTCCACCCAGTTCAACAAACGTTTTCTGAGTCCCTGTGCTCAGCATTAGGAGTAGTGGAACAAAAGGGTAAACTGGGAGGGTGATAAGCTAAGACACAAGCAAATGCAACCCAAAGCACTGGATCTTGGTGATTCAACAGAGATAGATGCACACCATCCACAAAGGCTTTCCTGAAATGGAAATCCTGATGCCCTTTCTCAGCCAGCTGGCCCCATCTGGCACCAGAGCCACCATCCTGACCAGGGCAGCAGACTGCCCCTGGCCTCAGCCCCTCTTCAGGGTGCTGCCTGAAGTTAGGCTGGTGGACAAAAACCTCTAGGCCTCCATGAGCCCCCAGAATGTATTTGCACACCAACCATGTTGGCCTAATCTATCACCCGGGCTTTAGTGTTTAGCTGTCAAATAATCTACTAAGCTTAAAGTCTCTGCTTTGTTAGGGTTTGACCCCTTGCTGACAACCAACCGTGTCCTTGTCAGCTCCCTGAAAGGAACTAGCCTCGAGATTTTGAGCATTTGTTCATTTCACAAACTCATGCCCACGTGGAGGTACAAGACTGCTTCTGTATTCTACACCTAGAAATCTTACTTGAAGTCTAGCAGTAAAGGAAGTTAGCCATTAATTAATTACAAACAGAGATCAAGGCAACAGAGGTAAGGTTCCGAGTCCTGTGAAAGCGAATTATATGAAGCCAAACCCAATCAGGGGCACTTGGAAGGCTTTCCCACAGAAGTGACATTTCAACAGAGACCTGAAGATCCACTAAGATGGGACTGATTACCTGGACCCCTGCCCTGTGTTGTGGCTCAAGAAGGCTGGCACCTGAACATCCAGTTCTCTGCACTGCTCATGGCCACTTAAGCTGCACTGAATACTTACTATTGTGAATGAATGGGGCTTTGAGCTGTGTTAAGGACTGAACGTCTGTGTCCCCCACAAAAATTGAAACGTTGAAGCCCTAACCTCCCATGTGACTATTTGAAGATGGGGCCTCTAAGGAAGTAATCAAGGTTAAATGAGGTCATAAGGGTGGGGCCCTGATCCGATAGGATTAGTGTCCTTATGAGAAAACACTGAGGGCTTCCTCTCACTCTGTCTCCCTCTCTGCCATGTGAGGACAGCGAGAAGGGTGCAGTCTGCAAGCCAGGAAGAAGGTTCACACCAGAAACCAAGCCCTGCTGGAAACTAGACCTTGGACTTCCAGCCTCCAGAACTGTGAGGAAACATCTGGCTGTTTTATCCCCCAGTCTATGGCGTTTTGTTGTGAAAGTCCAAGCAGACTTACACGTGCTGTATTTTGATATGAATCTGTTAAAGACACTTCTTTATTTACTTCTCATGACTTGCCTAAAAGAAAAATTAGACCTAGGGGTTTGAGGATTTCTTTTCTTTCCCTTTTTCCTCTTCAGTAACAAGATCTACACGATATTTGTAATAGTGGCCTAAATTAAATAAGACTGGGAAGTTCGTTTTATAGCTTAGGTGAACAAAGTCAATTTCCTATGATAAATATATTTTATAATTTTAACTAAACAAATAAGTTTCTAAGCAATTTACATGTTTCAATGGTTAAACTGATACTTCAAGTTTTGCTTCGCCTCATTGTCATTAAAATTAAGGGAAAATATTGTATTTAAGATAAGAAAATAGACAGTTATTCTTTGAAGATTTTACCCCACCTGCTCCTTTTATATAGCACTTAGAGATAAATATTCTCCAACATTTTCTTACTTATTTTTAGTGAGAAAGGCCAAGGTTAGCCCAGTATCTTTTGGATTTCACAAAGGTTTTTGATTTGTTTGTTTTTATACAATTATAATTTGCATTTTACCAACTACAACTGGTCTAAGAAATCAAAGCCTCTAATTTCTGATTTCCACACTCTGCCTCAGGCACCATGCCCACGGTTTAAATATACACATCACTAGGCAAGCACCATGATTCCTATTTAGTGGGTAAGGAAATGAGGCACAGGGAGGGGACGTGATGAAAAAACCAATGTCACGCAGTCATAAAGTGGCAGAGGCAGCTTTCAAATCCAGGCCTGTCTGACTCTCATCTACACTGCCTTCTATACTTACCCACTCACCCATCATCTACACCACTTCTCTTCTGATTAGAACCCTCTTCTCCACTACCTTCCTGATCTGAGCCCCTGGGTGGCCACGCTGTCCAGAGGACCCCCTCTCCATGTGGAGGGGTCTGTGAGCCATCCATCCTTCCCATCCTGCCGATTCTACCACAGTCTGGCTCCCTGTCCCTACCTCATGCCTCACACCCACAACTAGAGTGTCAAGAAGCAAAGTGGCCCTGGATTCTAAAACGCGAAAAAACTAACTGCCTGCAACCAGAATCTGTGGGGCTTCAGAGCGGAGGCAGCACTTGACCTTGGAGCTTTGGAGAGGATCTAAGCAGCGCAGAAACGTAAATGTTATGAATAAAGGTATGGAGTAGGGAAGTTATCAAATGCATGAAATATATCCCAAAGCAGAGTTCAGTTTTGATAAAGAACAGACTACATGCATTAGAGGGACAGAGTATATGTATTGGGTGCATCTCCATCTCCCAGATAGTTTGTCTGGGTGAGCCGTGGAGAGTACTGAGCACCAGTTGGTAGTGTCTCCCCAGCATTTCTCTCTCCTCCTGGTAACAGATGCCAGCAAGTGCCACTACCCACACTAGACCAAGTCTAGTACCTCCCCCTGGCCACAGTGATTGGTCCAGCATGGAGGGTGGGGCATTTGACTCAAGCTGGACCAATCAGATTCTCTCTTCTGGGAATCTAAGCATTCTTCAGATACCCAATCACCAAGAACGGTTGGACCTGAGTCATTTTCTGACAGTTTTCAAGAAAGCAGGCCATGAACTCTTGCCTCTGAGACCACTGGGGCATCCCTGTCTCCTGTCATTCCCAAGGCTTGGTTACCTGTCTCTACCTTTGATTTACTGAGCCATCCCATTTGCTTGAGTCAGATTCTGTTGCTTGCAACCAATATCTTTAACATAGGCTAGGCGTTTCTACTTCAGAAGGAAATGGAGGATCATTAAAGGATTTTAAGAATAGGGGATTATTCTCAGACATGCAGAAATAATCCATAACGATAGATATAAAACAGCATGAGGATGAAATGCCTATCAAAGATTATTCAGAGCCACATTCACCCTCCTTGTCCTGGAAACAAGGGACTGAAGGTGGATTTGAAATATCTATAACAAAACCACAGAGCTCAAAGCTGGGAGTCGCATAAAGCAAGGTAAATCTCATTTCAGACAGTCAGAAGCACATTCTTCTTTAATCTTGGTGGTTTCGGATTTGAGAACTGTAATTTCACAAAACCAGAGAGCATTCAGGTTACGTGTGGCATTCTATTACTTGGCCTCAGAAAATTGGTTTGTGTTTTTTGGGGTTTTTTAAAGGTGTGGTTACTGTATTTTCAAAATAATCCAGCCCTGTCCACGATCTAGAGAGTCCTGCATTTCAGTAGTCTTCCTGACAGCACAGCATGCTCTTAACCTCTCCTCACTCTCACCTTTAAGGAGACTGGACTTGGAGGAAATGAACTCAGCCTCAAGCCAATGACCTCACATTTTCCTTGGGAAAGAGAGGAAGAAGCAAAAACACCCAATGATCATTCTGGGCTTCATTTTGCTTCAGGATTTGATGCTGAAAAATGAGAGCAGAGAGTGATAGGTTTCATTGGCCTCCCTCCACGTGCACACAGGTGGGATTAACTATCAAATGAACCTGTTAACCCACACAGTTTAGAAGGTCGCCCATTCCAACATCAAATTCCACATCCTCCCAACAGGGACCTCATTTGCCCACACTTCTGCTCCATTCTCCATTGCTGTCGTCCGTGCTTCTCAACAGATCATACGGGGTACAATGATAAAGTATCGGTCCTGATGTATACATTTGTGTGCATTAGAAACAGTCATTTTAACTCTTTATTCACACATTATAATGTCACAGGGGTTGGAAGTTCTTAAAAGACTTCACATACATATAGAATTTTATGATTTGCTGTGAGTTTTCAGATGTATTATTCCAGCAATTATCTTAGAAGGCAGTTCCTCGACCTCAGTACAGTTGACATTTGAGACTAAATACTTTTATTGTGTGGAGGAGGGTGTGAACTGTAGAATGTTTAGCAGCACCCCTGGCCCCATGGCCACAATATATCAGTAGCACCCACTCCAGTTGTGGCCACCAGAAATGTCTCCAGACATTCTGAGAGGCAAAGTGCCCCTGGTAAGAACCACTTCTATGAGGCATTCCCTCACTTCTAGATGTCGTTTTCTCCACCCTCCATACCTGCTTTCACCTAGCAAACTCCTACTCATCCTTTCATGGCTGGCTGAGACGTTCGTTGCCCCCTCCTGAAAGTCCTCCCTGGACTCCCAGAACCACTCAGGCACGCTTCTCTGGCTCTCTCCAATCCCCCTTCACACCTGGATTATGCACCTGTCATACTTTACGACAATCGCCTGATGACGTCCGCTCCTCTGTAGACTGTGAGTCCCTTGGGGGTAGGCCCACTTATTGTTCATGTCCTATGCCCCACGCTTGGCAGGGTGAATTATATCTTGTAGACATCAGATAACTCTTTGGGGACAAAGAAAAGTAGGGTAGGTAATATAAGCATCACTGTGCTCTGGAGGAAACCGAGGTCAAGGCAGTTAACTGACTTCCTTGTCCAAGGTCATAAAGCTAGTTAAATAGCTCAGCTCCTTTTACTTCCTAAATTTCTCTGGATTCCAAATATTTGTCTCCATCTCCATGGAAATCACCTGGGTCAAAGTCATCATTTCTCACCTGGCCTTCTTACAGCTCTGGCAGTGTCCCCTCCAGCACCTACCATCTGTTCTTCATGTGTCAGTCGGGTGGTCTTTCAGGCTGAAACCTCCCCAGTCGTAGCTCTAACCTGGTAGGAAAGCCTCAGCCCACCTCTCCACCCATCCCACCTCCCCCCACCACTTCCCTCCCCCTCTCTGGATTTCTTTCCATTCCATAAGTGGGGCAGCTCCCTCCCACATCAGGGCCTTGGCACAGACGTTTTCCTTTCCTGGGATGTTCTCTCCCCTCTTTCACTGAATAAGCTCTCCTCTTCCTTATGCTCTCAGTTCTGAGGTCACTCTTCCTTCCTCACCTCTCCACAGCACGGACCAGATCAACAAGTCCCCCTGCTCGAGGCTTTTGGGCCCCTATACCTTTCCTTCATAATACTTATCACAGTTTATGACTGTTTATTTGTGACTTTATGTGTTTAATGTCTGTCTCTGCCACACTCCCTCTAAAATATAAGCCCTCTGATAATCTATGTTTATTTTGCTCACCGTCGTGATACAGTTACACTGCACAGTAGCCTGGCATAGAGAAGGCACTCAACAAACATTTATGGAAGGAAGGAAGAGAGGAGAAAGGAACAAGGGAGAAAGAAAGGGGAGAAAGGTAGAAAAAGGGGAGGGAGATAGAGAGGGAGGGATGAAGGAAGGAAGGAAGGAGCTTGCAAAGCCATGATTAGTAGGCAATACGTAACACACAGAATTATCACTGATAGCTTACACATTGTGGCATTCTTAAAGAAAATGCCCCTTTTCTCTCCCCTTTGACAAGAATGTCCAGACCTTCCCATATCAAGCCCTCCAGTCATCTAATCTATCATGTAAGCAATTGTTGTTTGGAATCTGCTACACAAAAAAAGAATCAGAGACCAAGAGAGCTTGTGTCCTTTAAAGGAAACGACATTTTGCAGGATATATTGGTGGCATATGAGGTACATGACACTTCTTAGGCTGTGTGTGCTCCTGTAGAGCTATATGCCAGGTCTTCTCTCTCTCCATACCCGCCTGCACCTAGGCTGTGGTTGGATGGGAACTCTGAGGTCAGGCCACCTTCCTCCTGCAGACAGAGAAAGCCTTTGAAGATGGCGCAGCCTGTGGCAGGTTGGCATTGGTGGGGTAGAGGGTGGGGGCAGTGGGAAAAGAGAATCGGAGCTGGTAAGGACGGAAGCTAATGGAGGAGATCAGAGGCAGCAAGGGGGCACCGTCTCTCTCCCTTTCCATTATTCTCTCTCCCATCAAAGATGGGGAGAAGCAAGAACCCAGCTGTAAGCTAAGTCTGGTTCTCTGCAAAACGAGCACTTTAGGCCAGGCGTGACTTTCTGCAGCTGAGTCTCATTTGCCTTTATGCTTCCTGCTCCTCTAACCCCTGCTCTCCCATGCTGCCCCTCCCTATCTTCCTGTTCAGGGGGCCCAACCTCCATCCCCCAAATGCTCCAGACTTTGGAAATCCCCACCCATGATGGTTAATGTGTCAACTTGGCTGGTCCATGGTACTCAGTTTTAGGTCAAACACCAGACTAAATGTTGTTATAAAGGAATTTTTTAAATGTAATTCACATTGAAATCAGTAGATTCTAAGCAAAGCAGCTGACCCTCCGTAATGTAAGCGGACCTCATCCAATCAGCTGAAGGCCTGAAGGGCAAAGGCTGAGATTCCACAGGGATGAAGGAATTCTGCCTTCAGACTGCGTTTGGCCTCAAGTTTTAATATCAACTCTTCCCTGGGTCTCCAGCCTGCCTGCTGGCCTGGCCTGCAAATTTGGGACTTAACAGCCCCCACAATCACATGAGCCAATGCCTTAAAATAAATCTCCCTGTATATATAGTTAGATAGATAGATGATATAGATATAGATACATCCTATTGGTTCCATTTCTCTGGAGAACTATGACTCATACACCATTCCTCCTTCTTCTGATCACAGTGCACAGCTCTGGGTCTGGCCCCCTGGGCTTGCTGGGACCATCTGATTAACTATTTCCAGCTGTACCTTTATTAGGTATGAACAGAGTGAGAGATTGCCCCTCCAGGAGGACACTCATTGTAGTCGGGCCCACAAGTGTGTCCATGGACTGATTTTAACCTCACATCCTCTCAGACAAGCAAGGAGAGCAAGCATGAGTATGTCCATTTTACAAAATGAGGAAAGTAAGTCACAAGAAGGTAAAGAGGTATGCCCAAACTCACGTGGCTAACGAGTGTCAGAGTTAGGACTTGAACCCATGCATATTTGTCATGAGTTCTGGGCTCTTTCTGGGGCCGCATTGGTCTGCCCGGAACCAGGGTCTTGACATTACAGAATCTAATGCTGGGACCCTGAAACACAGTGTGGGGAAGGGAGAGAAGCTACTGGCAGAAAGAACTTGGATTTCGACTGAGCCAGACTGTGTTGAGCATCCCAGCTGTGCTAATTCCCTGTGGGATCTTGGACAGTCAATTCATCCCTCTTGGCCTCAGTTTACTCAAATGAGGCAATTGGACTAACTAGATGATTCATTTCTAGGAAGGGTCTCCCTCTTTGTGCAGCTTCCATAGAGCCCTGATTGGAGAGAAATGGCTGAACACCCAGAAGAAACTAACCCGAGGAATAAACAAGAGTTGCAGGTGTGTGATGTGTGTGTGTGTTGTTTTTATCACTTCTCCTCACTGCCAGGGTCTGTTGTGAGTTTTTCCACCCTTGACACCCGTGTCTGACACATCTCTCCAGCTCATAATGAGCTTTCATTCAAGCCACTGATCAATAGCAGGAACCAGCAGGTCTGCCTCTCCTACTTGTTTTCTCTATCTTCAATCTGCCAAGACAGATTAGGCTATTTCCAAGGTCACTCAATAGTCTGGGAGAGAATGGAAAGATATCTAGTGGGCTGTTCATAGAACAAGGCTGCAAACAGACAAGATGAGAGCTCAGCTGTGTGCTCCATGACTGATTCGATTTACATCAAGGTCAAAGAGGGTAAGTTTTCTTGCTGAATCTTTCCCTACCTCGGAGTTGCTGGTTTGTCCATCAGCTACCGAGTTGGGGTCCTCCCTAACGGATCACCAACTATAAACACAGGACCGGCCTCACTAGTCAAGAGGTGCTGTGTAATCTAAGATCAAGATCCTTGCTATGCCATCTGCTTTATCAGTCTGTTGAGACATTCACCATTGGGCTAAAGTGCAGGACACGGCCCAGAGCCCCTTTCCTTGCCAAAAGAATCCTGACGTTTTTGTCATAATGGCTGAAGTCTAATCTCTTGTATAAGTCAGGTACTTATACTCACCACTCAGCTCTCTGCAGGCCTCTGTTCAGCCACCACCTCTGAAGACATGTGAAATTTCCTGGCTCAGGAAAACAGCACAGTAAGTATGGTGTCACCATATTCCCTCAATTATTTGGGTGGAAACTGGAAAAACAAAACATGGAAGATCTCAAGTGAAAAATGTTTTCAGTTTCAAACCTGTAAGCATTGGTTCAAAAACTGTAAAGATGAAACCCGGGCTGCAACATACAGAACATGGAGGAGGGTCTGCCTTGACTTTTTTTCTGGGTTGAATCGTGTCACCCCCAAAAAAGTCATATGGTGAATTTCTAACCTCTAGAAGCTCAAAATGTAACTTCTTGGAGTTTAAACTGTACCTTTAAAGAGGTGATTAAATTAAAATGAAGTCATGAGGGTGAGCTCTAATTGAACACAACTGGTGATCTTATAGGGAGAGAAAATTTGGACATGGTCACATACAGAGGGAAGAGACACAGAGAGAAGACAGTCATGCACAAGCCAAGGAGAGAGGCCTGGAACAGGTCCTTCCCCCAAGGCGCTCAGAGGGAACCAACCCTGCCGACACCTTGATCTCAGATTTCTAGCTTCTAGAACTATGGGAAAATTAACTTCTGCTGTTTAAGCCACTCGGTGGTACTTTGTTACAGCAGCCCTAACAAACTCACGTGGCTCTTTCTAAAAACACTGCAACATTTGCCAAATAACTGAAGTAGATTCAGACGTAGGGCCCCCTCTCTGAGCAGGTTTACAATGCCAATAAAAATGGTCACTGTTTCAAAGCAGACGCTTTCTAGAGGGAAAAAAATGTAAATATAGTATGTATATATATGAGAGAACAAGAGAAGAGAAAAAAGAGAGGCTTTCTCCTAACCCTTTATTTTCTACCATACTTTAAAGTTGTCAAACTCGGCTCTGTGAACTGAGGAGTGGCGTTGGGTGTTGTTAAGGGATCATTCATTCTTTCTACAAATGTTTACCGAATGTCCCCTATAATCCAGACACTGTTCTAGGAACTGGGGCTTCAGCTGTGAACAAAATCACGCTCTCCTAGAGCGTACACTCTAGCAGGGGAGATCAGCGATAAATAAGCAAGTACCTAAAAAGCATGTTAGGTGGTGATACAAGCTATGGAGAAAAATAAATCAGGAAAAAGCGATGAATTGTTGAGAGCTGTCGTTTTAAATGGAGTGAACGGGGCATGCTGATTATTGACCCAATGTCTCTCTGCTCTATTCTAGTCCTTCCGGAGTCAGCTCTCTATAGCAGAGGGCTAGAAGCTTGCAAACTACCTTTCCCAGATTCCCCTGCAGCTGGGACTGCCTAGGTTCTGCCAGTGCTCCCTCTGCCAGTGGGAGGCACTGATGGGAGACTGGAAGGTCGGAGGAAGGAGGAGGCAGTATTCTTTCCGCTTCTGGTGGTGCTTTGAGCAACTGCAGCTCTTGGGTCCTTGATCAGACACAGTGATACCACGAGCAGCCGCCATGCAGCAGTTAATGGCTCTACCTCTGGCAGTGGGAACATCAGGAACCAATCTCTTCCAGCTCCCAACCACCAATGGAAGTGAAGAGTCCGGTCTTTCCACAAGGCAGTGGTGGTGGTAGATCCAGCAGTAGCCATCTTTGTGGCACAGCGAGCATGGGCTCTAAGTTACACCATTTCCCTTTTTCTCCTCCAGCCCTCCTGCTGTCACTAATCTCTGTGTAAGCTCACCTATCCCTTCTACTCGTCCAGGACTTTCAATTTGTAACCAACATCCTCTATTAAATTTTGTGTGTGAAATACCTAGTTATTCCTGTGTTTCTAACTAGACATTGACCAAGACAAAAGGTCTCACCAAGAAGGTGACTGAGAAGTAGAGACTTGAATAAAATGGAGTGAGATTTGTGACTATCTGGAGAAAGATCATTTCAGGGAGAGGAAAGAGCAAGTACCAAGGTCCTGAGGCAGGAATATATATCGTATTTCCAGGGAACAGCAAGGAGGTCAGGGGAGCTGAAACAGAGTGATTAAGAGAGGGAAGAGCAGCAAATGAGATCAGAAAGAATCAGATCATGAGACCACTGAGATGATGTTATCATCCTAAAAACATTCCAAGATCCCCTACTGAATAAGTGGGAAGGAAGAGAATAGCAAAGTAAGCTGGGAATTGTCATAACTCTGGAAGGAGATTAGAGCCATGTTTCATGCCTGTTTCAGCATGATGAAAATGGAGAAACCATGGGGACTATGATTTAGAACAGAGTCAGCAGATTATAGGCCACGGGCCAAATCCTGCCCACCTCCTGATTTTGTAAACAAAGTTGTATTGGCACACAGGCACACCTAATCATTTATGTATTGCATATGGCAGCCTTTGTACTACAATGGTAGAGTTGAGTAGTGGCAACAGAGACCTTATGGCCCACAAAAGCCTAAACTATTCTCTCCTTTGTAAAAAAAAGTTCGCCAACTCTGATTTAGAAAGTTAGTCATCTCAGTGATGGAGTGGAGGTAACTCAGAGTAGGAAAGTAACCATATATGGTTAGTAAAAAATTTTGTAGCTTTGGCCTACATAATGTAGAGCCTGGGTCCAAAGTGAACAGAAGGATGATAAAACAGAAGCCTCCAAGCATCACATCATAAATCGTTTTCACCTAAAAGCAGTCTGGATATTGTCAGGAAAGCATCAACGAGTACCAGGCAGTGATTGAGACAATGAAGGGAGGCACTAAAATCAGCCAGTGGCATGATCTCTTGAGCAAGACCACACCTGGTTAAAGAAATAAGAACAAAACAAAAGCCGAGGTGGCGGCCCCGTGGCTGAGTGGTTAAGTTCACGCACTCTGCTTTGGTGGCCCAGGGTTTCGCCAGTTCAGATCCTGGGTGCGGACATGACACCACTCATCAGGCCATGCTGAGGTGGCGTCCCACATGCCACACCTAGAAGGACCTAAAACTAGGATCTATATGTACAGGGGGGTTCTGGGGAGAAGAATTAAAAAAAAAGATCGGCAACAGTTGTTAGCTCAGGTGCCAATCTTTAAAAAAAACAAAAACAACAAAAACAAAAGCCGGTGTCCAATCTGTGGTAGAAATTCAAGAATGTTGCCCCAGAGAAAGCTTCATGGTTTGGGAAGTCCAATCCTAATCCTAAAGCCCTGGGATGGCGTGGGGACGGGAGAGAAATGCATCTTCACTTCTCACTTTACCCTCCCACCCCATATCTTCCCAGAATGAGCATCCTTCCTCCAATTCATCTTTCCTTCCTCTTGCCTAGATTATGCCCCACTCTGAGCACTGAGCTAGAATAGTAAAATTTGTCTTTGAACATGGAAATTTAGCTCCTCATTTCCATAAAACGTACAGAACGAGAAACTAACATTTGCATTTTGGTCTCCAGGTTCCCACAGACCTTGATGAGCCAAGAGGCAGTTAACACAAGCATTCCTGGGTAAACTTGGTTTTCTATTGGCAAATAAATCTTTTTATATTAAGGTGAAACAATAATAATCATTTTAAACAATCATGTGGAGTGTGATTACAAAATAGCTCATTTGGAAAGAACATTATCAGCTTATGAGATCCTCTGAGACTCTAAGACGGAAGGTGCTACTGGTAAAACCAACTGTTATGGGGCTTTGTTATTTCTACAGCACACGGAGGCAAAATTCACATTTTAATACCGTAACAAGAAAACAATGCAATTCTGATTAAGTAAAAAGTGAGAGCACTTGTTACAGCCAAACCCAACATCTCTCATGTCCTTGCTGGAGATGAGGAGGAATCGCAGGAGAGGTTTCTAAACTCCTGGGGCTCCTCAGGTACCATTCGGCTCTGTGCACTCACATTCTGAGCACACTCCCTTCAATGGCAGGGTAACAGTCAGGGTTTACTAGCAAATGCAAACAATTACATTTTGCGGTACTCCACTCACTTGCTATTTACCCAACATTTTCGGAAAGCAGAATTCCATCTGGCCCAGTCTAAGTCATGCTGAGTTCATTTGAATGGTTTTCCAGAACAGTATAACCTCTCTGACTTAAGCTTGTTGGTAAAATGTCAAGCCTGAGTTACTCCACTGTCACAAAGGTCAGGAGCCTTGAGTATTGTTGCCAAGGTATGCTTGTGTTTCTTCTGAGTACACAGTAACTCCCAGAATAAGAAAGAACTCACATTCATTCATTCAACAAACAGTAATTGAACCCCTTCCTTGTACCAGATGTTTTTCTAGATGCCAAAAATACAATTATGAGATAATAGTGGAGATTTTTCTTTCATGGAATTTTGTATCCAACAGAAACGAGAAAGACGGGTCATCACCAGATCAACGGTTTTATGCAAAGATGTACCATAAACTATTTTCCCCTGAATATGGCAACCATCCTTAATAATGTTTTTACACAAGGACAAATATTATTTACCTTTCTTTCATAACAAAATTCTACGTAATTTTGAGCAAAGCCATTATCCAGATCATGAATTCTTGACATCTGAACCAATGTAACCTAACACCTTACTGCACTGGTAAAGATAATATCAATTTTCTGAACTATCCAAGAACATTTTTCAGCTCCTGGAGGTTTTTTCCTACTGCCACGCACATCAGGCTTGTTTCTGCACGAAACAGAAACTGTGGATACTTGGAGAACATATTCTTATAGTAACCAGCCTTTTCCATCTTCATGTTCTTACCTTCCGTTCCCTCATTAACGCACTACAATCTGGGTTCTGCCTCTGTCTTGCCAGTTGACTACGGCCAAGTTTGTTAACGACTTCTCTGTTGCTAAATCCAACAGACAAGTGTCATTCCACAGCTTGCTGATCATCTCAGCTGCATTCAGTAGAGCTGACCACCCTGTCCCATCCCTGTCTTCCAGGACTCTACATTCCGGTGGTTCTCCTCTTACTTTCTTGAACTCCCTTGCCCACTAATCCTCCTTTAAATGTGGATATTCCCCAAGGATGTCTCTACTACCTTTTCTCCTGTCTTCATACTGTCTCCTAGCTTCCATTACCATCTCTATGCAAATGACTTGCAAATTTGTGTGTCCATCTCACGCCTCTCCTCTGAGCTGGAGAACAATATGCTCCATTGTCTACTTGACATTTCCCTACATACCACAAGGACCTCAAAATCAACATATCTATAACTGAACTCTCCATCCAATTCTCTAACACCCTTTTCTCCAAACCCCTCCATCTCCAGGAATAGCATTACCAGTTGTTACAAACTAGAAACTTCAAAGGCGATCTTCTTCCTTCCTTACCCACCACATCCCAATCAATGCCAAGAACTGCTGATTCTACTTCCTAAATACGTCTAGGACCCATCCAAGGCTCTCCAAATCTACTACAACCACTAGAGTCCAAGCCAATATTTTCTTTGTCCTGGACCACTGCAAGAGCCTTTTCCATTTTTACCTCTTTCCAACCCATTCGCCATCCTGCAGCCAGAGTAAAACACAAATCTGATAATGTTGCTTCCCTGCTTGACACCTTTCGGTTACTCTCAATTGCTCTTAGAATAAAATCCATAACCCTTAACCTAGTCATGCCTGATCAGGCACCTGCCCATTGTCCTTCACTGTTCAACCAAACTGACCTTTCATTTCATCAAATAAGCCATACATTGTCCAACCGCAGGTCCTTTGCACATACTGTTCCAACCTCCTAGCTGGCTTTTCCTGCTCACTTCAGAATTTAACTTGAATGTCATTTTATTTTCAGAGAGACCTTCATTGATCCCCAGACTATGTCAAGTACCCCTTCTTTCCAAGCCTATAACTCACTGTGCTTCCCCCTTTCTAACACTTACAATTGTAATCAAATGATCAATGTATTTCTCCCATGCAGGAACGTCAGCTCCATGAGCACACATAACAAATTCACAAGCATATTTGAAAGAATGAATGAGTTAATGAATGAATAGCTAAAAGAGTTACAAGAACTTCCTATATATGGAGTGTGGCAACCCATGACTTACTCCCAAATGCCACATGCCTGGCAATTTAGTGAACTCCCTCATGCATCGTCTATCAATTATACGGAGAAAAAAATCTTGTTCTGTCATCACAAGCAGATGAGCAACATGAGAAGATGCATATTATTCAGTTTTTCTTTCTCAAATTTAATTAATCAGTTAAGGGTTTTCTCCCAACCCTCTATTCCTCTATCTTCTCTCTATGATACGAGTCAAGACCTCAATAAGAAAAACAGCATCCTGTTGTGTCAGATCTGGTCTGTGTTGGCTCAAAACAGTGTCCAACTGTCCCATGTCAGCTCACCTTCATGTATGTCTCACCCATCTGTGCAAGTGTGCCCTGAATTATTTAAAAGCCAGTGGTTGGCATTAGCCTGGACTCCATTCTGTTTTACCTTCTTTGACCTTCTGCTCTAGCTGTTCTTACTTTTTTTAGATCTCCAACTCCTGATCTGGTCCCCAGTACCTCACCACTCACCTCTAGCTATGCCCTCCTGTATCAGACACACTACCCTGCTGAGTCAGGTAGCTATTACTGTGTATCATACCAGTCCAAATTTGAGTGGCTTAAAATAGCAACCACTTATTACAACTCAAGCGTGTGAAGGTTGGCCAGGGTGAGCTGATTTACACTGGGTTCCCCCAGAGACGGTTTTGTTCCACGTGCCTCTCATCCTTCTCCAAGAAATCAGTGGGTTCACCTGAGCATGTCATTACCATGGCAATGGTAAAGATGCAGGAGTTGAGTGTCCCAATGCACAAGTCCAAATTGAACTTCTGCTGGTGTCATATCTGCTAACCAATCATTGGCTAAAGCAGTCACATGGGCAAGCCCAGAGTCACAGAGTAGGACCGTCACACCTCCACTGAAAGCTACAAAGAAAAGGGCACGGATATAGAGATGGTTGAGAAACTGAAGCTAAGGATGCAGTCTGCTCCACACCCTGACCTGACATCCGCCTTGAACACAATCCTGGTATTCCTTACACAACACATGTTGGAGACACTCCATCAGCCCTCTCTCTCTACTTCCACTGGCCTTTTAACTAACTCTGCTTCCAGGCTGCTCTCATCGTTAGAAAGAGCATGAGATAACACGGTTCTTAGTGACTATTTGATAATGAAGACTAAAAAAATGATCAATGTTTTGAATGTTCTACTTCGAATGTTTTCTAAGGTGAGCTGCTATCTCTAAGATGAGAGGAATTCATTTTAAAGGCAAACAAATAATATGAGGGCTGTGTTTTATTTTGGTGTTATCTATGCCCTTGTTATGCAAAGTGTGCTCCCTGGACCAGCAGCCTGGGCATCACCCATGGGCTTGTTAGAAATGCAGAGTCTCAGGCTCTGCCCCAGACCTATTGAACTGAAACCTGCCTTTTAATAAGATCCCTAGGTGATTTGTATTCGTGTTAAGTTTTGAGAAACACTGAACTATGGCATGACTCCTTCAAACTCAGGGAGAGAGCGAGAGGTTACTTTGGAAATGATGATGACCAAAATGGGATATGACCAGTCCCCACTCATTATAGGCATAGGAATGGACAGCAAACAGCAATGCTGCTGTTGCCATTAGATTAGACTCAAAGCTTTGGTTTGCAAAATCTCCCCTGGGTAAGCAGACGATGCGTTCCTCAATGAACACTCTATTTCTTTGGAAATCATGAAATTTCAAACAAATTACAAGAAAGGTCAGGTTGAAAATTAAAGCTATAATTTTATTGGATGGCTCCTCTTGGGCAGAAAAAGCTGTTTTTCTTCACGGCATCACTTTTATTGAATTTCTGGGTCATTTAAAAAGAAAAAAAAAAAAGTAAGCCCAGAGTGAATGGGCATATACAGTCTGTTGAGAAAAAGAAAACATATAAAAGCTTCTCATTAATTGTGAAATACTAGTTTATGATGGATGACAAAAATAACTCAAGAACCATGTAGAAAAGATGAGCATCAAAGTTACTTTCTTATGCAGAAATAATGTAGATAGGAAATATGAAAAGGAAAGTGCATTTTCAAATATAATCTACTCATCAGGAATGCAGGAGGAAATGTTCTACATATAATCCAGACAAGAGCAAGATATATGTCTGCCAAAGTTTCCTGTACCCTTTGTAATTCATCCCTTCCTCCCTCCCTGTCCCCAGGCAGGCACTGATTTGCTTTCTGTCATTATAGATTAGCTTGCATTTTTTAGAATTTTATATAAACGTAATCATACATTATGTACTTTTTTTTGGTGGGACCTCTTTCACTCAGCATAATGATTATGAGATTTATCCATGTTGTTGTGTGTATCAGTAGTTGGTTCTTTTTTTATTGCTGCATAGTTTTCCATTGTATGAGTATTCTGTCTCCTGTTAATGGATACTTGGGTCATTTCCATCCAGGCTATTAGAAATAAAGTTACCATGGAAATGTGAATACATTTCTTTATGTGAACATATGCGTCTTTTTTTCTTGAGTAAGTACCTAAGAGTGGAATGGCAGGGCCATATGGTAGGTATGTGTTTAACTCTCTAAAAAAGCACCATCCAATATTTGTTAAAGTGGTTGTACCATTTGTATTCCCACCAGCAGTGTACAAGAGTCCTGGTTCCTCCACATCCTTGTCAACACTTGGCATGGTCAGTCTTTTTCGTTTTAGCCATTTAAATGGGTGTGTGGTGTTATTGCATTATGGTATTAATTTGCATTTCTATAACAAATAGTTATCCTGGCCATCTTTTTGTGTTCTTATTGTCCATTGGTATATCTTATTTTTGAAGTGAATATTCAAATATTTAGCCTGTCTTTATGAGGTTATTTATTTTGCTTCTTGTTATTAAGATGTACAAGTTCTTTACATATTCTGGATACAAATCATCTATCTGTTATACGGTATGAGAAAAGTTTTAAGGTCCCTTCTGACTCTCACATTTTAATATTCCATGGTTTATTATATTCCTGAATATTCAGATACTTGTAATTATGGAATCAAATAGTACAATAAGTATTTTACCCTTCACTTAATTATTTGTACTTTATGCAGGTGTAATCCACTCAGCACAGATAGATAAAATCTAAAGCCTTCCAAAGCTGTCTGTTTATTTATTTTTGTTTTCCAGGACCACAGCAGTTTAAAACATACAGTGTAACTTTAGCCTACTAAGAGCAAGTATTTTGTCCATTACCCAGCAGCTGTGGAAGAAATGGAATCTACTTTGAAAAAAAGCAGGAAAGGAAAAACATCAGGCAGGAATCTGGTTCTTTAGGGGCCCAAACAAGCACACGCACTAAAAGGCCAAAGGAGCTGCCCAAACACCCTCATGAGCCTGAGGGAAAGGGTCACGAAGGAGATATGTGAGAGACCACAGACGTGACACCGGAAGATAAAGCCAGGCCCCACTTGGAGACCAAACGGATGGGTCTGGTAACTGGTCAGTATGGTGGAGAGAGTGAGCAAGACCAGAGAGATGGTCAGGCAACGTCAGCATCTCTGGGTTCACGCAGCCCTAATATTTCTTGAGGTCCATTAGGGCATCAGGGCCTCTGATGCCTCCTTAAATACAGGGTATACGTCCAGCACTGTTCTCGAGCCTGAGGACAAAGAAGGGGCCAAGGCAGGATTCCTGTCTTTGAGCAGCTCACACTCTTGGGAAGGTAGATAACTGAAAAAAGAAAGTGTAGCCTAGGAAGGGAATCCACAGGCAGCTCAGATTAGCATGGCCCATCACACAGAAGACGAGGCGTCAGAGCCTGGCACAACTCAGCAGAGCAGTCCAAGGATCGGTGATGTTCTGACAACTCAGAGGAGATGTCCTCCTCAAATGGAGAACCCAAAGCCGCAGTCAGAGAAAGACTCAAGGGTAGAACCAGAAAACACCATGACATCAGCAACATTGACGGTATCAGTTGAGAGGCAGAAAGCCTCACACTTCAGTGAATTAACTGAAACCACAGAGAGACATAACCCCCAAAGTGTCTTCCTGTGGTCGGCCTGTTTCTAAACACAGATGGCCAGCGGCATATGAAATCTTGGAAATCAAGGGTAGAACCTAGGGAAAGAATGACCCCAAAGAGCCCAGAGTCAGGGATGGCACTTGGCATCTTGTTACCTCCTTTGGCTAAAAGGCTGTGCCTGTCCCAAGCGAGAAGGTTGTGTTATAATTGCCGTAATTAATCAGATACATGTCCAAGTTAATTGTTTAGTAAAACTCTACGGGAGATCGTTTAGATTCTTCTCACACCAATTCTTTTATGTGTTTTCCCATAAAACAGCCATAAAAAAGAAAGAAATTCTGCCATTTGCTAAAATATGAATGAACCTGGAGGACATCATGCTAAGTGAAATAAGCCAGTCACAGGAAGACAAATACTTTTCTATCTCACTTATATGTGAAATCTAAAAAAGTCAAACTCATACAACCAGAGAATGGAACGGTGGTTGCCAGGGCCTTGGGAGTGGGGGAAATGGGGAGATGTTGGTCACATACTTTCAGTTGTAAGACAAATTCTGGGGTTCTAATGTACAGCATGGTAAATGACTGCAGTTAATAATACTGTATTATACACCTGAAATTTGCTAAGAGAGTAGATCTGAAGTGTTCTCACCACACACAAAAAAAGTAACCATTTGAGGTGACGGACGTGTTAATTAGCCTGATTGTGGTAATCATTTCACAATGTACATGTGTATCAAAATATCACGTCTTACACCTTAAAAATAAAATTGCCTTGTACAAAAAATCAGATTCTAGGTTGTACAACCTGAAAATAAATGAATACATAAATTTTTTTAAATCACTGTTTTTACAAAGCATATTCAAGAGGTCCTGAGAGGCTATGCGGCAAGGAGTGCCTCTTAATCTCACTTCAGAACTGCCCAGGTGAAGGTCCCACTGCCTCTGGGACAATTGCCTCTGGGACAATTGACATTGCAGCTGGGTCCATTGATGGGCCCTGAATAGCAGGACTCCCCGACCTACGACTGTCCCCAAAAGCAAGAGGCCTCCACCACCATGTCCCCAGAAAATGGACTTGTGCCAGGCCTGCTTCCTCCTGCCACTTCACTCAAAATCTCTCTGGTGTCTGCATCTTATTGGCTAAGCCTAGGTCACATGACTGCACCCAGCAGCAAGGGAGTCTGGGAAAGTGAGTGTACAGCTCCCACCCTGGGTAGGAAGGATTCACATTGTGGGAAATTCTCCAAAGAAAGATTTTTCAGGAGATTCTGTGCAGCCACAAAACTTAACAAATTCCACACTGCACATGAGCAGATGTAACCCACCAGGCCCACAATTAGCCAGGCTGAGGGTAGGGGTGGGGAGAGACAATGGCAATTACCTATGACACAGCTGTGACAAAGGATCTAGTTTTACTAAACTTCATGCTCATTGCCACCTGGACAAATGGTCTTCACTAATATTTCTTTACTTTTTTCTCCTCTCTTACCAGAGGTTCAGGTCAAGCTTCGGCCTCAGTTGCTGCCATGGAACGACAGAGAAAACTGAGTCTCTGAATTGTTGTTGCTGGAGAACAAACCGACACTTATTTTAAAGAGCTTTTGTCTGCCTGTCTCACAATATTGATTAGCTCACAATTCCTATTATATTTTGGCAAGTACATTGAGGCTTGCAAAAAAAAAAGAAAATCCTTCTAGACTTCTATGGGAGAAAAGCTAAGTCTGAACAATGATAAAGACATTGGAGGCCACAGAGAGTAGAAAAGTTCCAAAGAATATCAAAGGTTATTTTTCAGATAATAGCAGGCTGAAAAGAAGTTCATGTTGGCAAGATAAAGAAACTCTCTTACAAGAGAGGATCAAAGCAGCCTATTGAAATGAATCGATACTATTAATATCACCGAGATGTCATTTAATTCTCTTGCTTGATTTCATGAAATAAAGATAAATGATTACAAACCAGGAGAGAAGGGTCAAATCGTTCAGGTAAGGGGATATCTGGAATATCAGATAAGTTCTGATGTTATAATGAAGTCAGCCCAAAGACTCTCAAGGACGCATCCACCTTTACCAAAAATGTAATACATTTGAAAAGTATACACACATGCACACGCACACACACAAGACCAGTGGATTTCTTTGTTTGTGGACAAGCTCATCAATGAAAACATGAGACAAGGAACTCTAATTTTTCAAATAACTTTTTCTAGGAAGAAAATTCTCAGAAATGTTTCCTTCTTAAGAGAAATCAATTACTTCAAATGCTTCCATTTTCCTTGGCTATCTTAGTGCCAAAGGTATGAGATATGACTTTAATATCCCTATGGACTTTATGATTCTGGGTAGATATACTTTATATAAACTCCAAAGCCATACGTAATGTATATTATGAATATAAAATATAATATATATACTATTTTAGATGAAACTTTGTGTTCTATTTTTTTTTAAAAAAAACAATTAGTATATAACAGAAATTGGGCATTTGACACAGGAAATAGCAACCAAAAGTTTCTTTCATAATTAAGTTCTTAAGGTCTTAAGTGGGGTCATCCATACCAATTCAAACTAGTAATGGATTTCTCTTAAGTGAATTTAACATGTGAATAAAAATACTTCGATCAAAATAAATATCTTAAGCCTGACAGCTTTAAAAATATGCCTAGAGTTAGTTTCAGAACTGTCAGAAAGCTTAGGAAATTTAAGCATTCAGTCCACGTAGTTTTTTAAAGAGCCCCTTCATTAAGATACTCCCCTTCAAAGAAATGTGTGGTTGTCAGCCTGGGCAAACTTCTGACCGACGTTCAGTAGGCAGCCCGCCTTCCAGACCAGCACTTCCTCGCTCATAAGCATCAGAGGACCCTGTACACCCAGAAACCAGAGCTATTCAATGCGTCCTCTTGAAGAGAATGCGGCTTCACATGTTCCAAGCTTTCAAAAGAACTTTTCAAATAAACTTCAGATACTGCCCTGCAGAAAGTCACACAACCACCTCTTTCCTACCTCTCTTGACCTAGAGGCTCAGCTGGACGCATATGGGCTGCTTTCATTATGCAACAAATGTTCTTCCAACTCAAGCTGCCGTTCTCATCACCTGCAGAGACAGAGATGAATGGGAAAGGTAGATGCGCAC